>NC_080069.1:2998101-3330601 GCF_949987535.1 Balaenoptera acutorostrata
CTGACAAGCAGGTGTATTTAAAATTCTTGAGTGGATCCTTTCTGTTCTCAGGATAAAATCCAGAATCCTCAACAGGACTGAAAAGGCCGGCATGGTCTGGCCCTTGCGCACTCTGGCAGCTGTCCTCCTACTGCTTCGCCGTGGTTTTCCTTCCTTAGAGCCTTGGCTCAAGCTCCCTCCGCCTGGAATGCTCTCTCCGGACCCCTCTTCCCCACCCAGGTCTCCGATCCCTGTCTGAGCATCCATTCCCAGAGGCAACCTCCCTGAACTCCCAGGCTGTCACTTCCTCTTGGTATAAACATCTTCCATTTCCCCTTAGTAGCACCTGTCAAAATTGTAGTTGAGCAATTACTTATGAAATTATTTGTTGATTGTCTTCTCTGATGGAATTGGCCCCTGTGCTTCCAGGGAACATTTCTGGCTTGTGTTCTTGTGTTTCTCCAATGCCCAGCCAAGTGCCTTGTTCATAACACTTGTGCAATGAACATTTGTTGAGCAAATAATTGAAAATCCAAGGCAACCATAAGTTGACTATCGAATGAGTCGAGTGGTGAAATGGGAAGGGGTACAGGTTGATTCCAGCCTGTGAATCCATGGGTCTCAAATCTCCCTGTGCACAGGGTTACCTCGGGAGCTTCCCGAACAAGCAGCTTCCCTGACTCCACTCTCGGAAACACTGATTTCATACATTTGGGGCAGCGGCCAGGAGTCCGCACGTGTAATGTGCATCCTGGGTGACGTGATGCAGGCGTTCGAGGATAGTCTTCGAGAAGCGCTGCTGTGAGTTGAGCTGCACGTAAAACCAGCCCAAAGTTATAACAAGTGCATTTGTGGAAGCGATTTGGACATGGTGATCAAATTCAACTAGCTACCTTGGAAACAGGCTTGCAACCTTAACAAAAGCTAAAAAAGAAACCCCTTATAATCAAGTAGTAATTAAGATGTGGAAATAATTGGAAAGTTATTCATTATAAAATTGGGCTAGAATTCTGCATCTGAACAATAAACAAGCCAAGGGGCCTGATGTGGTTCAAAGTAAACCAATGTCGATGCATATAATAGAAGGTGTCAGTTATGATGACAAAAGACTGATGTTTCCAAATTAATCCTTTACAGAAAACCCAAGTCCTTTCCTCCCCTAACCCCCAACAGCATGAGCAGCAGAGCTGTACACAGTTCTCTTGGGCATCTGTCAGTTTCGTGTTTCCTGTCATTTCTGGCACATACATCTTTTGGGGGCAGGGTGGCGGTGGTTTTATACATCTTCTAGTGTGATTACCCAATTTCACCTAATTTCACACCAGGTGACAGTGACTCAGAATCACTGTGAAGAGAAAAACACCCAGAAGCAAAAGACTACGGTTTTCACCCTTTAACTTTGTTGCATTTGGGGTAAAACCCAAGGCTGATGGGACTTTCCGGGGTTTTGTTTCAATGGGATAACAGAATGCGAAGAGCAGACCACGGGACCATCTGCTTCTGAAGGTCTGCTTCTTCATTACGTGTTTTGTTAGGGCTGCCATAAATGCACTTTCTCTCACGCATTTTTGAGAACTTTTTACATTGTAGCCATCTGGGCTACAATGCACTTTCTCCCATGCATTTTTGAGAACTTTTTACATTGTAGCCATCTGGGCTACAATGCATTTTCTCCCATGCATTTTTGAGAACTTTTTACATTGTAGCCATCTGGGCTACAATGCACTTTCTCTCATGCATTTTTGAGAACTTTTTACATTGTAGCCATCTGGGCTACAATGCACTTTCTCTCATGCATTTTTGAGAACTTTTTACATTGTAGCCATCTGGGCTACAATGCATTTTCTCTCACGCATTTTTGAGAACTTTTTACGTTGTAGCCATCTGGGCTACAATGCACTTTCTCTCATGCATTTTTGAGAACTTTTTACATTGTAGCCATCTGGGCTACAATGCATTTTCTCTCACGCATTTTTGAGAACTTTTTACGTTGTAGCCATCTGGGCTACAATGCACTTTCTCTCATGCATTTTTGAGAACTTTTTACATTGTAGCCATCTGGGCTACAATGCATTTTCTCTCATGCATTTTTGAGAACTTTTTACATTGTAGCCATCTGGGCAAATTACCACCCTATTTAAATTAAGCATCCTTAAAGAGATCAATTCACAGTCTCTGAGCTAAATTCCACATAGCAATTAATGCCTGAGAGATTTCTCGAGAGCTCCCGGCTTTGTCAGTGCTGAGTACTAACGATCCTATTCCAGGACTCAGCATCCAATTTGCATTACAGAGCCTGCTGTCTGCAGGTTGGGTTAGAATCTGTTAGAAGAACATGAATGACATAAAGGACATGCTTGGATTGTCATTGTGAATATCTCTGCTCTGTAATACATTTGCATTTAAGGCTTTGAATTCTGAGATAACACATTTGTTTAGAAAATCTTTGCTCATCTTTGCTAATCTTTTGGACTTCTCTATCAATGCCCCTGTAGAACAGTAACTTTTTTTGGTGGAAATAGCCTTTGCATTTCATTGAGTCTTTTCAATACCAGGATCTCTTTCATTTAGTTGGACGCCTGCCTTGAAATGAAGTTGTCACTGGACATGATCAACTGCTATCCTCAAAGTGTCCAGGTGTCAATTTATCCATAATGATCCTTCATTTAACAGCTGTGTTTTGGTATTAACGACAGTGTGAAAGTCGTTGGAGGAAAAATCTGGCAAGACCTGGCGTTCACCTGGGAAAGATCCAGGCCTAGGAAGATAAATTTCTCGTGTACTCTGCCACTGAGACCAAACTGTGTCATCCCCAGGGCCATGGCTGCCCTCTGGAATCCTGAGTCCTTCCCTTTTGAGAGAGAGACCAAAAGCTGGGCAGTGGTGGTGGTGGGAATAAGCATGGTTCTCGCACACTACATGACCTATATCTGGCACAGGTGTGAGACTCTTACCAAAAACCAGCCTCCTGTGGGTGGACCTGCTTAAGAAACTGGGTCTTGGAGAGTGAAAGACATCAGGCTTGCTTGGATGAATTTTGCTAGCAGGGAGCTGTCCAGGGTGCTGACCCTGTAGACCTGAACCTCTGTAGTCCTTTTGCTGCCCTGCTTGCCCAGCACTCGACAATTGGTCAGAAAGGAGGCAATGCCTACTGCCTGAAACAAGTTCTGTCCTGTTGGCGTGGTCTGACCCAGGCTGACCTGGCCTGGCCTAACCTCTGCCCTGCCTGACCTGTGCCTGTTGGAGCTGGGACACCGTCCACTGTGACAGCTACCCTAGTTTTGCCCTAAATCAATGGCTCCCAAACCTGGCTCTGACCAGAGTCGCGAATATCATGAATCAGAGTGTCTGGGAGCAGGTCTAGGAATCTGAGGGTCACTGTCTTGGAATAACTTCTTGGTTCCTTTACCATGTTTCCTTTCAGTATTGGGTCTAATTCCTCTTGTCTATCTCTTTCACTGAATGGAAAGTAAGTTGTAGTACCTAAATTTTTCAGAGGGGTTATTGAGGAAAAGTGTGTTGAAAAACCCATGCCCTGTGGGTTTGGAGTCTGAGGTTCCTAAGAAGATTCAAAATAAAACTACCATATGATCCATCAATCCTACTTTTGGGTATTTATTCAAAAGAATTGAAAGCAGAATTCTGAAGGGATCTTAGCACTCCCATGTTCCTTGCAGCCTTATTTACAATAGCCAAGCTATGAAAACAACCTAAATGTCCATCAAGGATGAATGAATAAAGAAAATGTGGGGACTTCCCTGGTAGTCCAGTGGCCAGGACTCCGTGCTCCCAATGCAGGGGGCCTGGGTTCGATCCCTGGTCAGGGAACTAGATCCTGCATGCCACAACTAAGAGCCCGCATGATGCAACTAAGAGCCTGCAAGCCACAACTAAAGATCCTGCATGCAGCAACGAAGATCCCATGTGCTGCAACTAAGACCCAGCACAGCCAAAGAAAGAAATAAATAATTTTTAAAAATTATTTTTAAAAAGGGGGGCTTCCCTGGTGGCGCAGTGGTTGAGAATCTGCCTGCAAATGCAGGGGACACGGGTTCGAGCCCTGGTCTGGGAAGATCCCACATGCCGCGGAGCAACTAGGCCCATGAGCCACAACTACTGAGCCTGCGCGTCTGGAGCCTGTGCCCCGCAACAAGAGAGGCCGCGATAGTGAGAAGGCCTGCGCACCGCGATGAAGAGTGGCCCCCGCTTGCCACAACTAGAGAAAGCCCTCGCACAGAAACGAAGAGCCAACACAGCCAAAAATAGATGAATAAATAAATAAATAAAGTAGCTATTAATTTAAAAAAAATTATTAAAAAAAGAAAATGTGGTATTTACACACACGACTGAATATTATTCAGCCTTATAAAACAGGAAATTCTGACATGTGCTACACTGTGGATGAACCTTGAGGACATGATGCTATGTGAAATAAACCAGTTCCAAAAAGACAAGTGCTGTATGATTCCACTTATATGAGGGATCTAATGTGGTCAATCTCAAAGAAACAGAAGGCAGGATGGAGGTTGCCAGGGATAGTGGGAGGGGGGTGGGGAGTTGCTGTTTAACAGGTACAGAGTTTCAGTTTTGCAAGAGGGAAAAGTTCTGGAGGTCTCCAGTACAACAATGTGACTACCGTTAGCACCACTGAACGTTGAAATATGGTTAAGATAGTGACTTTTATTTTACATGTTTTGCAACATTTAAAAAAATTAAAAAGAAACCACCCCCCATACTCTGGCAAATACTATATTTTGGGACAATTCAGTTCAAGGTAGAAATGAATAAATTGATAACTGGATCCACGTATTTGCTAGACTCTAGTGATAACTGGATCCACGTATTTGCTAGACTCTAGTTACCTCGGATTTCATAGGATTGCCACATTTTATCTCTCTCTTGGCCCAGATTTTTTTTTTTTTTAAAGTAATTTATTTATTTATTTATTTATTTTTAATTTATAGCTGTGTTGGGTCTTCGTTTCTGTGCGAGGGCTTTCTCCAGTTGTGGCAAGCGGGGGCTACTCTTCATCGCAGTGTGCAGGCCTCTCACTGTCGCGGCCTCTCTTGTTGCGGAGCACAGGCTCCAGACGCGCAGGCTCAGTAATTGTGGCTCACGGGCCCAGTTGCTCCGCGGCATGTGGGATCTTCCCAGACCAGGGCTCGAACCCGTGTCCCCTGCATTGGCAGGCAGATTCTCAACCACTGCGCCACCAGGGAAGCCCCGGCCCAGATTTTATTTAACACTTCTGCTCATAGTATCTGGGTTTGAGTGTGGCTGCTTTATAGAAAAGGATGTTCTTGAAATGATTTTTTATCCATATCTGTATCAGACCTTAGGGAATACTAAAGGACTCTTTTCTCTGGGTCACACTTCTAATTAAATTGGTTTAGGGACTTCCCTGGTGGCGCAGTGGTTAGGAATCCGCCAGCCAATGCAGGGGACATGGGTTCAAGCCCTGGTCCGGGAAGATCCCACATGCCGCGGAGCAACTGAGCCCGTGAGCCACAACTACTGAGCCTGCGCTCTAGAGCCCACGAGCCACAACTACTGAGCCTGCGCTCTAGAGCCCACGAGCCACAACTACTGAGCCTGCGCTCTAGAGCCCGAGAGCCACAACTACTGAGCCCGCGTGCCTAGAGCCTGTGCTCCACAAAAAGAGAAGCCACCATAATGAAAAGCCTGCATGCAGCAATGAAGACCCAACGAAGCCAAAAATAAATAAATTTATTTTTTAAAAATTGGTTTAAATTTTGTTGATATTATTTGGTTTCACTGAAACATATTTAATTCCCAGTCTAAGTGCTGGAAATCTGTAGAACTGAAAGAGTTTTAGCAGCAGAAAGTAAAGTTCACTGGGTCACTATTAACCACTAATGTTTGACATGTAAGCGAATGCAACGGGAAAAACTATTTTAGCAACAACTGCTCAAAAAACCAATCTAACTTTCCCTTTGGAGGGTCTGGGGAAATCCACATATTCCTGACCAGATCTGACCCCTTTTTCCCCACTAAGCCTGCCTTACAAGCCATATAAACCTTTGGTTTAGCTTTGCTACTGCTCAGAGCTATTGGATAAATAAATAGCTCTTGCGGAAATAGCCTGAGTGATCCCACCTCTAAGACGAAGAGAAAACCAAGTTCTCTGTCCATCTACCCAGCACTTGTGACAACATCAGGCTTCTGTTCAAGGACAACCAGAGGATGCTGGTAGAGGAACCAGCCTGGAGGAAAACACACACTCTAAGCTCAGGAGGACCAGGACAGGTGGCCACCAGCTGAAGCATCAGGAGAAGCACGTCCAACTCCCTAACTTCCCAGAGCCACGTACGTCCTGGCCAAAGCTGGTCAGCTCTAGTTACTCCTTACTCAGGCCTATTCAAACCCTGCATGTCCAAGTCCAGAGCTGTGATTCCTACTTTCCTTTCCTTGTTTCCAAGCTCGGCTGGGTCCTCCAACTGCTTGGCATATATTTATGGCCGTCTGGACACCTGTTTCTGTCAAGGAAAGGGAGGACTGCTTACCTATCGCCACTGTCCTGGGGAACGTTGTTCCGACTTGAGTTAAAGTTTTCTCACTAAATACAGATGTAACTTGGAAATACAGAATGATAGAATCCGGGATCACTCTGGGAGAAGGTTTATTTCTATCTTAACCTCAGATGTCAGCAGCACAGAATATTTCATCGTTAGCCAGCTCTGACTCCATTCTCCACCCCTCTTAGGATGTATGTTTAACGGGTGGCCAGTGATTATTTTCTATTCACATCAAGTCCTTCCTGTTTCTCTCCTGGACTGACGAGATTATAAAAGAACGAGATGAGGTGAAGGGCTTTGTACTGTACTCCTGTCTCTCTTGTTTTCCAAGGATTTCTTGTAAATCTTCCTTGGGTATCTTAAAGACAATGGTTTTATCTCCCTTATCTACTGATTGTTGATTATCTAAAATTTGCTCCATATTGGGGTAAACCTAGGGGTGTCACCCTTCTATATGATGATTTAACAAGGACTGTTAAACAGCTGAAATCCACTTGACTGGAATGGAAATTTCCCCCATACCTCTCCTGAGTTCTTGTGGCTGAACTAACAGTAAAATTGGCACAAAGATTAACAGGAGAAAAAGAAACAAATTTTAATTCGTGTGCATGGAGGTCTCATAGAAATGGGACCTAAGAAGTGGCCAAAGCAGGCAGCTTTAGTGCTTTCAAGCAAAGAAACAAGTTTGTGAGGAAATGACATGACAGAAGAAAGCAACCTAGGTTTTGGAAGCTCAATTCATGAAGATTCTAAACAGATTTTAGGCTGGGGGTAGTCAATTAAAGAAGTCACAGGGTTTTTTGATACAGGCTTCTTGCCCCAAATCCCTTATCTCTGGCAATAAGGGCATCCTTCTACCTCCAGATGCAGCGGTACACCTTTCACAGGGGAGGTATATTTCCTGCTTTCAGCGAGATGGATACGAGGCTCAGAGCATCCCTCTTGTGTTGACTGTTTCTTAAGTAACCTTAATTCAAAATAATCAATATACCATTGATGCAAATTTTGGGGCTGCCTGCCCTGAGCCCCAGTAGTAGACTACACACAAAAGGAAATTCATAAGAGGTTCCTAGAGTCTTAGTAAAATCTCTATTACTTCCACAGACTTGAGCAAAAATATTTACTGTCTTCTGCAATAATGTTTTTTTTTTCCTCATAAAAAGAATACAGGCCCTTCCATGTAGAAAACTGGAGAAATACTTAAACGTACTAAGTGCAAAGAAGTAAAGAAAAGTAAGTAATATTTTCTTACCATAATAGGTGCTATGATTAAGTGCCTTTCTATGTGTCAAGTACTGTGTTAAGTGCTTTACAATCACAATCTTTTTTATATTTACAATAATCTTGAGAATTAGTATTATTATCCTAGGTTTACAGATGAGGAAACTGAGCCATAGAGGTTAAGTGACTTGCCTAAGGTCACACAGCCTGTGTGTTGCAGAAAGAAGATTTTAAATCCATGTTGGTTTCGCTCCAAAACCCAGATTCTTAACCAGGAAGCTAGTTTTTAAATTTATAATTTTATGTTGTGAGAATTTCTCCATGCAGGGGAGCAAAATTTGCTACTCCAAAATGACTCTTTGGCATGAGGATTGAATTAGGCTGATTAGTTTTAAGAAATAGAAGACTCGGGAAGTTTTTCTTCTTACCTCCCTCTGAATGGCCTAAAAGAGTTTAGCTACAGGGCCTGTTCCTGGAATAGAACCATCACCAGAAATATCTGCAAAGAACATGGGCCGGGTGTGGTAGGGGAACTCGGCAGGGCCCAGAGATAAGAATCCTCTCTGTCTTGCTGTCACTGTCTGGCCCAACAGACATTTGTTTACCAAACATTTGCTTTTCTGTCTCCATGCAAATTGCCTTCCTCCTCTTTGTGGTCCAAACCACTACCCCCAGCATCCTTTTTTGTCTTTAGTTAAAGATGGTATTTAAGGTGAGTGTTTGGGCCATTTTGACGAGTGACTCAGTTTTCCTGGGTCTCTCCCATGTATACATGTTATTAAACTTTTGTGTGATTTTCTCCTGTTCGTCTGTCTCACGTCAACTTAATTTGTAGAAGAACCTAGAGGAAACTGTCTTCTTCCCCTACGCTGTAATCAAAACAGTCTGGCACAAAGATAGACATATATCAATGGAACAGGTTAGAAAATCCAGAGATAAACCCACTCACCTATGGTCAATTAATCTATGACAAAGGAGGCAAGAATATACAATGCAGAAAAGACAGTCTCTTCAGTAAGTGGTGCTGGGAAACCTGGACAGCCACATGTAAAAGAATGAAATTAGAACATTATCTAACACCATACCCAAAAATAAACTAACAATGGATTAAAGACCTAAATGTAAGACCGGATACTATAAAACTCTTAGAGGTAAACATAGGCAGACACTCTGTGACATAAATCACAGCAATATCTTTTGGGGTCCACCTCCTAGAGTAATGAAAATGAAAACAAAAATAAACAAATAAACAAAAGGGACCTAATTAAACTTAAAAGCTTTTGCACAGCAAAGGAAACCATAAACAAAACAAAAAGACAACCCACAGAATGGGAGAAAATATTTGCAAACAAAGTGACCGCCAAGGGATTAATCTCCCAAATATACAAACAGCTCCTGCAGCTCAAGAAAAAACAACAACAGCAAACAACCCAATCAAAAAATGGGCAGAAGACCTAAATAGACATTTCTCCAAAGAAGATACATAGATGCCCAAGAGGCACATGAAAAGATGCTCAACATCACTAATTATTAGAGAAATGCAAATCAAAACTACCATGAGGTACCACCTCACACCAGTCAGGATGGCCATCGTTAAAAAGTCTACAAATAACAGGTGTGGAGAAAACGGAACCCTCTAAGACTGCTGGTGGGAATGTAAAGTGGTGCAGCCACTATGGAAAACAGTATGGAGGTTCCTTAAAAAACTAGAGTTACCATATGATCCAGCAATCCCACTCCTGGGCATAAATCTGGAGAAAACCTAATTTGAAAAGATGCATGCTCCCCAATGTTCACTGCAGCACTATTCACAATAACCAAGACAACATGGAAGCAACCTAAATGTCCATCGACAGATGAATGGATAAAGAAGATGTGGTATATATATATACACACACACACACATACAATGGGATATTACTCAGCCATAAAAAAGAATGAAATAATGCCATTTGCAGCAACATGAATGGACCTAGAGATTATCATACTAAGTGAAGTAAGTCAGACAGAGAAAGATAAATATCACATGATACCCCTTATATGTGGAATTTAAAAAAAGGATACAAGTGAAATTTACAAAACAGAAACAGACTCACAGACTTCAAAAACAAACTTATGGTTACCAAAGGGGAAGGCAGGGTGGGGAAGGGATAAATTAGGAGTCTGGGATTGACATGTACACGCTACAATATGTAAAATAGATAATCAACAAGGACCTACTGTAGAGCACAGGGAACTCTACTATTATTAGGATATTATTGAGGATATTCTGTAATACCCTAAATGCGAAAAGCATCTGAAAAAGAATAGATATATGTATATGTATACCTGAATCACTTTGCTGTACGCCTGACACTAACACAACATTGTAAATCAACTATATGCCAATATAAAATAAAATTTTTTTTTAATTAAAAGCAAATAAAGTGAGAAGTCACATTCTGTTTTGTCTCAGTCATCTTTGTTAGAGGGTTTCGGCTGAGCTGATCCAGGCTTTGGGTAAAGCTGGGCTCTGCCCTCTGTGAGGGACGTGGTTCCGCCTCCTGGCTCTCCTTCTGTGCAGGCTCTGCAGGACTCTCCCCTCTCCATGGAGCTGACCCCCTGGCTCCTCTCACAGCTGCCCTTCTTGGGTGGTTCTCGCCCATTCTTTTCCCGTGGCCCTACCTCTGATTTTCGCTGACATGAGCCTTTGCAAGTTTACACCCCTTGGTGTATTGAGATTCTTTCCTTCAGCAACAGATTTTTACTGCTTGCCATGTGCCCTGTACTGTTCTAGGATCTGGGAAAAGAGCAGCAAAAACCCCTGCTTCGTGGGCCTTAGGTTCTCACGGACACAGAGGGGAAGCCACGGTGAAACGAACACGCAGCGCTTTAGATACAGACGGAGCCTTGAGAAAAGAAAGCTGCGAAGGGTGGCGGGAGGTGAAGGGAGAGATTTACGGTGTTAAATGCAGCGACTGGGGAGTCGTCCCTGAGAAGATGGTATTGGGTGAGGACTTGAAGCTTCCCTTACCTGTGGAGGGAGCACCGTGTGCTCCAGGGGAAGGACTTTCCAGGCCGAGGGACCAGCCCGCACGAAGGCCCTGAGCAAAATGTGCTGGCACGCGCAGGAACAGGCAGCAAGGCAGCGCTGGGTCAGGGAAGTCGTGTTTTGGGAGGATTTGTGTGTCTGTGGGGAGCAGGAGAGATGAGAAGGGCACTTGAGGGACACCCGCCTTGGACAGTTGGTGTGACTGAGAAACAAACCTCTCTTGTGCTGAGCCTTGAGAACTCGGGGTGGATTTGTTTAAACAGCGATTAACCTGCCCTAACTCATCGAGGAGGACCCCACCGGCAGGATGATTACTGGAAGCCTCTTGAGGGATTCATCTTTTTTTTTTTTTTTTTAATTTATTTATTTTTGGCTGTGTTGGGTCTTCGTTTCTGTGCAAGGGCTTTCTCTAGTTGCAGCGAGCAGGGGCCACTCTTCATCGCGGTGCGCGGGCCTCTCACTATCGCGGCCTCTCTTGTTGCGGAGCACGGGCTCCAGATGCACAGGCTCAGTAATTGTGGCTCACGGGCCCAGTTGCTGTGCGGCATGTGGGATCTTCCCAGACCAGGGCTCGAACCCGTGTCCCCTGCATTGGCAGGCGGATTCTTAACCACTGCGCCACCAGGGAAGCCCCATCTCTTTTTTTTTTGAGGAAACTCAGAAAGACGTAAAGGACGGAGTAACATAAAGTCATTTAAAAATAAGTACGAGGGACCAGAGGAGAAAACCAAGGAGGGAAGTAAAAAGGTGCAGATGCAGATCCAGAGGACTGGGAAACTGGAGTGGAATAGAGCAGGGGCGTAGGAATGGAGAAGGAAGAGATGGAGTGAATTCACGGCTGCTCATAAAAAAAGAAAGGATGAACGGGAGCAGCTGATGGTGTGAGTGAGTCAAAGACATCGGCAGGGTCGAGGCTGCCGTTTGGAACGAAGGTGGTACCGGCAGTGTTAGCGGGGCACACGCGGTAAAAGCGCACACAGCCCTCTTTTTGGTTAAACTCCACGGACGTTATATAAAAACCTGTGGCAATACTGGACAGGCTGACTCGACCTTCACTCTCTCTTGAATCCACTCTTTTCCAGTTTTGTTTGTTTGTTTGTTTGTTTTGGCCGTGCTACACGGCATGTGGGATCTCAGTTCCCCCACCAGGGATCGAACCCTTGACCCCTGCAGAGGAAGCGCAGAGTCTTAACGACTGGACTGCCAGGGAAGTCCCTGTTTAACCCTCCACTTCTCAGCATCCTTCGAAGATTCTTCTTTCTCTGACTCCCATTTAACTGTGGATGTTTCCCCACGTGTAGACTTTAGTCCTTTTTTTTTTATTATTACTCCACACTAAAGGTTGGAAATTTTTCCTGTAAACAGCCAGATGGTAAATATTTTAGGCTTTGTGGACATACGGTCTCTACTGTAACAATTCAACCTTGCTGCTGTAGTGTGAAAGCAGCCGCGGACGCTATGTAAACAACGGGCGTGGCTGGTCCCCGGAAAACTTTATGCAGAAAAACGGGCAGTGGGCGAGATTTGATCCAAGGGTCCAAGTTTGCTGAGCCCAGACTTACACTGTGCTCTTGGTGACGTATCAGCTCCCATCCATGTGACGATGGCTCCCATACGTACTGTATTTTCTTTAGGACAGACTCTCTCCTCAACTCCACAATCCTGTGTACTACTTGTTACTGGACACCTGCATCTAGAAACCCGCATTCCCAGTTTGGAGCTCACGTATCCCTCCCACCCCCAACAGTACCACACGTACATCCTTTTTGCTGAGCTCGGAGCCCCGTGAACCCCTCTCCCCAGGCAACCACGTGGAGACAGGTAGGCCGTCTGTCATCTCCTCTGCTTAACTCAGCGACGTCCTCTTTGAACTCACCGCTACTCTCCATCCTTGCTCCCCTTCTACCATCCCCCAATCTGCTGCCAGAGGCATCTTTCTACCACACGATATGGTTAAGTTCCTTCCGTGGTTAAGACTTTGACTGAAGCCTCAGAATAAAACCCAAACTCCTCAGCGCGGCCTGCAAGGCCCTTCACCATCCAGCCCCTGATACTTCTGGAGCCTCGCTTCGTGTTGCCATCTGGCTGCCCACGCAGTGAAATGGGGCAGATCTCAGGTCTCTCAGCCACCCTGGTGCTCTCACCACCGGGGCTTTGCACACGCTGCATCCTGGGCTGGGAACACCTCTTCCAGGTGCCAGTGCCCCTCCCTGATTAGCACCCACCCCCCCGTGCCCATCCTCATCAAGATCCAGCCTTGTGCCACCTCCTTCTAGAAAACTCCCACGAGATCTTGTTAGGGGCAGGTCCAGATTTTGGGGGCCATGAAACTTATACCATGTCATTTTCGTCTCTGTGACAAAAAAATACAAAAATATGTTTGTTTGTTTGTTTGTTTTTTCGAAATTTACAACGTATAACCATTTGAGTACATTACCAGGGTCCTGGGAGGGGTCTGTGCAATTGAGGAGCCTGGAGGTTGCATCTGGGAATCTGGCCCGACCTGCCCCATGCGGGGCTTCCTTATACCCTGGACCCAGCGCCACCACAGCACCCAGCAGACGGCACTGAATCCACGGGCTGCTCATTTCTCTGTGCTCCACGCTGGACCGTAAACTCCGCAAGGACCAGCACTGTGTGCCCAGCACGCGGCAGGTCTCCAGTAACTGCTAGTACAGTGAATGGCAGCGTGAATGACTGTATGCCAGGTCTGCAGAGACAGGTGCAGCCTGCCCTGACTTCAGGTTGTGTACATGCGGGCGTGAGGGGAGGGGCAGGGTCAAGGAGGTGACCTCTGGCGGAGAGAGTTGTCCAGGGTACAAAATCCTCTGCCTGTTCCTGTCGAGAATTTCACAATTCTCAGCGTGTGGTGAATGTATGTTCTGTTTCCTATGGACTACAAGTGACTTTCCAAGAAAATGCTGTCGTCATTATAAGTCTAACTTATGTCATTGCCCCAGTAACACCACGCTTTTTCAAGACTGCATCTGAATGTGGGGAAAGAGGTGAGAAGTGCTGGCACCTGGCCAGGAGACTTGGTCACAACACAGAAATACAGCATCTAGTAAAAGATGATAAACTGACAGACTTGAAAAGAGAAAACGAAGAGAAATAAACTTCGCTATGTGTCTTCTCCTCAACTAATATGACATTATAGAATTATTTAAAGAATGGGAAATGCTGGAAACACGGAAGCATTGCAACTATAATTAAATTATATGTCGTATAGTATTAGATCGAGATGTAGAAAACATGCCTCTAATGTCAAATGACAAATGGCCTGCTCCGTGGCTGTCAGGTGTGAAGTGCATCTTATAAGTCAGGAATAAAGAGGCGATGCCTCAAGGCAGTTGGTAGACCTATAAAGTGGGGATCTCAGGGCTGAGCTTCTCATCTCTTCTCTACATACACACTTCCCCAAAAGCTTGTGGGTTTAAAACCCCTTAATATTTAATATTCCAACGACTCCGAAACTAATACCTGTTGACATAACTTTTTCACTGGGCTTTAGACAAGGATACCCAGCTGTCTACTTAACATGTCCACTTGGATAAGGAACATGCATTTCAAACTCTGTGTGTTCCCCACAGAATCTCCGATCTCCCCCACCCCATCCCATTTCAGCAGATGGCACTGCCGTTCAGCCAATTACTCCAGCCCCAAACCAGGGAGGGATCCTTGGTTTCTTTCCTTCCCTCACTCCCCGCAGTCAATCCGTCATCAAGTTCTATGAGCTCTACCTTCAAAATACATCTCAAGTCTGTATGTACCACCATTGGCAACTGCTTAGATGTGCGCACCCAACTATGAACTGCTGCCATGTTTTCACTCGTGTCCCTGCAACGCAGCTTCTACAGAGCTCTACGGAGCGGAGAGATCTTTTAAAAGTGTAAGTCAGACCGTGGCCCTCCCTCTGCTACTTAAAGCTCTCCTGACTGTGGTGGCCTCGGGGAGTCACACCAGCCTCCCCGCCTCTGCAACTGCATCTCCTGCCTCTGCCCCCTCTGGCTCTCCTGCCTCGTGGGTCACACCAGGCCATGTCCAGTCTGGGGTTTCTATACTAGCAGTTTCCCTCCCTCACATCTTCGAGTGTTTGCACATTATGATGTAGGTCTGATTCTTATTATTTAGGTCTTGGCTCAAATGGTGCCTGCTCAGAAAGGCCTTTCCTGACCAACCTAAGTAATTCCAATCATATCTTTCTTTGTTTTCTTCAAGATATTTACCACGAATTGAAATCGTGTGTTCATTTATTTGTTTTTTTTTTTTAAAGATTTTGTTGTTGTTGATGTGGACCATTTTTAAAGTCTTTATTGAATTTGTTGCAGTATTGCTTCTGTTTTATGTTTTGGTTTTTTGGCTGCGAGGCATGTGGGATCTTAGCTCCCCAACCAGGGATCGAACCTGCATCCCCTGCATTGGAAGGCGAAGTCTTAACCACTGGACCACCAGGGAAGTCCCCCATTTATTTGCTTTATGCCTAACAATCCCCACTGAATTGTGAGCTCCAGAGGGTGAGTTCTCTGTCATTCACCGTTTATACCCAGAGCCTGGAGTAGTGCCTGACT
Source organism: Balaenoptera acutorostrata (assembly GCF_949987535.1). NCBI lineage: Eukaryota > Metazoa > Chordata > Mammalia > Artiodactyla > Balaenopteridae > Balaenoptera > Balaenoptera acutorostrata. The sequence continues at coordinate 3,013,437 of NC_080069.1, forward strand.
CATGGTGCGAGCTCATCAAAACTATTTGTTCGGGCTTCCCTGGTGGCGCAGTGGTTGAGAATCTGCCTGCCAATGCAGGGAACACGGGTTCGAGCCCTGGTCTGGGAAGATCCCACATGCCGCGGAGCAACTGGGCCCATGAGCCACAAGTACTGAGCCTGAGCGTCTGGAGCCTCTGCTCCGCAACAAGAGAGGCCGCGATAGTGACAGGCCCGCGATGAAGAGTGGCCCCCACTCGCCGCAACTGGAGAAAGCCCTCACACAGAAACGAAGACCCAACACAGCCAAAAATAAACATAATAAATAAATAATAAATAAAAATTTAAAAAAAAACCTATTTGTTCAATAAATGAATGAATGAATGAATGAATGATCTGCCCGCTCTGAGCATGACCTTTGTACTAGGGCCTGGCTCTTTATGCTGATGGAAGGAATGAGACATTTTTGTCATCTGTACCTCCATGGGAGGGTCAGGTGGGTAGCATGGAAAAGGCAGACCTGTGTTCTGAGACGTGTCTCTGTACGATGGGTGACCTTGCACAAGCCTCCCAGCCTTTCTGCCCTCAGTTTTCTAACCTATGCCATGGTAATAAATATACAGGCTGCTAGAGTTTTTCAGTAACATTTACAGAATTCAAGTCCAGCTGATATTTGTAGAACTTCTATGTGTAATTTATGAGTAAATAGCATATAATGATAGCAAAGAATATATACAAGTATAGCTATAAATACATATATATTATTGCTCAGAAGAATGGTTAGTTCCTTATGGGTTACCTTTCTAGCATGAAGCAGAGTCCTTAACAACCTTATTTAATTGATGTTAACTGGTAATAATAGGGTAAATTTACAGAACTCACATTTTTAAAAAAATGACCTCCTCTTAGAGTGTTGACCCTGGGAGTTTTAAGAAGAACCATCAAGCTTGCTATTCAAGAAGTCCCTGCCACCTGTGACTAACAAACAGATCAAGGAGAAAGGGGTTGAGGGACCCCTTCCAAGTACTCAAATCCCTCAAATGTCGGTCAATCAACGGAACCCTCCAAATGAAGGCCGTTTCCACTTGGAGGCCTGTTGTACGTTTATAATCTCTTTCTCTCCCTCTTCTCTCAGAAGTGCTAATGAAATGTATTTCTCCCCCTTTTCTTCCAGGAAAGCCTGTTAGAAGCTTTTAAGATCAGTTTATCCTGCTCCAGATTTTGAGGTTATTTTTTGGCCTTTGGTCGGTAGGGTGGATCACAAAATTAGAATTTAGAGTTGGAAGGGATTTGATACCATGTAGTTCAAACTACTTTGTGCATCTTTCTTACAGATTAAAAAAAAAATTGTGCTGTCAATTTTTAATACTGTTTTCAAGTCTTTGAAAGAAAGAATTTTGCTTTTCATAATTATAGGCCAGAACCAGCAGCATTCCAGGCTGTGAACTTTTTGAGGGTGGGATGGTTTCATTTGTTTTATAAGCCGAGTGTCTGGCATGGCTCCCACAAGAAATGCTTGAAGAATGAATCATTCCTGATATGTCACTTTGCTAACTAGACGAGCTTGTCAACATTTAATTGCTTACATTCGAAAAGACAGATGCACCGCAATGTTCATGGCAGCACTATTTACAATAGCCAAGACATGGAAACAACCTATCATCTGTCTGACATGGACAGACAACAATCTGTCCATCAACAGATGAATGGATAAAGAAGATGTGGTGCATATATACAATGGAATACTACTCAGCCACAGAAAAGAATGAAATAATGCCATTTGCAGCAACATGGGTGAACCTAGAGATTATCGTACTAAGCGAAGCAAGTCAGACAGAGAAACACAAATATCATTATGATATCACTTATATGTGGAATCTAAGACAATGATACAAATGAACTTATTTATAAGACATAAACGGACTCACAGACTTAGAAAACAAACTTATGGTTACCAAAGGTGGGGAGGTGAGGGATAAGTTAGGAGTTTGGGATTAACATATACACACTACTATATATAAAATAGATAATCAGGGCTTCCCTGGTGGCGCAGTGGTTGAGAATCTGCCTGCTAATGCAGGGGACACGGGTTCGAGCCCTGGTCTGGGAAGATCCCACATGCCACGGAGCGGCTGGGCCCGTGAGCCACAATTGCTGAGCCTGCGCGTCTGGAGCCTGTGCCCCGCGACGGGAGGGGCCGCGATAGAGAAAGGCCCGCGCACCGCGATGAAGAGCGGTCCCCGCACCGCGATGAAGAGTGGCCCCCGCTTGCCGCAACTGGAGAAAGCCCTCGCACGAACCGAAGACCCAACACAGCCAAAAATAAATAAATAAATAAATAAATAAATAAGAAAATCCTTAAAAAAAAAAAAAAAAAAAAAAAAAAAAATAGATAATCAACAAGGACCTACTGTACAGCACAGGGAACTCTACTCAACACTCTGTAATAACTTATATGGGAAAAGAATCTGAAAAAGGATACATGTATATGTATAACTAAATCAATCTGCTGTACACCTGAAACTAACACAACATTGTAAATCAACTATACTCCAATATAAAGAAATTAAGAAAACATTTAATTGCTTACAACAAAATAAAGGGATAAAGGCATGGATAACCTAAAATAACAGGCAATTCAAGAATGATTTTATCAGATTTAGGAAATGAGTGAGAGGTCCCCCAAATAAGTCTAAACTTTTTCACAGAATTTCCTGTTTTCCACACTATGTTACTAACTTAATATTTCCGTCGGTGATTGATGCTTAATTGTGAGGTAGGAACATAAAAGCCCTGAATTTCTCAGATAATTCACAGAGCAGAAAATCGATTTTAGGACCAAAAAGAGAAATCAGAGTGTCAATAATTATTACCATCTCACTGACTTCACCTTCCACAGAACTCAGTTGGGATGGCATTGTCACACGTCCACATTCTACACGTGCAGACCTCTGTTACATGGCTCCACATTTTGTATCATATGCATCTATAAAACCACCGGATCGTTCGTGATGAAACCTACAGCACAGAGAGGTTCAGTAACCAGCACAAGGCCAAACAGCTAGTTAGGTGGCAAAGCCAGAACTCTCAACCAGGTCAGGCCCTCTTCACTCTGCCTCACTGGTTCTGCCTGACAAGTCACAGAGCTGAAGGGATTTGAAGGTGACTTAATCGTATGACTTTGTGCCACTGATGAGGACCCTGGGGCCAGAGAGACGGGGACACGGCCCTCAGGCACACACAGCTGGTGGGTGGCAGCCTCCTGACCATGGACTTTCACGCCTCCTGGAATTGAACGGGGTCAGAGCTAAGGAAATGGAAGTGCAGGTCCCAGAAATGACGTGGGAAAACGCCCCCCACTTTGTTTCCTGACGTACGAGCAGCAAAGGAGTCACAGCGTATTTGCATTTCAGAAATCTCTCTCTAGCACAGCTGGAGGATGGATTTGAGAGGATCCAACCGTGAGGAATGAGGAGGGCAGTTCCCCAGACGGCAGTGGTAATGGGGGTGCTGCGGAGACAGGTTAACATGTGGCTTCAGCAAGTGCAGGCGACAGGTGGCGGCTGGCAGACCTGGGATTAGGATCCCACGTCCTCCCGGCTGTGCACAGCGGCATCGCAGCTGTGGCTTACTGAGTGTCGCGTCCTCCCAGGTGGACCGGGCACTCTGTCCACCCTGCTCACGGTTACAGCTTTAGTGCTCGGCATGCTGCCGGGCACACAGGAAGCCCTTACATACTGTTCAGCGGATTAAATGAACATTTCACTCTTCCGACATGGCTGGGGAGAGAGGCAGTCTGTGAATGGATAGTTAAATCTTTAGTGTTAAAGCTGTATCTTTATGGGATGATAGTTAAAAATACAGTATTCAAATTCAGCGTCTTATAAACAACACACTGGCCATTCATTTTCTTTTCCTAGATGATTGTCACATATCCAGGTGTTCGGGTGCTCTATTTTCTTGAGTTGTCAGATCCTTGAGAGCAGCAAAATGCTGCATTTGTCAGATAAACCAAGATAAAGCTACTCCAGTAAGCCTGCTGCCAACCTCCCACTTAAGAATGGGAGGTCTTATGATTCCAACAGCCTTGGAAGGAAGAGACAAAGAAATGTTTTTGAAGCCTGCAGACTTAAGGCTCATTTTAAGAATAATTCTAAGGAGCAGAGACGTCAAACATTTAGGTTTGATAGACAGTCTTCAGCAATTCTGGGCAATTCAAAAGAGGTGCAGAGGAAAAACTGGTTCTTGTTCTCAGATGCAATATTAATAGATTCTTATCTGAAATATATTTTTTGCTATTATATAATCTGTGGCCTGAAAACAGATTGAATGATGCTGGCAAGAGTAATTTGCAAGATGAAAACAAGGGAAAGGGCAAGAAATACTGATCGAAGAGAAAATGTTACAAATAAAAGGCTTTTCCTGAATTAAGAAAAAAAGATGGCATTTGAACTGAACAACCAACCAATAACTTGGACGGTTAGCAAACCTCTTAATTTCCACTGCATTAGATACTTAAATTGATCTTGGGAAAATGTTATTTGCTCAGGCATTTATGGTAATTTAATTGTTCCTTATTATATGCTCAACAGTATTTTAGAAATTGTAGCTATTACAGAAAATTCATTTTATCTCTTCAACTTGAGCCAAGAACAGGTTTATTTTATTTTTTGAAACATTAAAGTTATAATGTGTTATAACTAACAGCAGGTGTCACCAAAACGTCTATAAATAATAAAGGCTGGAGAGCGTGTAGAAAGAAATCCTAGTGCACTGCTGGTGGGAATGGAAATTGGTGTAGTCACGGTGGAGAACAGTATGGAAGTCTCTCAAAAAAAAAAAACAAAAAGCTGAGCTACCATATAATCCTACAATTCCACTCCTGGGTATATATCCGAAAAAGACAAAAACACTAACTCAAAAAGACACATGCACCCCAGTGTTCATAGCAGCATTATTTACAAGAGCCAAGACATGGAAGCAATGAAATATTACTCAGCCATAAATAAAGAAGAATGAAATAATGCCATTTACAGCAACATGGATGGGCCTGGAGGGCATTATGTTAAGCGAAATAAGTCAGACAAAGATAAATACTGTATGATACCACTTATATGTGGAATCTAAACATACAACAAACTGGTGAATATAACAAAAAAGAAGCAGACTCACAGATATAGAGGACAAACTAGCGGTTACCAGTGGGGAGAAGGAAAGGGGGAGGGACAATGTAGGGGTGGGAATTAAGAGTATAAACTATTGGGTGTAAGATGGGCTCAAGGATGTATTCTACAACACGGGGAATATAGCCAATTTTTGTAATAACTGTAAATAGAAAGTTACCTTTAAAAATTGTATAAAAATTAAAAATTAAAAGTCAGCACTTCCGGAAAAAAAAAAAAATTAACAGCAGAGCTAAAGGTGAACCAGAAGAAGGGAAGCAAGTGCAGGGTTAGGAAACCTACTGCACGTCCCTGACATCACGCAGGACTGACTGCACCTGCCCCATCTCAGAGTGAAGGTTCCGGTCTGATGTATAAAGACTCTGAAGGGAGAAATCTGCCCTGTCTCCACAGTGTTTTCAATGATTACATGAGCCAGTGAGGGGTTATCGGAGTAAAGCAGAGGGTAACCTCAGGTTTCTCTCATTCCCTCCCTGCCTTAGTCCGTTCGGGCTGCTGTAACTGACCACCGTAGACGGGGTGGCTTAGAAGCAACAGAAATCTATTTCTCACGGTCTGGAGGCTGGAGGTCCAAGGCCGAGGTACCAGCAGATTCGTTCCAGCCTTCTGTGTGAGACTGCCATCCATGAGCGCTCCACTCATGACCTCCCAAAGGCTCCACTGACAAATGCCGTCACATTAGGGATCGGGCGTCCACATATGGATTTTGAGGAGACAAACATTCAGGCTATGGCACTCCCATGATCAAGAAGGGCGTGCAAGAATCTGTGTGTGTGAGTGTGAGTGTGTCTGAGAGTACGTGTGTGGTTTTAGCTCAGACCAATGCTCCTGTCCAATAATGAGAGTAACTGAGGCATGACTGAATTATGATTAAAGTTCCACACTGCAGAGTTGCCATTAACAAAGTCTGAAATCACAACCAGGACTTGGAATTCTCTAGAGTGAATACATTAAAACTGCCCTCATGGGTGAGGATGCGTGGATGCCTTCTACAGGAATGATCACTGGCAACTGCTACGGGCTTGATGCCGTTCTGGGCAATTAACGTGTATCCCACTTAATTCTTACAAGAGCCCTAATGAAGTTGGTATCACCTGCCCGCTACAGATTTTAAAAAAAACAAACAACTGCAGCAAAGATCAGTTATTAATAACCTTCTGAGACATATTGTGAGTAAAGCCAGGTATGAACCTGGATAAACTGGCTTCAGAGTTCTTAGATTCTGAACCACTGTACTGTCTACCCCCCCAGAACGTTTCTATGAATTAAACCAAGAGCACTCTAGAGACAACAGTGGGTAGAGCACAAGAAAGGAGTCATGGTTACTTGGTCACTCTCCTAGGATCCAGATGTAAGTCTTCAACCAGCTAGAGGGGCGGCTCGCTGACTTTGAGCGTTTTCATAGAACTGACGGCAGGTGAGAAAGAGACTGGCCCCGGGGAAGCCTCCAGGGTTTACTAAGCAGAGGGGAGAGCCGCCTCTCTTTCTTTACTGGTGATGGGCTTTACCACGTATTATGATTCTAGGACCACCGTGGGGAAACAAAACATCACCAAAACGGCTATTTCTATCTTTTTTCTTAGTTGAGAAAATGCATTTTATAATGTGCAAGATTGGGTTGACTTTGCTAACCCAGCTGTGAAGTTTAAAATGTGATCATTATATCATTTTTTATGTTGCAGCTCACACGTGGAAAGCAATTTTCCAGTTTTCAGTTCTGAAAAACAGTATATTTCATCCGTCATTTAGATACTTTGGTGCTTTTTCCACCTTCTCTGTTCTTAAAGTCCGCTTTTTGAGACTGCTCCTGAATGGAGGTAATTCATACTTATAAACAGCATTTGAATCGTGAGCATCACAGATGTGGAGTCATGTCTTGGGGACCGGGTAATCACGCGTGTTCAGGTGGGCCCCTGACAGGGAGTGCAGGCTTCCTGCAGCAGCACTATTCCCAAGGCTATTTGATTACACAGAGCTGCTTTATTTCTGGCCCATGATAACTGATCATGAACATATCCAGATGTAAGATAACAGTTCGTAATGAAACGATTTAAATAGTAAAGTTTGAGTCTTTGGATCCTACCTGTGATGAGGTCTCCACCTCCTATTTTGTAGTAGTTCTTATAAGGAAACGTCTTTTTAAAGTGGATCCAGAACATGGGTATATCCTGTTTAAAATACAGATGCTCTTATACCTGGACAAAACTATAATTCGAAAAGATACATGCACCCCAGTGTTCATAGCAGCACTACTTACAATAGCCAAGACATGGAAGCAACCTAAATGTCCACTGACAGATGAATGGATAAAGAAGATGTGGTAAGTATATACAATGGAATATTACTCAGCCATAAAAAAGAATGAAATATTGCCATTTGCAGCAACATGGATGGACCTAGAGATTATCCTACTAAGTGAAGTAAGCCAGACAGAGAAAGATGAATACCATATGCTATCACGTATAGTGTAGAATCTAAAATATGACACAAATGAACTTACTTACAAAACAGAAATGGACTCACAGACACAGAGAACAGACTTGTGGTTGCCAAGGAGGGGGAAGGGAAGGAGAAGGAAGGACTGGGTATTTGGGCTTAGTAGATGCAAACTATTATATATAGGATGGATAAAAAACAAGGTCCTGCTGTAGAGCACAGGAGACTATATTCAATATCCTGGGATAAACCATAATAGAAAAGAATGTAAAAAAGAGAATGTATCTATGTGGATAACTGAGTCACTCTGCTGTACAGCAGAAATTAGCACAACACTGTAAATCAACTATACTTCAATAAAAAAATATAATAAAATACAGATGCCCCATTTGTAAGCCATTTTCTTGTTCTGACATTGAAAGGCACTTGCAAAAATTACAATCTTCTTATCTTTTACGGTCAGTGAAAGGGGTTTTCAATTAGTTAATAAAATATTCTGGTTAATATTTACTCCATGTTTTAAGTGTGGTTTAATATTTTTAACGAACAATCACTGATCGTTCCATAGTCTATACCCTGTTGAAGGAACACTTATTTCTGTTTTCTGATGTTCCCTTCGACGTGGGAGAAGATCCACTCAGTACAGAACTGGCTTCTCCCCAGCCTCTCAGTCACTCTCCCCGGGAGAGAAGGATTTAATCCGTTTAATGCGCTTAGGCAGAGACGCTGGGCACCTGTAACCCCTCCCTCCACTTGCCTGCTTCAGGGACAGAGCTGCTCCCGAGCCAACGCTCCCCTCGGCTCCTCCACGCCGTCAGGACAAGCCTCGGGTGCAGGGCCGTCTGATTCCTTCTAGGGTTTGGTCCTAGGACGTCCATTTGCTGCAGATGTAATCGGTCCACCAGCCGAGGCTTGATCAGTAAGACATGGGAGACTGTGTCTTACTGACGCTTCTGTCTCGTTTCCCGATTGGATCAGGACTCACTGTGGAGGGGAGTCCCAAGCATCTCTGCGCCAGGGGCCCGAGCCTCCTGACGTGAGCCAGGGCAAGCCACCACGTGGGGTGTGGTGTCGGGCGTGGCAGTGCCATCAGCGCTGGGGATTCTGTGCTAAGTGCAGATGCTCCCTGTGGGGAGCCGGGCAGCTTTGGGCAGCTCTGCGATCCTAAACTGCGATCCTGTTTCTCTAGAGGCAGAGGTGGGTCCCCAGGGCTGAAGCTGAGGTGTGGGCCTTCAGCAAATCCGAGGGGTCTCAGAGGGCAGAGCGAGGAGGGTGCAGTCTTTATGCTAAGCGGGCAAGGCTGAGGCCGGCGTTGATTTCAGGGAGGGGTCCTCCCCTGTGGCCTTGAGCGATTAGGGAGCAAACAATATTTGCTTTTTGAAAACAGATGCACCTGGTTTTAGCAGGGGCTCAAGAGCACTGGTGAGATCCCACGGGCATCCACGTGCCAGGCTAGGTAGGCAGCGTGGGGCGGTTGCCTCAGTGTCTATTCTGTCCTTGGGTTGTTCCGGCTGCCTTCACAGCCCAGGGCGGGTACGGCCCATCCGGAACTCGTGTGGCTTGTCCATAGCCAGAGGAGCCCAACACCAAGGGCATATATACTGTTCGATTCCGCTCATCTGATGCTCCAGAACCAGGCGTAACTAATTTATGATGATAGCTATCAGAATATTTGGTCTCTTTAGGGGGTCACCGACCGAATCGGAGCTCAGAGGGGCCTCTGGGTGCTGGGAAGTTTGACACCTTGGCCTCGGTATTGGCTACTCAGCCACATACACGATAAAAGTTCACTGGTGTGCCTACTTAAAAGCTGTGCACCTTATTATATTTCTATTTAAAAGAAAGCATCTATCTGAACATGGATCACACAGAGGACCTAACAGTGCAAACAACTTAGCTGCACGTTCCTTGCATCTGCCCCGTCGGTCCCTTAATTCTCACAGGCTACACAGCCTGTTGTGGCAAAGATCCAGTCAGATCTATAACACCTTACTGTTTCCAAGTTTACTTTTATTTAAAAAAATTTTTTTTTTAATTTTTAATGATTTTGTAAAATTGAAGTGTAGTTAATTTACAATGCTGTGTTAGTTTCAGGTGTACAGCAAAGTGAATATACATATATATATATACGTATATGTGTATATATGTATTCGTTTTCAGATTCAATTATAGGTTATTACAGGATACTGAATATAGTTCCCTGTGCTATACAGTAGGTCCTTGTTGTTTATCTATCTTACGTATTGTAGTCTGTATATGTTAATCCCAAATTCCTAATTTATCTCTCCACTGAGATTTTTTTTTAATTTTTTATTTATTTTTTTAACATCTTTATTGGAGTATAATTGCTTTACAATGGTGTGTTAGTTTCTGCTGTACAACAAAGTGAATCAGCTACACATATACATATATCCCCATATCTCTTCCCTCTTGCATCTCCCTCCCACCCTCCCTATTCCACCCCTCTAGGTGGTCACAAAGCACCAAGCTGATCTCCCTGTGCTATGTGGCTGCTTCCCACTAGCTATCTATTTTACGTTTGGTAGTGTATATATGTCCATGCCACTCTCTCACTTCATCCCAGCTTACCCTTTCCCCTCCCTGTGCCCTCAAGTCCACTCTCTACGTCTGCATCTTTATTCCTGTCCTGCCCCTAGGTTCTTCAGAACCTTTTTTTTTTTTTTTGGATTCCATATATATGTGTTAGCATATGGTATTTGTTTTTCTCTTTCTGACTTACTTCACTCTGTATGACAGACTCTAGGTCCATCCACCTCACGACAAATAATTCAATTTCATTTCTTTTTATGGCTGAGTAATATTCCATTGTATATCTGTGCCACGTCTTCTTTATCCATTCATCTGTCGATGGACACTTAGGTTGCTTCCATGTCCTGGCTATTGTAAACAGTGCTGCAATGAATATTGTGGTACATGTTCCTTTTTGAATTATGGTTTTCTCAGGGTATATGCCCAGCAGTGGGATTGCTGGGTCATATGGTAGTTCTATTTTTAGTTTTTTAAGGAACCTCCATACTGTTCTCCATAGTGGCTGTATCAATTTACATTCCCACTAACGGTGCAAGAGGGTTCCCTTTTCTCCACACCCTCTCCAGCATTTATTGTTTCTAGATTTTTTGATGATGGCCATTCTGACTGGTGTGAGGTGATACCTCATTGTAGTTTTGATTTGCATTTCTCTAATGATTAGTGATGTTGAGCATCCTTTCATGTGTTTGTTGGCAATCTGTATATCTTCTTTGGAGAAATGTCTATTTAGGTCTTCTGCCCATTTTTGGATTGGGTTGTTTGTTTTTTTGATATTGAGCTGCACGAGCTGCTTGTAAATTTTGGAGATTAATCCTTTGTCAGTTGCTTCATTTGCAAATATTTTCTCCCATTCTGAGGGTTGTCTTTTCATCTTGTTTATGGTTTCCTTTGCTGTGCAAAAGCTTTTAAGTTTCATTAGGTCCCATTTGTTTATTTTTGTTTTTATTTCCATTTCTCTAGGAGGTGGGTCAAAAAGGACCTTGCTGTGATTTATGTCATAGAGTGTTCTGCCTATGTTTTCCTCTAAGAGTTTTATAGTGCCTGGCCTTACATTTAGGTCTTTAATCCATTTTGAGTTTATTTTTGTGTATGGTGTTAGGGAGTGTTCTAATTTCATTCTTTTACATGTAGCTGTCCAGTTTTCCCAGCACCACTTACTGAAGAGGCTGTCTTTTGAGATTACTTTTAAATTTCCATTTATTTATTTATATTTGATGCCTTCCTAGTACCTCTTGGCTGCTCTGGAGACTCATCAGGTATAAGTGGTGAAAGTCAGAGGCTCGCGGGTGTGGGTGATGACCTGACGTGTTTCTCCGTGTCCACCACACCACCTGGTGAATCCAAGGCTAGTGCTCCAGGTGTCCCCTCCTCTGGCAGGATGGGTCCCAACCTAGGTCTATTTCTGCACCAGATATAAAATATATGTGCTATATTTCAATTCCTGCACACGTACAACAATATCTAAACCAGAGGTTGGCAAACCTTTTCTATAGCGCACCGGAGAGTCAATTTTTTGTTTGTGGGCCATATGATCTCAACTGTGCGTCAAGGCAGACAGACAGATGAGATGGTAATCAGGCAATAGGAAGTGTGTGGATGAAAGACCAATCAGAAATCAAGGTTTAGATTCTGGGCTTTTCCAAGCTAGCTGTGTGACTCTGAGCCACTCACTTAACCTCTCTGGATGAGGCTTCATGTAGGACTCATTCCAAGGTATCTACATTTCAAAAGGACACCTAAAGAAGGCAACATTATAACTCAATTTTCAGTGGAGCCAAACGGCACACCGATGAAGGAGTTCATACGAGCATCTCAGATCAAGTCGTGTCAGTATCCTCACCTCGTTTATTATGATGTCCATGTGACCATAGCCACACCAAGTGATGTGAAGGGTTCTGTCAATCACATCCCAACTTTTGAAGCCGATAACAGGCTAGAGAGGGTTTTCAGGCTAAGGAGTAAGATTATTTCTTAATCTCATTTAAAATACTGTCCAGTCAAAGGATGTAAATATACATTTCCTTCCCCTCAGTGCATCCAAGTTTTACTCAAGAATTAAATACTTGCACACGAAAATATGCTCAACATCGTTAGTCATCAGAGAAATGCAAATTAAAACCACAATGAGATCTCACCTCACACCTGTCAGAATGACTATTATCAAAAAGAACACAAGTAAGAAGTGTTGGAGAGGGTGCGGAGAAAAGGGAACCCTCCTGAACTGTTGGTGGGAGTACACATTGGTGCAGCCACTGTGGAAAACAGTATGGAGTTTCCTCAAAAAACTAAAAATGGAACTACCATATGACCCAGCAATTCCATTCCTGGGTATACGTCTGAAAAAAACCAGAAACACTTATTCGAAAAGATACATGTACCCCAATGTTCATAGCAGCGTTATTTATAACTGCCAAGATATGAAAGCAAGCCAAGTGCCCATCAACAGACAAATGGATAAAGAAGATATGGTGTATATATACAATGGAATATCACTCAGCCATAAAAAAGTGCGAAATTTTGCCATTTTCAACAACATGAATGGACTTGGAGGGCATTATGCTAAGTGAAATAAGTCAGAGAAAGACAAATACTGTGTGATATCACTTATATGTGGAATCTAAAAAATACGACAACCTAGTCAATATAACAAAAAAGAAACAGACGCAGATATAGAAAACTAGTGAGTACCAGTGGGGAGAGGGAAGGGGGGAGGGGCAAGCTGGTGGTAGAGGATTAAGAGGCACAAACTATTATGCATAAAATAAATAAGCTACGAGGATATACTGTACACAGCCCAGGGACTAGAGCCAATATTTTATAACAACTATAAATGGAGTATAATCTTTAAAAATTGTGAATCACTATATTGTACACCTGAAACTTATATAATACTGTACATCAACTATACTTCAATTAAAGAAATCCCCCCAAATAAAATTAAGAATTAGCAAACACTCCTTTGTTCCATGTTTATATAAAGGAATGGGCAGGCAATGGTTAGAAACATGGCCTTACTGCCTTTAGATTTTACTAATTAAACCAGAATTCACAAAAAATGTCAGCCACATCATGCTGACCCCAGGGGCTGCATGGGAACAACCCACAGTAACTGCTCTGTTCTTGGGATGCCCCTTTCCTTTTAGAGTAGATGAAACGTAGCACAGGTACTCAGGGAAAAGGAAGGAGAAAATGGTGCTTCTGTTGTGTACGTTACCTATTCTTCCCCTGTGGCAACAAATACTTTAAGAGGAAATGACTACTACATCATCCTTCTATTTAAAAGAAATGCGTACCGGTTTTTCTCAGAGCAGCGTGGCCAGGCTGGGCATCGCAGTGTCGCGAGGGTCTCCACGGGGGGTGGGATGTGGGGAGTTGAGCGGCAGGAGGGTGGTGACCGTCCACGTGGCTTTCTTCACGCTTTCGCGTAGGGCGGGCCCTGCAGGACACACATGTTCCTTATTTGCAGATTCAAAGGGCATCTTGCTGGAAACAAATACCGCACCTTGTTCTCCTCCAAACTATTTACACATGAGGAGGGATCATGGTCCATTGGCCAGTCAGCTATCCTTCATTGCCTGGAGGCAGAGGGCTGTGCTCCGGCTGGGAGCACGGTCCTTGCACGACCTGACCCTCCTTGACTTTTTCTTTTTTTGAATTTTATTTTATTTATTTTTTTATACAGCAGGTTCTTATTAGTTATCCATTTTATACATATTAGTGTATACATGTCAATCCCAATCTCCCAATTCATCCCACCTCCATCACCCTCCCCCTCCCCACTTTCCCCCCTTGATGTCCATACGTTTGTTCTCTACATCTGTGTCTCTATTTCTGCCCTGCAAACCGGTTCATCTGTACCATTTTAAAACTTTTAAAACGTTCTTTTTCCCCATGTGCATCTTGACCTGCAGACGTTCCCAATGGACTCTTGCTCCATGCGCCAATGACGTCTAGTCTGAATGCCTTTGCACGGCTTCTGCCTTCTCCTTAGATACCCTTGCCCTGGTTCCCTCCTAAGTAAGCACCCCGTCTGCTCAGGGAGCACCGCCTTTGGGAAAGCTCTCTGACCACAGGCGGGCATTTTCTCCCCCACTGCGTGAGGATGGCTGCCGAGGGGTAAATGCTCCTTGGGCATCAGGCTCCCACTAGACTTAGTGCCCCAACAAGGTCTGTCCTCTTTTTGTGCCTGGCAGAGTGGAGAATTTAATAAATGTGTGCTGGAAAGAACGAATGACCATTTTATACAGGAGAAGATGGTTTAGATTTCTACAGGATAGTTTAGATGTATACAAGAGAAAATAGTTTAGATTGCTAACATTCTGCTTTCATCACATTAATATTACAAATAGGAGTTATTTTTATTTTATTCATGGTTTTTAGTTTCTTTTAAAATTTTATTTTTATTGAGGTATAATTGCCATATAACATTATACTAGTTTCAGGTGTACGACACAGTGATTTGCTATCTGTATATATGGCAAAATGGTCACCACAGTAAGTTATCATCCATCAGCATGCATAAAGATTTTTTCTTGTGATGAGAACTTTTACAGTCTACTCTCTCAGCAACTCTCAAATATACAACACAGTGTTATTAACTATAGTCACATGCTGTACATCCCAGGACTTAGTTACTGTATAACTGCAAGTGTGTCCCTTTTGACCCCCTTCACCCATGTCTGCACTGCCCATGCCCCCCCCAACCTCTGGCAACCACCGATCTGTTCTCTGTACGAACAGGAGTCGTCAGAGGTCAGAGCCTGAGTCTCACTCTTCTTTGCCTTTCTGGGCTCACATAGCACATGGCGGCGACACTTGACACATATTTGGTGGTTGAAGGGAGGGGCGAGTGGTCGAGCGGGTGATGTGCTGAAACCCCCACTCATCACCTCATACCGCAAAGGAAACAGAGGAAGCTGTGGGCACCTCAGGCCCACAGATGCAGGTCTGATGAGGTGACAGAACGGGTAGAGCCATCGCTGCAGAGCTGGCCTGGGTGAGCAGAATAAACATGCCCTCGTGAAGCCCTTAGGACGTATGGTCATTTATTCAACAAATATCTATAGGACCACAATTCCTAACCTGAAATTCGTGAGGCCAGATATGTTTCAGAATTCAGATTTCTTTCAGATTTTAGGACAGTAATATACCATATAGCATGTAAAATGGGGTCTAGGGCAACACTATGGAATAAAGCACCTTAATGTTTCTCCAGAAAAGCGTATTTACATTTACACCATTTGTGGGATAAACTAAAATAGGCTCATGCAACTCAGGTCAGGTTTGACTTTGAAAGCATTCAGGTCAGGTCAGGCTTTGCTGCCAACTGTGTTAGCAAACACTCCCTGTTTTCAGAGCTGTTTGGGTTTTCGAATTGTGGCTGAGGGATCCCAGAACTACATCCATGTTCCTCCGAAAGAAACTTTCTCCAGAAGAAGAAATTTAGAGAAGACGTCAACAAACACATACTCTATCAGTGATTCCCAATGTGGTTTTACCGAACAAAAGTCATCTCAAAGGATCTTATTAAAATTGGAAGAAAAAATGAATTTAAATGTACTTTTTATTAAAAGATAAACCTTGACATCGCATGTATTAGTCTTAACCAATGGCAAAGTAGATCTGATAAGCAGGATAGAGGGTTTCTAAACCCAAAACAGCTGTTCCTTGCAATCTTCACTGTGGGGAAAGTTGGGGCAGGGGTCGGGGTGGGGGGCAGTGAAGGAACAGGAGGCAGCGGCTAAAATTAGAGGCCGCTCTGCCCCAGGGCCTGGTGATCAAATTTGTACTGTACCTGCAAGGGCTCCAGAATTGTCACTTTCTCCTGTTATTTAATGCCGGACATTCCTTTATCTGTGCAGGATGCATTTCTTCACAGCCCTCCCGCCCCCCCAAAACAAAAGTGGACACAAGGAGCTCTGCCCCGTGTGAAGGTGCAGAACCAAATCCCCTCCACTGCGTTTCAGGCTCATTGCCTGTCCAGATGGCGTCTGCAGTTTTACCACGAGGTGAAACCCTCTTTAAAAGCTGTTCAGAAAAATACATAATATTCCCTCGGTTGTTCTGGTTCCTGAATGTCTTTAAACTGCTCACCTCCATGCCCAACTCCCCTGGCTTTTGCGGGGAAACGGAGATCCTTCGCACCCTACCAAGGCGACGTGCTAGAGCTTCACAGAGAGGAGGGGCCTGGAACCCGTGCAGACAGGTGCGCTCACGGGGACTGCGTGTGGGCGACCCTCTGACTGGAGCCCAGTGCTTGTGTCCCCACCCTCCCCGGCCTGGGGGCCCCCTACCTGCTCACTCCCTCACTCCGTGGAGCCAGCCTCGGTCTCCTTCTGCCTTTAGTCTCTGCTTTGATCACTGTGGACTCACTAACAAAGAGACCTTCAGGCTTGGCCTGGAGAAAATCTGGGATCTTCCACCGGGACAGCATTTTCGTCCTTGTACCACCTGCATACAATCGTCAGCCTCTCTTCCGAGCTTCCTCGCAGGACCAGGCATGGCTGGTCCCCTTGCTTCTGCTCCTGTGGGGTCACGCTCATTGCTTATGTGCCAGTGGGCTTACCTGGGCCAAGGCGAGAGAAGGACCCTCCCCTGCTCTCTCTTAGAAGGGGCAGCAGGGAAGAGGGATCTGCCAGCTGTGTCTAAACACTCAGATAAGAATGCTCAGCACACAGCCCCGCCCCTGAGCCTTCGACCTGCCCTGCCTTTACAACAGTGGGAATGAGGCTCGTTTTAGAAAAAAAGAAATGGCCATATGGGTTCACAGTGCTGGGGCAGAGGGCAGAGGGTGGGCGCAGAAAGGGAAACTTTACGACTGAAGCATGGTCTCCAACTAAAGGATGAAGAACTTCGCCCTCGCACAGAGGGACGTCAGGATCAGGCAGGTGGGAGGAGGGCTTGCACGGGGCTGGATGATGTGGACGGAACTGAAGAGGCTCATCTGCGTGAGGCTGGCCCCCAGGAGCCTGCATCTCTGCGGGGTCCCGGCAGAGGTCAGCTGTGGAAGCCAGCTCAGGCTCTCACCCTTTCCCGGATGGTGTCAGTGCGTATTAAATCTGGACACCATGGCTCTCAGGCCTCTTGGCAGCAGAGACATTGGGAAATGGCCATTTGGGAGAAACGGGAGATGGTCGCTGAGGGAGCCAGTGCTCGGCTGAGCGCCTTGCCGGATTCCTCACCACGCCCATCTCTGCGATGAATGCCCCCCGACGCCAGGGCCACCGAGGCCTGGGGGCTCAGTGCTTGTCCGAGGCTGCAGGGCTGCTGGCAGGTGGCGGCTCAGCCCTGCCACCGTGGTGGTGGTGCAGGGGGTTCTGGACCAGCCTTCCCCCCCCTCGTGCACGAGCTGAAGGGAACAGGAGGGGGCCGCCGGGGGGAGCCGGGAGCACAGTCTGAGTGCCCTTAGCCTGTGCCCACGACGGTCTGATAATAAAATTATGTAGATCAGCGATGACTGAAACTTAAGACCCCCCTGCAGAGTGGGTGGAGATGCACAGGCAACGCAGACCCTTTCCTTGAGCTTCTGTCCATCACCGCCGGCTGAGCCACCTGTTTTCCAGAAAAAAACCCAGAGCTGGGGCTGTGGTGGAGCCTGGAGCTGCTCGTGAACTCTGACCTTGTTTCCTTTGACTTCTTAATTCTGAGACTGTAAACAGCCGGACGGGAGGAACCGGGGTCCACAGGGAGGACACAGAGGTGGGGGGGGGCGGAGGGAGGGGAGCGGAGGTGAGAGCAGAGTCTCCAGCGGGGTGGTCTGTGGCCCCCACCCTCCTGTGATGCAGACGATCACGCTTCTTCCATTTCATGCAAAATGCTGTAACACTGTAGTTTCAACAGCCTCTTTCAGATAAGACTGCTGCCCCAAAGCCCTGTAGGAATGGAAATTCTGGGGACACTGAGGACCAGGAGAAGCTCAGTAGAGCTGGTTCTATCAAGGCAGCTGGTTGACCTGAGCTGGGGACCCTTCTGTGGCCGGAGGGTGGGAGATGGCTCTGCTCTGGGCGAGGGGAGTGATGGAAACTCTCTGGGAAGGAAATCAAGTTACTGGCCTGATTCTGCTAAAGACAAGAAAACCCGTTCCTTGGTTTTCGTTCTCTCCAAGTTATATACATTTCACAAACGCGGTCTATTCAGGTGTTTCTCATACAATTTTCATAATTTGAGACTGAAATTCTCTTTTGAAGGATTAATGGGTAGCTGATAGGCACTCGCCTGGGTCACATGTCCTGTGCAAAGTCAGCCTCGCCCTGTGACAGACGGCAAAGCAGGAGGTGAAGGTGCACGAGCTTTGGCATCAACAGCCTTGGGCTTGAATCTGGGCTCTTCTCCTGTGTCTGCCATCACTTTCCAAAGCTCTCAGGGGCTCACTGTCCTAATTTCTTGAATGGACATAAAACCTACCTTGCAGATTGTGATGAAGCTGAAACAGGGTGGATAGAAGCGCCAGGGTGTTCAGTAAGCAGGAAGCACTGTCGCCGGGGAGCAGGTCTCTGCCAGAAGCAATGTTCACAGATGGAACGTTGACTGGAAGTTGTCTGGGCGCTGTCAGCCTGGAGCTGGAGAAAGGGAACAGGGCACGGCTATTCCAAAAATCATTTACATCTGATGCATTCTCCCTCAGGCCGATTTACCTTGCTCATTACTTCCTCCCCGGCTAGTATGGGGATTAGTCTGTCTTTCTCAGCCATTGCTGGTGGCTTGTCTGAAAGGGACTGTGGCCCAGAGCATTCTGAGTGGTCTGGGACTGAGTGTGTCCAGGGAATTCAGCTACAGCGACAGGTATCCCCTGCTCCCCCAACTTGATTATCTCTAAGGAAGGATCCTTTGGACGCTTTCCCCCTACCTGTTCATTGCTTACTTTTTTTTTTTTTTTAATTTAATTTATTTATTTTTGTCTGTGTTGGGTCTTCGTTTCTGTGTGAGGGCTTTCTCTAGCTGTGGCAAGCGGGGGCCACTCTTCATCGCGGTGCGCGGGCCCCTCACTATTGCGGCCTCTCTTGTTGCGGAGCACAGGCTCCAGACGCGCAGGCTCAGTAGTTGTGGCTCACGGGCCCAGTTGCTCCGCGGCATGTGGGATCTTCCCAGACCAAGGCTCGAACCCGTGTCCCTTGCATTAGCAGGCAGACTCTCAACCACTGCGCCACCAGGGAAGCCCTCATTGCTTACTTTTAGTCTTTCTCTCCATCTGTACTCTGTAAGCTTAGCAGGATCAAATGAAGTTTCTCCCCTGACATCTCAAGACTGCAGTGAGATCGTGTCTCTGATGCTACAGAGCACATCGCAGCCCCCATGGGCACCAGGACATTCCATTTTCTCAGACCCAACTTTCTCGCCTCTGTAACACCCGGGAGAAAAATAAAGCCATGCAGGGTGTTCTCACCGATCCTTTCAACGCCTTCCTTTCAACGTTTCCTTTTCGGCAGTGTGACCTCTGCTCTCGGCTCTGGGAGCCTCAGGGTTGGATGACCATTGTTCCAACCAAACTGACACCCTCCCAGTGCTTCAGGTATTGAAAGGCACCTGGCTTGTGTTCATTTCAGTTGGAAGAAATACTAGCTACATCATTCCCTTTAATCTCAATGGTCAGTAAGCAAACAAATAAAGCCTGGAATGCTGCCTTCATCGCTGTTTGCTTGCTTCCTACCGTCAGATGCTGGGGCTGTAGCCTCTGTTCCGTACACTTGACACACCCTGAGAACTGCAGTCACGACCATGGAACAAGCCTCCCCCATCACTGGACTGCTAAGCAGGTACAGCCCAAATGAACTGGTTTTAAGTTTTTTTGTTTTTTTTTTAAAGCTTTTTTTTTTTTTTTTTAATTTATTTTTATTTACTTATTTTTGGCTGTGTTGGGTCTTCGTTTCTGTGTGAGGGCTTTCTCCAGTTGCGGCAAGCGGGGGCCACTCTTCATCGCGGTGCGCGGGCCTCTCACTATCGTGGCCTCTCTCGTTGCGGAGCACAGGCTCCAGACGCGCAGGCTCAGTAGTTGTGGCTCATGGGCCTAGTCGCTCCGCGGCATGTGGGATCTTCCCAGACCAGGGCTCGAACCCGTGTCCCCTGCATTAGCAGGCAGATTCTCAACCACTGCGCCACCAGGGAAGCCCTGGTTTTAAGTTTGTATCAGCCCTTCAAGCCCATGTTCCATAGGTAATTTACACAAAAAAATGACAGGCAGTACCTGCTACCTCATCTTCAAAAGCGCGCAAATTCCTCGTGTGGATGGGAGTAGATATGAGTTACCACCATGTGTGGCAACTTACCTGAAGCTGAAGGGAGCCGGGGGACCTGGTCCTGTGACCGGATGCTGGCATCCTTTCTTGAGCATCGTCCTTGGAACAGCCTTGTGGAGAAAAACGGTTGAGTCACTTGTTTAGCGAGCTTTAATATTTTGAAATTTCATGAAACTCTTTAGATTATATTACATAAGTATTTATGTTACATTAAACATTGACTTATTTGAAATACTATTTAAAATATTACAGGATCAATATTATTTAAACATATATTAAAAATAAATATTAACATAAATATTATATGTACCTATATTTCATGCAAAACTTAAAATTTTTTTTTCTGTTCGGGAAGTCCTTTTTGAAAATGAGCAGAAGCAGGTACCAACAAATAAAAAATATTATTTAAAATAAACAAATGATTTAAACGGTGCATGTTGGAGTGTGAGGGAGCCTGAGAAAATGCACCCTCCCTTATCAGACCAAGTTCTGAAATGACAGAGAAATATGAGGAAGAGTAAGGCAGGCGGGAGTTCCAAACATCAGCTGGTCTGTCTGTGAAGAGTGGGCTTCGGAACCCCGAACCCACAGGGACAGACCAGCCACGCAGCCTGACCTGCCTCTGAACCTTCCTGCAGGGGGCGCCGCTGAGCCCGAGCTCTCTGGAGTGGGGGTGGGCGCTGGAGGTCCAGGGCCCGGGAAGTGCCTGGGCTCCACCACGGACCAGGGGTCCCCTCTGTTCTCCACTTAGGAGGACGCTTCAGAACTGGGGAAAAAGCCACGCCAGCCCGCAGTGATTAACTCCTGAACTTAAGATTTCCATTTATGACGGTTCATTTATTTATTCCTTCATTATTTATTTGTTCCCTTTAATCCTCTGATTCCTTTACGAGATGAAATAGTATGTGAAGTTCATCAGATTCTATTTTCAGACTGCCTGGGTTTAAATCCTGGCTCCACTGCTTACGAGCCGTGACGTGGGGCAAGTAACGTTTCTAAGCCTCAGTTTTCTGTAAAGTGTTTACCTATGTTATGATAATAGATGAAAAGCATCGGTTCAGTTCTTGGTGCACAGTGAGTGCTCAGTAAGCGTCACTGACGTTGCTGCTCAAGTCATTCGTTTTCAGTCTTCCTGGTACCCTCATGAACACACAGACCAGTGCTTCTCAAACCTCAAAGCTCAGACAGCTCACCTGCGAACTCCTTAAAATGCAGATTCTGGTTAGTCTACCTGGGGCAGGGCTAGAGCATCTGTGTGTCTACCACTCCCTAGGTGAGGCTGACCTGCTGGTTTAGGCACCGCACTTGGAGGTGTGGGACCTGCACACCTTACGCAAGGTGCTGGATAAGGTAGACCCTTCTTAGTTTTCTCTTCTTCAGCTAAAACAAAATTCTCTGATAGAATCAGCTGTCTCCGTCTAATGCTGCTGTCCTGAATAGTTTACAGGGTCAATCCATACCTAACTAGGTGGTAAAAGGCTTTGGGATGGGCTGGACTCAGGTCTGCCCCTAACGTTTGCAGCGTTCAAGGCAAGATTTCAGTTGGAGGCCCATGTGCTGTATGTCCAAATAGTTAAAAGTTATAATCAAACAAACGAACTTAAATAAAATCTGTGCTACTCCCAACAAGCACATGGAAAGATGCTCAACATCACTATTCATTAGGAAAATGCAAATCAAAACCACAGTGGGATATCACCTCATACCCACTAGGAAGGTGCTATCAAAAAACAAAAACAAAACAAAACCCCAGAAAATAGCAAGTGCTGGTGAGGATGTGGAGACACAGGTACCACTGCACACTGTTGGTAGGAATACGAAGCGGTGCAGCTGCTGTGGAAAACAGTAGGGTGGGGCCTTAAAAAAAATTAAAAACAGAGTTATCTGCCGCCGCTGCGTCTCTCACCTTCGGGGGCAGGGGCCTGGGCCGGATTTCACACATCTGCAAGCAGACCTTTCCGGAGCTCTGCCAGCCGACCCCACGGTGTCCTCTACCACTGGGCCCCTAGGGTCTCACTACGAAACAAAGTGTGTCGTCCTCAGCTACTTGGGAGTCCTCTCTCAGGAGAAGCCGCGGGACCAACATCTTTCCTCACCCCAAGGGATACGACACGATATGGCTTCACAATCTCTGGATCAAGAAATTTTATTAAAAGTTAAAACTGAAATTGAAGAAGAGCTAAAATCCCTGGACAAAGAAATTTCTGAAGCCTTCACCAGCACAGGCTTCACCCGGCACTCTTTGCCTGTGTTCAGCCCCACAAACCCTGACAGCTCCGCAGAGGACCGCTTGGCCCGCCTTGGGGAGAAGGCGTCGCAGGAGCTGAGGGCGCCTCTGCCGGGGCCTTGCAGACGCCCCTCAGCCGGACGCTAAAGCACTTCGGCCTGGTAGACCCGCGTGGGGACTCCGCGGCGCACAGCAGCGGCAGACAGGCCAGGAAAGGAAGTGAAGGGACCGATGCACGCAAGCCGAACTGCAGGGAGCACCCAGGCCAGCGACGTACCAGGCACGTCGGGAATGTACGCTGGAGACCACAGCTCACGCCAGCGGCCGGAATAAGACGTTGGTGCCTCTGATTCTGCTACGACCAGTGCTCTTGGGGTTGACAAGGCGAGCTCAGGAACCTTGGAGCGCGTCGCTGCAGTTTGGAGCGACTCTCCCGGAGGACCACGCCGCCGAGCGCATCACGCAGCAGGGTGGCTAGGGCACTGCCTTTAACCTGCAGTCCGCGGAGGAGGACGAGGAGCGCCCCGCGGAGGACAGCAACGACACCGACATCCCGCCCGGAGGCGGCGCCCCGCTCGCCAGCCCCACCGAGGCTCCGGCGCCCGCGACAGCGTCCTGGCGGGCCGAGGGCCTCCCCGTGTCGCTGTCCAGCAGCCAGAGCTGGCGCACCGAGAGCCCACCGGAGTCCCCGGCTCCCGAGTCCTGGCAGCAGGTCGCAGCGGACCCCGAAGAAGTCGAGAGCTTGGACAACAACGGGGCTGGAGAGAAGAGCGAGGGCAACTCCGCCAACTCGGACCTCGCGCACGTGGAGGAGGAGGAGGTGCCCGAGGGCGCGGAGACGGCGGCCCCTGCCCTGACGGCGGCCGGGGAGCCTGGCCCCGAGGGGTCGGCCGGCCAGACAGCCCGTCCCACGACATCTCTGTCCGCGGAACTTGCTGAAGAAGAGGCGGGAGCGGCCGCGTCTGAAGCTGCTGAGCTGGAGCAGGAGGGGGTCCCGCCGCTAGGGCCCCCGGGGGAGCCCCCAGCAGCCCCGCCGGGCGGAGAGCAGGCGGCCCGCGGGCCGGAGCGGGGGCGGGGGGGGGCCTGGGGGCGGGGCCCTGTCCGGCGGCCACGACAAAGCTGGCCCCCCGCCCGAGGGCAAGTCCCTCCTGCTCGGCGGAGGGGGGCAGTGCCGTTGCCATCCTGGCGGTGGCAGTTGGGCTGGCACTGGCTCTGAGAAGGAAGTAGATTTTTCAGAGAGAGAAGACAAAAAGGTGTAAGGTTTTAGTTGTGTCGACCGGACTGGAGCTGCCAGGAGCTGGCTGGACATCCCTTGGACACTCCGGGGTCAGGAGGACTTGGGTCCGCAGGGCAGGGGGCCGACCCACGCGTTAGGGCTTGAGCTGGAGGCTGCGCACGCCGGTCTGATCGGAGGTCCCGGGCCTGGGTGCCTGCCAGGTTCAGGGTCTTGTGTGTAAAGTGCGCCCCACCCCTGGCGTCCACGGCCCCTGGGTAGCTCCCGGGCCTGGGCGCCTGTGCGCTGTAGGGTGTGCAGCCTCTGCCCACCAGCCCCGTAGCGCCTTCCCCAGTGGTGACAGCCCCACCCCACGTGTCTCCCCGTGTTGCCAAATGTCCCCCGGGGATAACGTCGTCCCGTGAGAGCCACAGTCTCAGAGCGAGAGGGTCCCCGTGGGACGACCTGGGGGGCAGACCCCAGGCAGGAGGGCTTGGCTGTGGGCCCCTCGGCTGCCGGCGCGCTCCTGCCTGGAGGCTCTCGGCGCCTCTGTTCCTCCCGCCCTCAGCCCCGCAGCCCAGGTGCTCTGCCGGGTCTCAGCCACCTCTCAGGTACTGCCCTGCCCGCCTCGCCCCAGGGTGCCCCGAGGCCCCGTGGAGAGGGCTTGCCCGATGCTTCCCACAGTTCCCCTTGTAAAGATGCTGCCTTTAGTCTTTAAACGCACAAGACGGAAGAGACCCGGGGCCCCTGCCCGTGAGGCAAGTTTGTCTGTGCGTTGGGAAGCTGGAGGGTGGCTTCGCTGGCCTATCGAGGTTGCTTCCAGCCCTTTTGTCTGTGCACAGCCTTGAGCCGACGGGGCCTCGCCGGCCGGCAGCGTCCCTCTTGCTGGGCATCGCTGTCCGTGACCTGGACTAGCGTGATTCCCCGGTTCTGGCCTCAGCCTCCTTCCCAGTCAGGCCGCTCCTCGGCGGTCTCTGCCAGGTGATGAGGGTTTCCACACGTGGGCTTACAGGCCAGGGAATCATAAGTCTCCATCAGCACACAAAGTCTCCTAAATATCACTGAAGTAAAAAGCAGGAAAGAGAGGCTGCCCTTGGGGTTCTAGCCTGGCTCTCGGAGTTCCGTAACAGAGGCTTACACTGAGCTCGTCACGGCCCAAATGCCGGAGTGACAAACCGTAGTGACCACGGTCAGCATGTGCCCGTGGAGACTCAGCGTAGTCTCATCCGCTGACCGCATCCCTCACGGGGGGACTGCGTCTCTTCATGCCTGAGGTCAGTGCCACTGACGGGACACACGTGCTTGAGACAGGTCATCTCAGATTATCCTAGTAAGTGTAACAGATTACTTTTTAAATCCTGAAATTTGTAATAACATTACCTATCCCGATCACCAAACAACAACAACAACAACAACAACAAAAAACAGAATGATCATATAATTCAGCAGTTCTGCTTCTGAGTATATACCCAAAAGAATTGAAAGCACAGTCTTGAAGAGATATTTGTACACCCGTGTTTATAGCAGCATCATTTACAATAGCCAAAAGGTGAAAGCAACCTAACTAAGTGTCCATGGATGGATGAATGGGATAGAAGAATGGATGAACAAAATGTGGTCTGTACATACAAAGGAATATTATTTGGCCTTAAAAAAGAAAGAAACCTTGTCACATGCTGCAAAAAGGATGCACCTTGAGGACATTATGCAAATTGAAATAAGCCAGTCACAATAAAACAAATACTGTATGAGTCCACTTACTTAAATAAGTCAAATTCATAAGGACAGGAAGAATGGTGGTGGAGGAGGGTAAGGGGGTATTGTTTAATGGTGGCAGGGTTTTAGTCTTGCCAGATGAAAACGTTCTAAAGATCTGTTGTATTCAATACAACAATGTGAATGTAAATCAACATAAATGTCCATCAACAGAGGAATGGATAAAGAAGATGTGGTACATATATACAATGGAATATTGCTCAGCCATAAAAAGATTGAAATAATGCCATTTGCAGCAACATGGATGGACCTAGAGATGATCATACTGAGTGAACTAAGTCAGACAGAGAAAGAAAACATCATATGTTATCACTTATCCGTGGAATGTAAAAAAAATGATATGAGTGAACTACTTATGAAACAGAAACATACTCACAGACATAGAAAACAAACTTATGGTTACCAAAGGGGTGGGAGTGGGGGAAAGGATAAAGTCAAACCTATGCTCTTTTCTCCAGGACATGTTGCCTGGTGTGAATTTCAGGAGAATATCCGATCATGAAGTACTGTCCCGTCATCCAACAGGCTTATCCTCTCCTTGGTGAGACAGGCATCCAAGTATGTTAGGTTATGAAGAGCACAGATGAAGCATGTTTAGTTGCACCAAGTACAGGCTGGACACTTGGCCCGCGAACTCTACTGGCCACACAGCACGGTTTTCGCTGCCCAGCAGGGACCTGGCACCTGCAGCCTGGGGCCAAGTCCAGCTGTGCTCCCTTGCTTACCTCCCTCCCAGGGCTGCCCTCTTGTTATAGAGGCAGAGGTGAGTCATCGCACAGGGAGAGCCCGGCTCATAAAGCTGAAAGTATGTTCCATCTGGCCCTTGACAGAGAAAGTTTACCAATCCCTGCTGTAGAGCATAAAAAAAATGAACCAACAGCACAAAAGAACACATGACGAATGAGTATATGGCAGAACAAGCCATTTGCTGTAATGAATGTTTCTAGCTTAGCTATTTACAAGAAGAATAAAATGCTTTAGTTCTTAGAAAGCACCTTATTTCCACTGCATGTTGTTGAAATTATAAATAAATACATATTTTATGACTTGGGCAAAAACATACAGGTTCTGGATTGGTTGATTGATGGATTGATTCATTTCTTGCTATTTTAAGTGGTGAGTTTTGTTGAAAAGTTGACGCCAAAAAACAAACAGAGCTTTAGCAACCCTCACTCCAAACAGGTCTAGCTGTGATCAAACTGTCATCCAAACGCAAGACGAAGTAGAATATTCACCCCATAGCTATAGTTCGCATCTCTTTTACATGCGGGGGATGGATGTTTCACGGATAGACCGCGTTCTCCTGGCTCTTTGTAAATAACGCCCTTCACCACCTGAATACTTTGCATTCTTCAGCCTGGTAACTGGTTTTCAAATATTTCATGTCATGATTAGCTTGAGTGGAAAAACAGGAAGTAAGGCAGCAGCGTGACACAGCGGCAGTGGCTTGGGGAGCCTGGAGTTCTCATCTCCGCTGTGCAGTTCCCTGGCCAAACCAGATGTTTAATCTCTCTGCCCTCATTTCCTGCAACCCGACTTTGGAGACACCCAGTGCGTGTGTGGAGGGGGAGGGCCTCCAAACTGCAGTCCTCCCTACCTTCCCTCTGAAATCCTGCGGCATGTACCTCCCTGCAGCCTGGGGGTGCTTAACTGCAGAGTGAACCCAGTTGAGTTCATTATTTCAGCATCTCTTTAGAGCCTGTTCTACAGCCTATCAGCCTCTTCCTGGCTATAAAGGGAGGCATTCGAGGGGTTTGGCTGGGGGTGAACCAGGAAAGAGGGAGGCCAGTGTGTGTTGAGAACTCAAATCTCCACCTGATGGAAGTCTCTCGTTCCCAGGAAGAACCTTCAGTCCGATCTGCAAAGGTTACTCTGCCCAGATGACCAAGCAGAGCCTGGCCCGACCGTCCGGATCACCCAGTATAGCCTTTCTAATCAAACTCATAGCAGACATGACCGGGCAACTGGAGGCCCAGTGCCTTCCCCTGAGCTGTCTGCTCCACTGAGGGTCTGGAGACTTTGTCCCCTGAAGCCTGGGCCACACGCTCGATACCCCCCTTCGGAAGTGCTGCGGTCGTTGTTTTTCGCAGCATCAGTCTGGGCTCTGGACTTTCCCTCCACCGTTGTTTCTTAAGCCCCTAGGTTGTTTCTAGTCCTGCCTTTTTCTCAGGCACAAGTGAAACTGGCCTCATTTGGCTGATGCCTGTGGAATCCCGTGGTTTTTTAGTTTTCTCCCAGGAAACCTCTTCGTAAGGCAGAATGTAGTCTGCTCTCCACAGGGGATTATTTGGGAGTTGTTAGCGGAATGTTTTGCGATTCTTATCTATCAGATACTTTATTGATTGCTTATGTTATCTGTTGCTGAGAGGGGTGTATAAAATTTCTATGAGACTATGGATTTGTCAGTTTCTCTTTGTAAACCTGTCAATCTTTGCTTTGAAAAATTTGAACCTACGTCTTAGAGGTACACAGGTCCAGGATTCCATCTTCTTGGTGAAATTTTCCTTTTTAATCATTATGTTATTAATCTTTTGTAATTTTTTTTTGGTCTAAAAGTCTATGTTGCTTAACATTTGCCTGGCGTAGCCGGTTTCTCCTCCTTAGGTTTAGTTCACGTTGTTTTCGCTGGTCTGAAACCACTGTGGTGGTCACAGCAGAGTCCTGAGTGCTCTGCAGTGAGACCAGGCGTGGATCTTGAAGGATCAGGAGCTTCCGATGGGGACACTGAGTCAGAGTGAGACAGCCGTGCTCTGGAGGTGGCATCAGGCAGCTTCAGCCGAGTCACCCAGGGTGGCAGCACACCACTGAACAGCTGGGCAGAGGGGCAGGGACACTGCACTCGGGGGGAGGGGTGGGAGGCACAGGCACAGAGGCGCAGCGCCCAACCCCACCCCCTTGCCAGGAGGGAGAGGGCTGCTTCCCCAGCAGTCTTGCCTCCAAGAGGTCAGGGATGCCTTGCCCAGGTGATGACACAGGAACGGCAGTTGCCACTTCCTATGAGTGTTCAAATCTTGACCAACGTGCCACGTGGTTCCCAACAGCCCAGGGTAACTCGGAGGTGGTTTCTGGTCACCTCTTTCAATTCTCTGGAAGAGTGCGACCCTTAGTGCCTCATCCTCAAGAAATGGGCCCAGAAGAAGTCAAGGAAGGAAACGAGAGGGATCTCCTCCGGGAACTTGATCATCCCGTCCTTGATCAGCTGACCCAGTCTGGTGTCCAAGCCAGTCCCTGCCCCTGTCCTTGTCCTCTGTCTGTCCTGAGCACCAGCAGCACCTGCAGCCTTTAGCTTGGCTGATTTCCTGGAGAAGCCTAGTGTACCTTTCTCCATCAGTTCGTCCTTGACCTTTCTGGGCTCATATGTTTCTAATTTCTGTCTTTTAGCATATAGCTGATTAAAAAAAATCAATATGAAAAGTTCTGACTTCGAACTGCTTCATTTATCCATCATATCCATATAAGACACTGATGCATCTGGTTTTATCTGTACTACCTACTGTGTGTTTTCATTTTGCCACTCCTTTTTCTTTTTGGCTGCTTTTTACTGCTTCGTTCCTGACTTCTCTTTATTCTTTCCTTTCCCTATTAAGTTTTGATATTGTACATTCTATTTCTATTTTTTATGGTATCCTTTAAATTTTTAACATGCATAATTGACATATCAAAGTCCAAAGTGATGTCTCTACCATTCTTGAAAACTTATGATGTTTTAATTCTACTTTCCCTGTCCTGTTTTTCATATTTTTGGTGCCCAGCATTTTAGGTGTACCTCCTGTTAACTGTCCTTTCCATTTTGTTTTAAAAGAAAATCCTTACCCTCATTTACTTTATGTTTGCCACCTTCCTCACTCACTTCCCTTCCCCTCATTCCTTCCTTCTTGGTTCGGTTTTCTTTGTCTTTCAATTCTTTCGGTAAGGATCTGTTGTTCTTCGACTTTGTTTCTCTGAAAATGTTTATTATGCACTCTGACTCTTGAATGATGGCTTACCTGGGTCCAGTACTTTAGGACTTTGGAGATATCATGAATGTTGCTGATGGGAACTGTCATACCTTTGCAGGCGATCTGTTTTTTTCCTTTGTTTTGTTACTTTTAAGGTTTTCTCTTGATCCATGATGTGCTGTAGTTTCACTTCCATTTGTCTTTTATTTATTTATACTGTACTTAGAGAGCCCTTTAAATCTGAGGACTTATGTCTTCCCTCAATTTGGAGTCCTTTTTCTTCTGAAACTCAAAATTAAAAAGAGCTCTCTCTCTCTCTACATGTATATGTATATATATCTTTTAAGTTCCATACTCTGTTAAACTTTTTCATACCTTTTACAACTTCATTGTTTTGTGCTGAATTCTTGTTAATTTCTGCAAGTCTATCTGAGTCATTTAAGCTCTCCACTGACGTCAGCAATTATACTTTTACAAATCAAGCACTAAATAAACGTTAACTGTTATGGTCCTTCAGTAACTTTAGACATACTAATTGCATAGCCTCTCTGGCTGCTCTAAGGGGCTTGGTTTCTGGAGGTGTCAGTTTTCACATGGTCTCAAATGCTGACTCTTCCTTACAGCAGACTGCTTCTGTGTGAGGTGTGTGATTTTTTAAAGTTTGGACCATTTTTAGCTAGGTTACTTTTTTATGTGGGAAACTCAAATGCTTTCGGTTTATTGAACAATTTGAGGTTTGTTTCTGTTGGATCTGCTCGAATAATCACAAATTTTTACTTTTCTTTTTTTCTTTTTTTTTAAACATCTTTATTGGAGTATAATTGCTTTACATTGGTGTATCACAAACTTTTACATTAATTTCTTAACTGTGGAATCTAGACCTGCCCATGGTACAAGACTGCAGATTTTTACAGCACACTTTTTGTGCTTTTTGTACACACATATATGCACACACACATATGTGTGCGTGTGTCCCAGAATTCAAGATTTTGTGGGATTTAGAGCCATTTATTCTCTATGTCTACATAGTAGATTTTTAGTTTGCAACCAATTATTCAATATTTGGCCTTTCCTCACAGCACAAACAAAATCCAACAAACTCCCCAAACTTAAGGGAAAACTCCTTATTTTATTTGTCCTGAGGATGGTAATGAATTGGCCATCAAAAAATAAAAATAGATTGGAACTGAACCCTTTTAAATCTACCACACAACACTGGCATCACACTGAGGAGACTGGTTCAAGATAGAGGAGTAGAAGGACGTGCTCTCACTTCGTTTTGTGAGAACACCAGAATCACAACTAGCTGCTGGACAGTCATTGACAGGAAGACACTGGAACTCACCAAAAAAGATACCCCACATCCAAAGACAAAGGAGAAGCCACATTGAGAGGGTAGGAGGGGCGCAATCACAATAGAGTCAAATCCCATAACTGCTGGGTGGGTGACTCACAGACTGGAGAACACTTATACCACAGAAGTCCACCCACTGGAGTGAAGGTTCTGAGCCCCACGTCAGGCTTCCCAACCTGGGGGTCCGGCAACGGGAGGAGGAGTTCCTAGAGAATCAGACTTTAAGGCTACAGGGATTTGACTGCAGGACTTCAACAGGACTGGGGGAAACAGAGACTCCACTCTTGGAGGGCACACACAAAGTAGTGTGTGCATAGGGACTCAGGGGAAGGAGCAGTGACCCCATAGGAGACTGAACCAGACCTACCTGCTGGTGTCAGAGGGTCTCCTGCAGAGGTGGGGGGTGGCTGTGGCTCACCGTGGGGACAAGGACACTGGCAGCAGAAGTTCTGGGAAGTACTCCTTGGCGTGAGCCTTCCCAGAGTCCTCCATTAGTCCCACCAAAGAGCCAGATAGGCTCCAGTATTGGGTTGCCCCAGACAAAACAACCAACAGGCAGGGAACCCAGCCCTACCTATCAGCAGACAAGTGGATTAAAGTTTTACTGAGCTCTGCCCACCACAGCAATAGTCAGCTCTACCCACCACCAGTCTCTCCCATCAGAAAACTTGCACAAGCCTCTTAGATAGCCTCATCCACCAGAGGGCAGACAGCACAAGCAAGAAGAACTACAATCCTACAGCCTGTGGAACGAAAACCACATTCACAGAAAGACAGACAAAATGAAAAGGCAGAGGACTATGTACCAGATGAAGGAACAAGATAAAACCCCAGAAAAACAACTAAATGAAGTGGAGATAGGCAACCTTCCAGAAAAAGAATTCAGAATAATGATAGTGAAGATGATCCAGGACCTCGGAAAAAGAACGGAGGCAAAGATCAAGAAGATGCAAGAAATGTTTAACAAAGACCTAGAAGAATTAAAGAACAAACAAACTGAGATGAAAAATACAATAACTGAAAACTACACCAGAAGAAATCAATAGCAGAATAACTGAGGCAGAAGAATGGATAAGTGACCTGGAAGACAGAATGCTGGAATTCACTGCTATGGAACAGAATAAAGAAAAAACAATGAAAAGAAATGAAGACAGCCTAAGAGACCTCTGGGACAACATTAAATGCACCAACATTCGCATTATAGGGGTCACAGAAGGAGAAGAGAGAGAGAAAGGACCCGAGAAAATACTTGAAGAGATTATAGTTGAAAACTTCCCTAACATGTGAAGGGAAATAGCCACCCAAGTCCAGGAAGCACACAGAGTCCCACACAGGATAAACCCAAGGAGAAACACACCGAGACACATAGTAATCAAATTGGCAAAAATTAAAGACAAAGAAAAATTATTGAAAGCAGCAAGGGGAAAATGACAAATAATATACAAGGGAACTCCCATAAGGTTAACAGCAGATTTCTCAGCTGAAACTCTACAAGCCAGAAGGGAGTGACATGACATATTTAAAGTGATGAAAAGGAAGAAGCTATAACCAAGATTACTCTACACGGCAAGGATCTCATTCAGATTCGATGGAGAAATCAAAAGCTTTACAGACAAGCAAAAGCTAAGAGAATTCAGCACCACCAAACCAGCTCTACAACAAATACTAAAGGAACTTCTCTACATGGGAAACAAAAGAGAAGAAAAGGACCTACAAAAACAAACCCATAACAATTAAGAAAATGGTCATAGGAACATACATATCGATAATTACCTTAAACGTGAATGGATTAAATGCTCCAACCAAAAGACACAGGCTTGCTGAATGGATACAAAAACAAAACCCATATATATGCTGTCTACAAGAGACCCACTTCAGACCTAGGGACACATATAGACTGAAAGTTAGGGGATGGAAAAAGATATTCCATGCAAATGGAAAGCAAAAGAAAGCTGGAGTAGCAATACTCATATCAGATAAAATAGACTTTAAAATAAAGAATGTTACAAGAGATGAGGAAGGACACTACATAATGATCAAGGGATCAATCCAAGAAGAAGATATAACAATTATAAATATATATGCACCCAACATAGGAGCACCTTAATACGTAAAGCAATTGTTAACAGTTATAAAAGAGGAAATCGACAGTAACACATAATAGTGGAGGACTGTAACACCTCACACCAAAGGACAGATCATCCAGACAGAAAATTAATAAGGAAACACAAGCTTTAAATGACACACTAGACCAGATAGATTTAATTGATATTTATTGGACATTCCATCCAAAAACAGCAGATTACACTTTCTTCTCAAGTGTGCACGGAACATTCTCCAGGATAGATCACATCTTGGGTCACAAATCAAGCCTCAGTAAAGTTGAGAAAATTGAAATCATATCAAGCATCTTTTCTGACCACAACGCCATGAGACTAGATATCAGTTACAGGGAAAAAAACATAAAAAACACAAACACACGGAGGCTAAACAATACGTTACTAAATAACCAAGAGATCACTGAAGAAATCAAAGAGGAAATCAAAAAATACCTAGAGACAAACGACAATGAAAACAGGATGATCCAAAACGTATGGGATGCAGCAAAAGCAGTTGTAAGAGGGAAGTTTATAGCAATACAAGCCTACCTCAACAAACAACAAACATCTCAAATAAACAATCTAACTTACACCTAACGGAACTAGAGAAAGAAGAACAAACAAAACCCAAAGTTAGTAGAAGGAAAGAAATCATAAAGATCAGAACAGAAAAAAATGAAACAGAAACAAAGAAAACAATAGCAAAGATCAATAAAACTAAAAGCTGGTTCTTTGAGAAGATAAACAAAATTGATAAACCATTAGCCAGACTCATCAAGAAAAAGAGGGAGAGGACTCAAATCAATAAAATTAGAAATGAAAAAGGAGAAGTTACTACAGACACCGCAGAAATACAAAGCATTCTAAGCGACTACTACAAGCAACTCTATGCCAATAAAATGGACAACCTGGAAGAAATGGACAAATTCTTAGAAAGGTATAACCTTCCAAGACTGAACCGGGAAGAAATAGAAAATATGAAGAGACCAATCACAAGTAATGAAATTGATTAAAAATCTTCCAACAAACAAAAGTCCAGGACCAGATGGCTTCACAGGTGAATTCTATCAAACATTTAGAGAAGCTAACACCCAGCCTTCTCAAACTCTTCCAAAATATTGCAGAGGAAGGAACACTCCCAAATGCATTCTATGAGGCTACCATCACCCTGATACCAAAACCAGACAAAGATAATACAAAAAATGAAAACTACAGATCAGTATCACTGATGAATATAGATGCAAAAATCCTCAACAAAATACTAGCAAACAGAATCCAACAACACATTAAAAGGATCATACACCATGATCAAGTGGGATTTATCCCAGAGATGCAAGGATTCTTTAATATACGTAAATCAATCAATGTGATACACTATATTAACAAATTGAAGAATAAATACCATATGATCATCTCAATAGATGCAGAAAAACCTTCTGACAAAATTCAACACCCATTCACGATAAAAACTCACCAGAAAGTGGGCATTGAGGGAAACTGCCTCAACATAATAAAGGCCATATACGACAAACCCACAGCCAACATCATTCTCAATGGTGAAAAACTGAAAGCATTTCCTCTAAGATCAGGAACAACACAAGCATGTCCACTCTCGCCACTATTATTCAACATAGTTTTGGAAGTCCTAGCCACAACAATCAGAGAAGAAAAAGAAATAAAAGGAATATAAATTGGAAAAGAAGAAGTAAAACTGTCACTGTGCAGATGACATGATACTATACACACAGAATCCTAAAGATGCCACCAGAAAACTACTAGAGCTCATCAATGAATTTGGTAAAGTTGCAGGATACAAAATTAATGCACAGAAATCTCTTGCATTCCTATACACTAATGATGAAAAATCTGAAAGAGAAATTAAGGAAACACTCCCATTTACCACTGCAACAAAAGAATAAAACACCTAGGAATAAACCTACCTAGGGAGACAAAAGACCTGTACACAGAAAACTATAAGACACTGATGAAAGAAATTAAAGATGATACAGACAGATGGAGAGATACACCATGTTCTTGGATTGGAAGAATCAATATTGTGAAAATGACTATACTACCCAAAGCCACCTACAGATTCAATGCAATCCCTATCAAATTACCAATGGCAGTTTTTACGGAACTAGAACAAAAAAATCTTAAAATATGTATGGAGACACAAAAGACTCCAAATAGCCAAAGTGGTCTTGAGGGAAAAAAACGGAGCTGGAGGAATCAGACTCCCTGACTTCAGACTATACTACAAAGCTACAGTAATCAAGACAATATGGTACTGGAACAAAAAGAGAAATATAGATCAATGGAACAGGACAGAAAGCCCAGAGACAAACCCACACACTGATTGTCAACTAATCTATGCCAAAGGAGGCAAAAATATACAATGGAGAAAAGACAGCCTCTTCAATAAGTGGTGCTGGGAAAACTGGACAGCTACATATAAAAGAATGAAATTAGAACAATCCCTAACACCATACACAAAAATAAACTCAAAATGGATTATAGACCTAAATGTAATAAGACTGGACACTATAAAACTCCTAGAGGAAAACATAGGAAGAATACTCTTTGATATAAATCACAGCAAGATCTTTTTTATCCATCTCCTAGAGTAATGGAAATAAAAACAAAAATAAACAAATGGGACCTAATGAAACTTAAAAGCTTTTGCAAAGCAAAGGAAACTACAATCAAGATGAAAAGACAACCCTCAGAATGGGAGAAAATATTTGCAAACGAATCAATGGACAAAGGATTAATCTCCAAAATATATAAACAGCTCATTCAGCTCAATATTAAAAAAACAAACAACTCAATCCAAAAATGGGCAGAAGACCTAAATAGACATTTCTCCAAAGAAGACATACAGATGGCCAAGAAGCACATGAAAAGCTGCTCAATGTCACTAATTATTAGAGAAATGCAAATCAAAACTACAATGAGGTATATCACCTCACACCAGTTAGAATGGGCATCATCAGAAAATCTACAAACAACCAATGCTGGAGAGGGTGTGGAGAGAAGGGAACCTTCTCACACTGTTGGTGGGAATATAAATTGATACACCCACTATGGAGAACAGTATGGAGGTTCCTTAAAAAACTAAAAATAGAATGACCATATGACCCAGCAATCCCACTACTGGGCATATACCCAGAGAAAACCATAATTCAAAAAGACACATGCAAAAGAAAAAAAAAAAAAAAAAAAGACACATGCACCCCAGTGTTCATTGCAGCACTATTTACAATAGCCAGGACATGGAAGCAACCTAAATGCCTATCGACAGACGAATGGATGAAGAAGATGTGGTACATATATACAATGGAATATTACTCAGCCATAAAAAGGAATGAAATTGGGTCATTTGTAGAGACATGGATGGATCTAGAGACTGTCATACAGAGTGAAGTAAGTCAGAAAGAGAAAAACAAATATCGTATATTAACGCATATATGTGGAACCTAGAAAAATGGTACAGATGAACCGGTTTGCAGGGCAGAAATTGAGACAGAAAAGTAGAGGACTAACATATGGACACCAAGGGGGGAAAGTGGTGGGGGGGTGGTGGGGGGATGAATTGGGAGATTGGGATTGACATATATACAGTAATATGTATAAAATAGATAACTAATAAGAACCTACTGTAAAAAAAAAAAAAAAAAAAGATATCTGAGAGTTCCCTGGTGGCCTACTGGTTAGGATTCCAGGCTTTCACTGCCATGGCCCGGGTTTAATCCCTGGTCGGGGAACTGAGACCCCGCAAGGTGCACAGCTCGACCAAAGAGGAAGAAAAAAAAGATATCTGCACTCCCATGTTTATTACAGCATTATTCACAATAGCCAAGACATGGAAACAACCTAAATGTCCCTCAATGGATGAATGGATAATGATACTGTGATATATATATTGGAATGGAATATTATTCAGCCACGAAAAAGGAAATCCTGCCATTTGCAACAACATGGACAGACCTTGAGGGTATTATGCTAAGTGAAATAAGTCAGAGAGGGAAACAAAAACACTGTATAATCTCACTTATATGTGAGAATCTAATAAAGGTGAACTTGTAGAAACTGAGTAGAATGGTAGATACCAGGAGCTGGGGGCAGAGGAATTGGAGAGATGTTGGTCAAAGGTTATAAACTCGCAATTAAAAGATGAGTAAGTTCTGGAGATCTAAGCTCAGCCTTGTGATTATAGTCAACAACACTGCGTATATACTTCAAAGTTGCTAAGAGAGTAGACCTTAAATGTTCTCACCACAAAAAAGAAGTGATGTGACGTGGTAGAGGTGTTAGCTAAAGCTATGGTGGTAATCATATTGCAATATATGAAAGTATCAAATCAACAAATTGTATACCTTAAACTAGCACAATGTTATATGTCACTTATATGTCAATAACAAATATATTTTGAAAAGTTTCCATGCATTCATTCAAATATTATATATAATACGAATACAAATGTATACTAAGATATTTGTATTAATATTAATGGGGCTTGACCGTACATATTATTTTTTTAATTTTTATTTTATATTGGAGTAGAGTTGATTAACAATGTTGTGTTAGTTTCAGGTATACAGCAAAGTGGTTCAGTTATACATATACTTATATCTTCTTTGTCAAATTCTTTTCCCATTCAGGTTATTACAGAGTACTGAGCAGAGCTCCCCGTGCTATACAGTAGGTCCTTGTTGGTTATCTATTTTAAATATAGCAGTGTTGTACATATCAAAAATAAATAAATAAATAAAAGCAAAAATAAACAAATGAGACTTAATCAAACTTACAAACTTTTGCACAGCAAAGGAAACCATAAACAAAATTAAAAGACAACCTACAGGGCTTCCCTGGTGGCGCAG
The DNA here is from genome assembly GCF_949987535.1 of Balaenoptera acutorostrata. NCBI lineage: Eukaryota > Metazoa > Chordata > Mammalia > Artiodactyla > Balaenopteridae > Balaenoptera > Balaenoptera acutorostrata. Next base: position 3,051,303 of record NC_080069.1, read on the forward strand.
TGGTTGAGAATCTGCCTGCCAATGCAGGGCACACGGGTTCGAGCCCTGGTCTGGGAAGATTCCACATGCCGCGGAGCAACTGGGCCTGTGAGCCACAGTTACTGAGCCTGCGCGTCTGGAGCTTGTGCTCCGCAACAAGAGAGGCCGCGATAGTGAGAGGCCCGTGCACCGTGATGAAGAGTGGCCTCCACTTGCCGCAACTAGAGAAAGCCCTCGCACAGAAACGAAGACCCAACACAGCCATAAATAAATAAATAAATAAATAAATAAAAAATTAAAAAAAAGACAACCTACAGAATGGGAGAAAATATTTGCAAATAATGCAAGTGACAAGTGCTTAATTTTCAAAATATACAAACAGCTCATGCAACTCAACAACAACAACAACAAAAACAATCCAATCAAAAAATGGGCAGAAGACCTAAGAAGACATTTCTCCAAAGAAGACATACAGATGGCCAACAGGCACATGAAAAGATGCTCAACACTGTTAATCATCAGAGAAAGGCAAATTAAAACTACAATGAGGGGGACTTGCCTCGTGGCGCAGTGGTTAAGAATTGCTTGCCAATGCAGGGGACACGGGTTCGAGCACTGGTCCGGGAAGATCCCACATACCACAGAGCAACTAAGCCTGTGCACCACAACTACTGAGCCTGCGCTCTAGAGCCCATGAGCCACAACTACTGAGCATGCACTCTAGAGCCCAAGAGCCACAACTACTGAGCCCACGTGCCACAACTACTGAAGCCTGCATGCCTAGAGCCCATGCTCCGCAACAAGAGAAGCCACCTCAATGAGAAGCCCACGCAACGAAGAGTAGCCCCCACTCACCGCAACTAGAGAAAGCCTGCGTGCAGCGATGAAGACCCAACGCAGTCAAAAATAAGTAAATAAATAAATAAATTGTTTTAAAAAACCCAAAACTACAATGAGGTACTACCTCACACCGGTCAGAATGGCCATCCTTAAAAAGTCTACAACTAACAAATGTTGGAGGGGGTGTAGAGAAAAGGGAACCCTCCTACACTGTTGGTGAAAATGTAAATTGGTATAGCCACTATGGAGAACAGTATGGAGGTTCCTCAAAAAACTAAAAACAGAATGGCCTTATGATCCAGCAATCCCACTACTGGGCATATATCCAGATAAAACTATAATTCAAAGATACACACACCCCTATATGCATAGCAGCACAATTCACAATAGCCAAGACATGGATGCAACCTAAGTGTCCATCGACAGAGGAATGGATAAAGAAGATGTGGTCCATATATACAATGGAATACTACTCAGCCATAAAAAAGAATGTAATAATGCCATTTGCAGCAACATGGATGGACCTAGAGATGATCATACTAAGTAAAGTCAGAAAGAGAAAGACAAATACTGTATGACATCACTTACATGTGGAACCTAAAATATGATACAAATGAACTTATTTACAAAACAGAAGTACACTCACAGACATAGAGAACAAACTTGTGGTGGCCAAGAGGGAGGGGGTGGGAGAGGGTTGGAGTGGGAGTGTGGGATTAGCAGATGCAAACTATTATATATAAAATAGATAAACAACTAGGTCCTACTGTATAGCACAGAGAACTATATTCAATATCCTGTAATAAACCATAGTGGAAAAGAAAAAAATATATATATATATATACACACACATACATATATATATATAAAACAGAATCACTGTGCTGTATAGCAGAAATTCACACATTATAAATCAACTATACTTCAATAAAATAAGTTTTAAAAAATACATCTTGAAGATGTTTACATGTCAGTTCAAATAGGTCTACAGCCTTCTTTTTCATGGCTACATAGTATCCCAATTCCCTGTTAATACCAAAAATTCCTAAGGTGTGTTCTGTAGTCAGAAAAATTGGAAATGCAAGATTAAACACAGTTAACTAGGTTTCTTTACTGAGAACTATGAGAGCTTTCAGGAAGGTAATGTACGCGGTAAATCTCCAAGACAGCTACCCAGGACGAAGTGTTTACCAAACACGTGAACTTATTTGAGTTCAAGCTTCTCCAGGGCAGATGCTGGCTCTCATGGACGGTGCAAATCTAGGAGGGTAGGCTAATAATTAGGATGCCAGACCTCCGCTGCCCGGACCCAAGGGGTGCGGTCAACAGGACATAATTTAACAAGGCATAAAAATGTTGCACCTTGGTTTGAAACATCAGCAGCACAAGTATAAAATAAGGATTAGTGATTCTTAGAAAAGCAGGGTCTTTACGATTGTATATGCATGCAAGTTCAATATATGCTATCGAGCTGATATGGCTGCTTAAAAAGCCAATGAAAATGTAAGCTGCTTAACGGGAATCATGGGAATCAGATCAACGGGGCTTCGCTGTGCTCCAGCCCACCCAGCTTTGGTTCTTCAGCTTCTCGCAGCGGACACTGCACCGCTTAGCACCAACAGCCAATAGCGTGCCCTTGCCCTTAACCCTGACCCATCCTTGGAGGAGGAAAGAGGGGGCTGGAAGAGCAGATAGGAGCCTGCAGGTAACTCAGAAACCCCAAGCAGTACATTTTAGAGTCTATAAAGTGTCTTCCCAAGACCTACTTACTCCCCTCGATTCAACGCTGCAGATATAATTTCCGTAATTTTACACAGGGCTTATCAAGACCAGAGCTAGGTCTTGACCTTACTTCGTTTGATGCCTCGCCTAGCTTATTTCAACTACACCCATTGTGTTTGTAGATGTGTGTTTTAAACATTCCTTCTTGATTATCAAATGCTTCCCAACTCTGTTGTCTGAGCCTTTGCCAAACCCCAGAATCCTCCATGTGACATTTGGGCTGATTCCTGACTGCTCATCTGCTATACACACTCTTCTCTTTTTTTTTTTTTTTTTTTTTTAATTTTATAGCTACTTTATTATTTATTTATTTCTTTATTTTTGGCTGTGTTGGGTCTTCGGTTCGTGCGAGGGCTCTCTCCAGTCACGGCAAGCGGGGGCCACTCTTCATCGCGGTGCGGGGACCGCTCTTCATCGCGGTGCGCGGGCCTTTCACTATCGCGGCCCCTCCCGCCGCGGGGCACAGGCTCCAGACGCGCAGGCTCAGCAGCTGTGGCTCACGGGCCCAGCCGCTCCGCGGCATGTGGGATCCTCCCAGACCAGGGCTCGAACACGTGTCCCCTGCACTAGCAGGCAGATTCTCAACCACTGCGCCACCAGGGAAGCCCCACACTCTTCTCTTTTTAACATAAATACTGAAATGACTATACTCAGCCATTACAAAAAAGAATGAAGTAATGCCATTTGCAGCAACATGGATGGACCTAGAGATGATCATACTAAGTGAAGTAAGTCAGAAAGAGAAAGACAAATACCATATGATATCACTCATATGTGGAATCTAAAATATGACACAAATGAACTTATCTATGAAACAGACTCACAGACATAGAGAACAGACTTATGGTTGCCAAGGGGAAGGGGGTGGGGCAGGGGTGGGCTGGGAGTTTGGGGTTCGCAGATGCAAACTAGTAGATACAGAATGGTAGCACAGGGAACTATACTCAATATCCTGGGATAAACCATAATGGAAAAGAATACAAAAAAGAATATGTATATGTATAACTGAGCCACTTTGCTGTACAGCAGAAATTAACACAACATTGTAAATCAACCATACTTCAATCAAATAAATAAATTTTAAAAAGACTGAAATGACTAATGGCACCTGGGTTTGAATCACTGCACTACTTTTCCTAGTGATTCTTCCTCTCCACCTTGGTCTCAGCTCTTTGTCCCCCAACAGGGATTTGCTGCTGTCCATTTCCCAGATCTTGCTTTCAGAAACCATTCCCCTCACTTCACAGAAAGTCACTCGATTACTTATTTGGGTTGCCTGGAAGCTCATCCCTCTGTACCCTGCTAGCTAAGGGCCAGGCACCATTAAATGTTCTGAAGAGGCCTTTGGTGGCGTTCATTCCTAATCATTCATGTGTGAACAGAACATGGAAAACTGGAGATTAAATATCTAGGGAATGAAGAGTAAATTTAAAAATTGCCAGGGGACAAGACCTGTTTCTCCATGAAATATAGCTGTTATATAATGATGATTAAATGTTAGTACAATGCCAGGATTGCTTTTTTGCCTTTTTCATCAGGTTAATGGAAACCATAAAGCTTTTCGGTTAATAAACAAAATTTGCAAAATCATAATACCTGAAAGTATTGGGTTGGCCAAAAATTTTGTTCGGGTTTTCCTGTAAGATGTTACGGAAACACCCAAACTTTTTAGCCAACCAATAGATTTTAAAACTCTCATTTATTTTTTAGGTTAAAGTTTATAAAATATATTCAACCATTAAGTCAACCATTTATATATTTTTTTGCATCAAAGTTCACAATATATGTTCAAAACCAGATATACTGGTTCTTCAATTACACAAAAACATTTATCCAACGCATCACCTGAAAGAAGTATTACTGCATGGAGCTTTTGTGTAAACCTCATGGACCTGGATTTCAAACCTCAGAAACACAAAGGAGATCTTTTCTGAGAAACATTTAATTAACATTGGGAAAAAAAAGAGAGCACTGGAAGATCATGAAATGGGTATCATTTCACGAGACCAGATTGAAAACTGGCTTGTTCCTTCTTTCACAAACTGTCCAGGTAGCCCTGGTGCGTGTGATTGACATTGGCATCACTGACGTGCTGAATCACTTTTAAAATATTCACCCAAACATTCTGGGTGCCTTATATAAAATCTGAGTCAGTCAAGCAATGCAATCCCATACATACTTCCTTATTAGATGTTACTGCATGCCAGGTGCTGTAGGGGGACAGAGAAGTTTAGGGTTAATGCCCCAGAGCACGGGGAACTGCTTGCTGATCCAAAGAGAGAAGGCCACGCCTGCAGCAGGGCAGGAGCTCACCACACACTTGTTAAGAGCATGCATCCTCCATGCATGCACGTGACTCACGAGGAGCAGACATTCACGGAAAAGGAAACGCCACTTGGTGCAGGGCTTTGCAGGATGCGGAGGACAGAACAGCTAGGGAAGACCCTGGGAAACCTAGCCAGGCAGTGAGAATGGACAGAGGAAAGGAAGGGAAAGGAAAACAGTAACCAGGTATTTATGACATTCCAGACTCCATCCATGCATTGTCTCACTAGGTCCTCATATCATGCTATCAAGTGAATAATACTCTGCCTGTGTTTCAGAAGAGGAGATTGGGGTGCAGACTCAGATTCCCACAGCTGTGCTTTTCGCATGACACATCTCCTCTGTGAAAGCCTCAAAGGCGGGTGGTGCTTCAGTGAGCATTGTCCTCACTTGATAAATGGTGAGATAGGAGCGCAGGAATCCAAACGCATTTTCAAAGCTGAAACGGCCAATGTGGGTCATGATCAGCTCTTTCTGTCTGCCAAGCAGCACTCTCCTCATCTATAAATCCTTCTCATATTTAATAAATGTCCTTGTGTTTGGCCCTTTGTTAACTTGACTTATGAGGTTTTTATCTCCTCGTGACAATTATCTCCAAAGTGATGAATTAACAATCCAGTCAGTATGGGTCTGTGGCTGAGCAATTAAAGAGATGTGGTTCTTGCTAAAACCCTCACCGGCCTGTGAGTTCCTGGAGAGAGAGAGTTGTTCCACCAAATCGAATGCTCAAGTCAGCGCTGGCATTAATGGAAGGGCAGAATGGCTTTGAGAAATTAGTTAGGACCACAGATTTTTGCTTAGCTCACGTGTGTACCTCTTCATTGGCTTAAATTATACAGAGATGGATAGACATTTGAGGCTCAAAGATGCCACAGAGATTTACAGAACATAGATTCACTGGAAGACGGGTTTCTAAGGTCCCTTCCTCACGCCCTTAATCTTAACCATTTCCGTTTCATTTCAGGCCCTCTTATGACTCCCACTGTAGGGGCCAAAGATCTCTAATGGGACTTAAGCTCATACACGGCGTTACATTTCTTTCCTTTTAAGGACGGCTCTTCTTTGAGACCTGCAAACATTCATCTTCTTCCGTGTTACCAGTAGCAGCATGTTGCATTAATCCATGATTGTATTTTGTGTCTTCAGAGCTCACAAACTTTTTTTTTTTTTTTTTTTTTTAAAAACCCTGTCTTTGCCAATCTAGAGTTTATCCTTTCTACTGGGAATTTTTTTTTTTTTAATTATTTATTTATTTTATTTTTGGCTTGTGTTGGGTCTCCGTTTCTGTGCACGGGCCTTCTCCAGTTGCGGTAAGCGGGGACCACTCTTCATTGCGGTGCGCGGGCCCCTCACTATCGTGGCCTCTCTTGTTGCAGAGCACAGGCTCCAGATGCGCAGGCTCAGTAGTTGTGGCTCACGGGCCCAGCCGCTCCACGGCATGTGGGATCTTCCCAGACCAGGGCTCGAACCCGTGTCCCCTGCATCGGCAGACAGATTCTCAACCACTGCACCACCAGGGAAGCCCACAAACTTTTAACTACAATGTTTTTTTAAAAAAAATAAATTTATTTATTTATTTATTTTTGGCTGCGTTGGGTCTTCCTTGCTGTGCACAGGCTTTCTCTAGTTGCGGCGAGCGGGGACTACTCTTCATTGCAGTGCACGAGCTTCTCATTGTGGTGGCTTCTCTTGTTGTGGAGCATGGGCTCTGGATGCATGGGCTTCAGTAGTTGTGGTGCACGGGCTTCATTGCTCCGTGGCATGTGGGATCTTCCCAGACCAGGGCTCGAACCCGTGTCCCCTGCATTGGCAGGCGGATTCCCAACCACTGCGCCACCAGGGAAGTCCTAACTACAATGTTTAAACTCACCAGAATGCTGTACCATAAAAAGATTTCTTGTCAAAGAATCCTTCGAGGTGATATTTTTAAAGCAGAATATTACTAATTTCATTGCAAAAGAAAATAAAATTTGGTTGCCAGCTTATTACTGTAAAAAAATTGTGTGCAGAATGGAGAAAGTGAAAAAAAAAAGAAAACCCAACCCTGACATCTGATATTCTTCTACAATTTTTTATGCAAATGACAAAATTGTACACATAAGTGGGGTCATATTTTCTTTAATTTACATATATTTTTTCAATAATCTGTCACAGACACCCTTCTGTAGCGATAACTATCTATTTTATGCATTTGAATTCTGCATAGTATTCCACTGCATGTAAACATCATGATTTATTCCTATTGACAGAAAAGTTGGTTGTTTCTAATTTTCAGCTTTTTTCAAAAAGGGTGTCATCAATATTAATTTATATACATATATTTTATCTACTTCTTTTGCCCTTATCCTTTGGATAAATTCCCAGAAATTGAATTTATGGATCAAATGCTATGCAAATTAACAAGTCTGCTATGTAGTGCTAACCTGCCCTCCAGAAATTCTGTGCCAATTTTTATTCTAACTAACATTATGTAAGGATATCTACTCCCACACACCCTTTAGCAATTTAATTAACCATTAAATATTTTCCAAATGGCAAAAATTGATACCTGTTTTGTTTTCATTTGTATTTCTTTGCTTATTACTGATGTTGGGTGTATTTTCTTTTGAGTAATGTCCATTTGTAGTTCTTCTATGAATTGTCTATTTATATTTTTCTTCACTGCTTTAATGGAGGTGTTTACATTTTTCTTATTTCTAAGATCTCTTTGTATATTATGGATCTTAAATCATTGCCATAGATGTTGCAAATATTTTCTCCAACATTGTCATTTGTTAACATTGTTATTAAATTATGGCAATTTTTACATTTAATTTTTAACATATCTGGAATTTATCTTGATGTCATACAGGAAAATCTAGCCTACTTTCCCTCCAGATGGTTTAGTTTCCCCAGCTTCGTTTATTGAATAATTCATCATGGTGGATCGATTGCAGTAATGGCCCCAATGAGCTCCCTGCTCCCTGCATCCAAGCTCTTTGCAAGTGTCCTCCTCTGCTGACTCTGCTTGGGCATCTGACTTGCTTTGTCCAATGGGATGGTAGCAAACACGATGCGAGCAGAGAGTTGAAAAGTGCCTGGGAATTGAGGCTCACCCCCTGCTGCTCCTGGAACTCTGCGCTACATAAACAGGCCCAGGGAGCTTGTTGGATAGTGAGACGTGTTGCCCAGTCCCCCTGTTCCTCCCAGTGACTCCTGAGCTGTCTGAGTGAGACCATTAAAGCCTTCAGCTCCAGCCAAACCACCAGCTGACCACACACCCCGGAGCACCCAGACCCAAGAATTACCCAGCTCACTCCAGCCCAAACTGCCAAACCACCAAACCATGAACTAAATAAATGGTTCTTCTTTTAATCTACTGCATTTTTGGATGGTGTGTTTCTCAATAAAAGGTAACTGGTGTATCCTTCTTCCCTGTACTGATTTGAATATCACACTTTTCGTGTGCTGAATTCCCATTTACACGTGTCTGTTTCTGAGCTCCTTATTCTGTTTCTCTGGCCTGTTTGCTCCTTCTGGTAGCTTCACACGTTTAAACTTATTGTAGCTTTATGGCATGCTTTACTATTTGATAGGTTAATTTCTCCCCCGTCACACGGATTCTTCTTTTTTATTTAGCAGAAACTTGTTGAATTCACCAAAAAAAAAAAAAGTCTTGCTAGGATTTTATTGTTAATTTCATTCATTTTTTGGAGTATTTTGAATTTTCAGCACACAAGTCTCTTATCTACTTGTATGTCCTTCAGCCACATTTGACATTTTTCTTCAGAAAGACCCCAGTAGGAGGTATATGTTAAAAGATTTGTTGTAAAAAATTGGTTAACAGGATTGTGGAGGCCAGTCCAAATCTGTAAGGCCATCGAGACGGGTAGGCAGAAGACCTTGGGCATGAAACGGCTGTCCACAGCTGGGACGCAGCTGGAATTTCTCCTCCTCCTTCTGGGAAACCTCAGTGCTCCTTTTAAGGCCTTAAACAGAGTGAATGAGGCCCACCCAAATTACCTAAAATAATCTCCCTTATTTAAAAGTCAACTGAATATGGATTTTAGTTATGTTTACAAAATGCCTTCAAAGTAACACCTAGACTAGTGTTTGCTTCAATACTGGGGATATTAATTTAGCCAAGCTGACACAAAAAACACCATAGCATTTATATTAGTGACTTTTTTGTTCCAGAGTTTTCATCTTATTTCTGTTCATTGATTTTCAATAGAAAAACAAGTGATTTAAAAAATATTTTTCTTTTTTTTAAAAAAATTATTTATTTATTTATTTATTTATTTATTTATTTTTGGCTGTGTTGGGTCTTCATTACTACGCGCGGGCTTTCTCTAGTTGCAGCGAGAGGGGGCTACTCTTCGTTGCGGTGCACGGGCTTCCCATTGCGGTAGCTTCTCTTGTTGAGGAGCATGGGCTCTAGGCGAGCAAGCTTCAGTAGTTGTGGCACAAAGGCTCAGTAGTTGTGACTCACGGGCTCTAGAGCGCAGGCTCAGTAGTTGTGGCACATGGGCTTAGTTGCTCTGCATGTGGGATCTTCCCGGACCAGGGATCGAACCCCTGTCCCCTGCATTGGCAGGTGGATTCTTAACTACTGCACCACCAGGGAAGTCCCTAAAAAATATTTTTCTTGTATCTTGTACCTCTGTGCTTTTGTTATGTTTAATAGATTTTTTTGTTTTGTTTTTCAAACACGAATAATATTTTCATTTTCTACAGTCTTTTGTTGTCTTATTTTATTGGTCAGAACTTCCTGAAAAATCTTAAAGGATGTAAGACTTCTGCTTCTATGGACCTTGAGGGCATGATGCTAAGTGAAGAAGTCAGAGAAAGTCAAATAGTCTATGAACTCACTTATGTGTGGAATATAAAAAACAAACAACAAACCCAAACTCATAGAAAAGGGGATCAGGTTTGTGGTTACCAGAGATGGAGGGGGTGTGTGTTGGCGGGCTGGTGTCGGGGGTGGGAGGGCGGATTGGAGGAAGGTGGTCAAAAGGTACAGACTTCCAGTCATAAGATAAATATGTCCTGGGGATGTAATGTACAGCGCGATGACTCTAGTTAACACAGCTGTGAAGGTATATTTAATTGTTAAGAGAGTAGATCCTAAGAGTTCTTATCACAAAGGAAAACACTTTTTTTTTTGGTATCTATATGAGATGACGGGTGTTAGCTAAACTTACTGTGGTCATCATTTCACAATACCTAAGTTATTATGCTGTACATCTTAAACTTACACAGGGGTGTATCTCAGTTATATCTCAATAAAACTGGAGAAAACTGACTACTGACCACTATTCCTAATAGAATGACCCAAGGGGCAACACTATTAGATATATTGATTACTTTAGCTCAGAAAAAGCTCTGACCATAGAATAATACCCACCCCCCTCCCCCCAAAAAAAGACTTCTGCTTCTAGACGTTTTAGACTGACCCTCTTTCTGGACACCATCCCTCCCCACCCCCCAACCTGTGCAAAATGTAAGAACATTTTTCCTAAAATCTTCAAACTGCTTAGAAGATGGCAACGCCTTAGAGGAAAAGAACCCAGAGTCTGAGTCAGGTGCTCAGGTCCACTTTTGCTCTGGGAGTGTTTGGGGATCAGGAAGAGACAGAAAGAGCTGAGCTGTGTTCCCAGCCCCCGCTGGGGCAGAGGTTGTAATCCAGGCCCTGCCAAGGGTGTGGGCCTAGCAAACCAGCCTTCACTGGGGCCTGCCTGGCTCTTCCAAACACTGGCCTGGAGAGAGAATCTGGCAGAATCCTGTCCTTGCGTGGATTTTGACCCAGATTCCAGCCATCTTGGTGGCCAGCAAAATTCTAAGCCCTTACGTGGGTTGAGGTGACCCAGACTGCTGGCAACTCAGGTGCTTGGCAAAAGCAATTCTTTAAAAACTCTCTTTGGAAGAAGATCACATCATTTTTGTCTCAATTTCTACAAATAGTGTTTCAAGTAAAATAGCCAGCATACAATCAGGAAAAGACCCTCAAGTGATAACACTCCATGAACAAGAACCAATAGAAATAATCAACAACGGAAACAAACTTACAAAGACTCCAGATAACAGAATTATCAGGCAGAGGGTGACAAAGAACCTCCTTGTTTTGTTCCTGCTTTGGAAGAAAATCATTTTTGTGTCTCACTATTCGTTATGACATTTGCTCCACTGACCAAGATAGGGTGCCTCTCACTCTTAAATTATTAAGAATTTTTTTAAAAATTAGTAATGAATATTAAATCATATCAAATCTCTTTTCAGTATATATGCTTGGATTGTGACTTTTATCATGAACTTTGTGGATTTCCTAACATTAAACCATTATTTCATTTCTGAAATGAATCCTAATTGGTGTTGGTGTGTTTTTAAAAGTATACTTCTGATTTTGTTAGTATTCTTATATTTATACTCATAAGTGAGACTGGTATGTGCTTTGTTTGTGTTTTTCTTTTGAGCCATCTGTCAGATTTTGGTATTGAGATCATAAAGACAATTTGAAAATTAAAAAAAAACTTTTACGAATTTTGTTTTAGAAGGTCAGAATTATTAAGGATTGTCTGTTCTGTTGGTCTATTTTAGATTCTGCTCTCTTTGGTTTATAATTGTAGGTGATTTTGAGCATCTTTGCAATAGTATTTATTTTTTTGTGAGCTGATTTCGTCCTTAATCTAACATTTTTGGTTAGTTTGGTCATCATGGTCATAGATTTTTAAGAGCTTTTCACATATTAATGAAATTAAGTCCTCATTATAAGTGTTACAAATATTTCCCCCAGTTTTAAATTTTACTTTGTTTATTGCTTTTGTTCTATGGAAATTTACAATTTTAAATCAATTTTATCAATCTATTTTATTTCTTCTGTGTTTTATGTTTTGCTTAGGAAGGACTTCTTCATTCTGATTATTTTTAAAACCCCCATATTTTTCTTCTTTTATCATTTCATTTTTTGATGTTTGACTTGATGGTCTGTTTGGAATTTATTTTGAAGTAAAGGATGAGAAAGGAATCCAGTTATTTCCCTGAGATGGCTATAACAATTTGTAAAACATGATTTAACGAATCTTTTTACCTCAACTGATTTGAAATACTACTTTTTCTTCCCATTTTTATTTTGATCTATGTCTCGACTTTCTGGTCTATCAACCTATAGGGTCATTGCCAATACCAAACACTTTTACACTCCCTAGATTTATAATACATTTTAGAATTTTTTTTTTTTTAATTTTATAGCTACTTTATTTATTTATTTATTTATTTATTTTTGGCTGTGTTGGGTCTTCGGTTCGTGCGAGGGCTTTCCCTAGTTGCGGCAAGTGGGGGCCACTCTTCGTCGCGGTGCGGGGACCGCTCTTCATCGCGGTGCGCGGGCCTTTCACTATTGCGGCCCCTCCCGTTGCGGGGCACAGGCTCCAGACGCGCAGGCTCAGTAATTGTGGCTCACAGGCCCAGCCGCTCCGCGGCACGTGGGATCCTCCCAGACCAGGGCTCGAACCCGTGTCCCCTGCATTAGCAGGCAGACTCTCAACCACTGCGCCACCAGGGAAGCCCAATACATTTTAATATCTACATTTTCTAGTGGCTTATGATCCTATTATTATGTTTATTTTACTTCATTTCCTTATGGTTTGATATTATTTTTCTTTTATAATTTTGTGACTATCTTCGTGGCTTAATATAAAGTTAATTTTTATAATGTTACATAATTAATTGAGAAAAAGTATGTTTGCTGATGAAAATTTGCATGTATACTTTGAGGTAAAAAATGATAGCTAAATTGTTCATATCATCTATTTCCTTATTTGTGTGTTTGTTTCTTTTCTGAATGCTCAAATTCTGAGAGAGGTGTGTTAAAATCTCCAAATATGATGGTGGATATGTCACATTTAGCATCCCACCAGCTTTTCCGTTCAGTGCAATTGTCACTTGGTGCAAATGTGTTTAGGATATGTTACTTTGTGGGTTGGTTGTAAACTCTTACCAATAACCATCCTTTAATCTAATTAATTTTTTCTTGAAGTCCACTTTGATATTGATGCTTCACTTCTGCTTTCTCCTCGCATTGGTTTGGTATATTTTAATTTATTCCCCCACATTAATATGTCTGTCTCATTTGCTTTAGGCATATCCTATAAACATAGCTGACATTGCATGTTTAATATAGGCCTTTAACTGATCCATATTTGGTTTTCTAAGCCCATTATGGGGGTTTATTTTCCCAGTGCAGGTCCCCTGGGCTGGCGTGCCCACGTGGGGCTCAAACCCCTCACTCCTTAAGGAGGAATCCAAGTTGTGATGTCCCCTCTCGCTGTGGGTCGCCCACCGGGGGTGTGGGTCCTGACTCATCACGTCTCTGCCCCTCCTACCCGTCTGCACGTGGTTTTTCCTTTACATCCCTGGTGGTAGAAGAGCTGTGCTGCCCATCTTCAGGTCGTTCTCAGAGGGAGTTGTTCCATGTGTGGTCGTGATTGTGGTGTGTCCACTGGAGGAGGTGAGCTCAGGGTCTTCCCAATCTGCCATCTTGAGTCCTGTTAACCCTAGGCAATCTTGATCACATTCTTTTTTATTTGTTTTTTAAAATTTTTATTTATTTATTTATTGGCTGTGTTGGGTCTTCGTTGCTGCATGCGGGCTTTCTCTAGCTGTGGTGAGCAGGGGCTACTCTTCGTTGTGGTGCGCGGGCTTCTCTTGTTGTGGAGCATGGGCTCTAGGCATGCAGGCTTCAGTAGTTGTGGCTCTCGGGCTCTAGAGTGCAGGCTCAGTAGTCGTGGCTCACAGGCTTAGTTGCTCTGCAGCATGTGGGATCTTCCCGGACCAGGACTCGAACCCGTGTCCCCTGCACTGGCAGGCAGACTCTTAACCACTGCGCCACCAGGGAAGTCCCTTGATCACATTCTTGATCCTGTTGTATTTTCTCTTCACAAGACATTTTTTTTTAATTGAAGTATAGTGGATTTACAATATTATATTACTTTTAGGTGTATAGCCTAGTGATTCAGTATTCTTGCATTATATAATTCCATTTTAAGTTATTTTATGATAATGGCTATAATTCCCTGTGCTATACAGTATGTCCTTATTGTTTATTTATTTTATATACTGTAGTTTGAATCTGTTAATCCCATACCCCTAATTTGTCTCTCCCTACTCCCCTCTCCCCTTTGGTAACCACAAGTTTGTGTTCTATATCTGTGTGTCTGTTTGTTTTGCATATACAATCTTTTTTTTTCTTTTTTATATTCCACATATAAGTAATATCACACAGTATCTGTCTGTCTGACCTCTTTTACTAAGCATAATATTCTCTAGGTCCATCCATGTTGCTGCAAATGGCAGAATTTCATTCACTATTTTTTACTAATATTCCATTGTGTATATATACCACATCTTCTTAATCCAATCATCTGTTAATGGGCACCTGGGTTGCTTCCATGTTTGCAAGACATAGTTTTAATGGATGGACACATAGCTTGGTTAGGACCTATGGGACACAAAGAACAGTTTGGGAGAACATCTGAAAAGCTCCCTTGCTCTCCCCAAAACAATCCAAGCTCACTATCTTGAAAGGACGTGGGCAAAACACATGTACTTCCATGAGCCAGCCTTAAGATAAAGCTGATATCATCTTGAAAGCACACTTGAGGGATGTGAAGAAACGATCCTGTTGTACTTTCTTCAAAGTGTTTGTCCTGCTCTGATATTCTCATATTTATTTATATGGTGCTGATGGCTTTCCCCTTTTCACCAGCCTATAAACTCCATGAGGACAGAGACCCTTCCCATTTTATTCACTGTGCCTTTTTAAAAACAATATTTTTAAAATTTATTTAGGCTGCACTGGGTCTTAGTTGCGGCATGCAGGATCTTAGTTGCGGCATGCAGACTTCTTAGTTGCCGAGTGCATGTGGGATCTAGTTCCCCCACCAGGGATGGAACCTGGGCCCCGTGCATTGGGAGTGCAGAGACTTACCCACTGGACCACCAGGGAAGTACCTATTCATTGCATGTCTTTGACTCTTTTAATAGTGCCTGGCATGTAGGAGGAGCTGAGTGAATGGAGAAAAATATGAAATAGCAAAAGCTGCTTTCTCTCTTTCCAGTATTTCCAAAAGATGTTCCATATTATCAATTCTCTTTCCTCTATTTAATTTTCCAGCCCCCTAAAACTGCCTCCAACACACCACACACAAACTACACACCACACACACCACACATACACACACACACACCACACACACCAAACATACACACCACACACACCACACACACATACATACCACACACACACACCACGCACTACACACCACACACACTACACACCACACACACACTACACACCACGCACTACACACCACACACACTACACACCACGCACTACACACCACACACACACACGCCACACACACACACCACACGCATATACACAGCAGTACATATACACACACCACACTCGTACACCGCACACACACACCACACACACACATACACCACACACACACCACGCATGCACACACCGCACACACACACCACACACACTCACATATTTGCAAGAGGGCAAATTCATGTACCCAGAAGTTAAGGGAACTCTGGCATGCGGGAGAGCTGAATTATGCACTTGATTTAGTAAAGTTCACAAAATGTCTGGTGTATCTGGTCACTCCTACCCTCCGTTTCACATCATTTAAATTATCTGAAATATGATCCAATTCTTATTTCTGTTTACTGCCTAGTCACTGCCAAAGAGTACTGAATGTTGCTTTTGTTGTTTCTTCAAATATGATTCAATAGTTATCAAGACTATATTGTAAAGAGATCTGTTTTTGTTAGAGATTTAGTTTCAAATGATTTGGTTTGACCAACATAATCAGACTTTGGCAATGCAAGTTACACGCAGAAATCTAATATTAATATTTAGGCCATCTTCTTCAGCTGTTTTATCTGGAACGTGTGGTTAAGACTAGAAACTTGGATTCCCACATTGGCGTTTTTGCTTTACCGCACTTTATCTTGCTTAAAGGACCAGAGTTGAAATGACAAGCTGTTGGGCTTCCCTGGTGGCGCAGTGGTTGAGAATCTGCCTGCCAATGCAGGGGACACGGGTTCGAGCCCTGGTCTGGGAAGATCCCACATGCCACGGAGCGACTAAGCCCGTGCGCCACAATTACTGAGCCTGCGCGTCTGGAGCCTGTGCTCCGCAACAAGAGAGGCCGCGACAGTGAGAGGCCCGTGCACCGCGATGAAGAGTGACCCCCACTTGCCACAACTAGAGAAAGCCCTCGCATAGAAACGAAGACCCAACACAGCCATAAATAAATATAATTAAAAAAGAAAAAGAAAAAGAAAAAAATGACAAGCTGTTATGACTCATGTTTTGCAATGAGAATGATTTATTCTGTTAGTACACAACAGGAGTGCTATAAATGTTGAACACATGTATGGATGAATATAAATAAATACTAAAAAGGATTCAAACAAATTATGAGTTACGCTCTAGTTTTTTGTTCTTAAACCTTTCTGGAATGACTAGGGACGTCGCTGAAGAAATTGAAGGAAGAGAGGAAAACTCTTGTGCTTTTGGATAAATAGAGGCAATGACTTTATGCTGAATTTCTGTAAAATTCTCATCAGTTGTCATCAGTCCACTCTACAAAACCAATTTGTCACAGAGATTGCTGGGTGGGCAGGAAATGTCAGAGCTGCATCAAAGTTAGTAGTCATTAGTGCTATTCACCCAATATTCCCAGTTCTTGTTCTCTGGGCATGTGGTAGAATCATACTTCCTGGTGCCCTTGTGACGGTGTGGACCTATGTGACTACTTGTGGACAATACGTTGTGAGCAGAAATGACAATGACACATGTCACGGTTCAGCCAGAGCATTTTATCAGTGAGGTGAAACCCCCTCCGGAGCTCCCTTTCCTTCTGGAGTGATTACCAGCAATTCTCCTGATCGTGGGTGCCAGGGTCCTGGGATGAAGGTGGTATGGAGTACCCAGCTGAGACCCAAGAATCGTGCATTGATCAGGAACTGGGAACTGGAAATAAATCTTTCTTGTCTAAGACACTGAGATTTGGGGCAGTCTGTTAGTGCAGCAAAACCCAGCCCATTCTGACTGATATGTAGAATTTAAGTAACCTGCTCCAAGGGGGGGAGTGTTGCTGCATCTCTTGCTTTGCTGCTATGTCTGGGCTCAACCCTCTGCCCTGTTTCTTACGGCCCTCAAACAACTTTTAGACTTTACTTCTGCATTCCATCTTGAATCTTACTGCCTTACCCAGCTGATGGGCTCAAATAAAATACATATAACTTTTATTAGAACTAAGACTTGAGGCCAGGTCTATCTCCTTATCTGTCATTCCTCTCATTTACTCATTTCTTCATTTATAAAACAAAATGTTGAGCATTTCTATGAGCCAGTGTTAACCACCAGCATAAAACGGCAAATAAAAAAAAATCATTGGGACGGGGAGGGAGAGGGATGGACCAGGAGTTTGGGGTTGGTAGATGCAAACTATTATATACAGAATAAATAAACTACAAGGTTCTCTTGTACAGCACAGGGAACTATATCCAATCTCCTGGGATAAACCATAATGGAAAAGAATATTTAAAAAAGAATGTCTATATGTGTATAACTGAGACACTTTGCTGTACAGCAGAAGTTAGCACAACACTGCAAATCAACTTTACTGCAATTTAAAAAGATAATGAAGAAAAAAATCATGGGAATTATATTCTAGTTGGAAAGACAAAAATTAATCAAATAATTATACAAATAAATGTAATATTACAACAGCGATAAGTGCTATGAAGAGGAGATTCACACAGTATCTATCATCTTATCATCTATCTGTCTACCTATCTATCATCTATCTGTCTACCTATCTGTCTTTCTCTATCTCTCATCTACTTGTGAATACTAATAAAGTAAATCTGACAAAATGTTCATAATTAGAGAATGCTGTTATCTAGGGATGATGTTATACAGATATTTTTGTATTACTTCTGCAGCTTTTCCCTCAGTATGAAATTCTGTCAAAATTAAAAGGCTTTTTCAAAGTACTGACTGGTATGGTAGCACGCACCTTTACTGGCCAGAATCATCTGGGTTGTTAATCTCCGTTTGGTACTTTATTCAAACTCTTGGTCAAATTATACTGCCTGGCATTGCCATCCCTCTTTCTGTATCTGTGCTAGTCATCATTCCTGCAATCCTGTGGCCCACACGTGGTAGTGAAATGAAAGAAAATTCATTTAAAATTGTGCTTTGTATTAAAACAAAGCACAGGGACTTCCCTGGCGGTCCAGTGGTTAAGAATCCGCCTTCCAATGCAGGGGCGGCAGGTTTGATTCCTGGTCGGGGAACTAAGATCCCACATGCCGGCGGGGCAACTAAGCCTGCGTGCGCTGCAACTACAGAGCCCATGTGCTCTGGAGTCCGCCTGCCACAACTAGAGAGAAGCCCACGCACCGCAACGAAAGATCGGCGTGCTGCAACTAAGACCCGATGCAGCCAAAGATAAATAAATAAATATTTTTTAAAAACCCCACAAATGAAAAACCATTCCCTTTTTGGTTTTTTTTTTCCTGCTTTAAAAAAAGTGATATATAATAAATACTGAAAATCAAGAAAAGATACAGAAGTCTAATAAAAAACGAAAATTACTCATAACTAATCAGTCGGTGATCACGGCTATTAACCTTCTGGCAAATTTCCTACCATATATTTTTGGTTTTCATTTGGCAGTATTAATTGTCTTTTGTATGTAACAAGTTAACCTGAAACTCAACTGTTTAAAACAATAAATGCCCACCATCTCACACAACGTCTGAGGGTCAAGACTCTGGGAGGAGTGGGTCTGGATCAGAGTTATTCGGGGGTTGTGGCCAAGTTGCAGCCCCCTGACGGGGCTGGGGAAGGGGCTTCGACCTCATTCCCGGAGCTGTTGCCAGGAGGCTTCAGTTCCTCACCAGGGAGGCTGTCCCCAGAGGCACAGAGCTGCTCACACTGTGAGGAAACTGGCTTCCCGAGGGAGTGGTGGGGGAGAGACAGAGACAGAGGAGGGAGGGAGGGAGATAGAGACAGAGACAGAGGAGGGAGGGAGGGAGAGAGGGAGAGAGACAGAGGAGAGAGGGAGGGAGGGAGGGAGGGAGAGAGACAGAGACAGAGCAGGGAGGGAGAGAGACAGA
The DNA here is from genome assembly GCF_949987535.1 of Balaenoptera acutorostrata. Classification (NCBI taxonomy): domain Eukaryota; kingdom Metazoa; phylum Chordata; class Mammalia; order Artiodactyla; family Balaenopteridae; genus Balaenoptera; species Balaenoptera acutorostrata. Next base: position 3,070,413 of record NC_080069.1, read on the forward strand.
GACAGAGGAGGGAGGGAGGGAGAGACAGAGACAGAGACAGAGGAGGGAGGGAGGGAGGGAGGGAGGAGAAGAGAGAGAAACAGAGACAGAGACAGAGACAGAGAAGGGAGGGAGGGAGAGCCAAGACAGAAGCTGCAGTCTTCCAGGACCTAATCTTGGGAGTGACGTACCATCGTTTGTGCTGTATTCTACTGGCCATAAGGCTAGCGCTGGTACAGTGTGAGAGACGACCCTACGAGAGGATGAATACTTGCAGGAGGTAGGAAACATCAGGGCCATCTCGGAGACCCTCCCCTGTATAACACTCTATCACGAGCATTTTACCACGTTATAAACTATTTCCTATGACAGTATTTCAATGAATTAATAAAATTGAATTTATTCATTTCATCCATCAAATTACTGTATTAGTAATAATAATAGTTAATTGCATTCTATTGCTATAGGCCTTCAAATTCATGTACAAAGGGACATTATAAAGTTATGAGGCTGTTATTTTACATTTTTTATTGAAGTATAGCTAATTTACAGTGTTGTGTTAATTTCTGCTACATAGCGAAGTGATTCCATTATACATACACACACACACGTATATATACACACATACATTCTTTTTTATATTCTTTTCCATTATGGTTTATCCCAGGATATTGAATATAGTTCCCTGTGCTCTGCAGTAGGACCTTGTTTATCCATCCTACATATAATAGTTTGCATCTGCGAACCCCAAACTCCCACTCCATCCCTCCTCCACCCACCTCCCCCTTGGCAACCACAAGTCTGTTCTCTATGTCTGTGAATCTGTTTCTGTTTTGTACATAAGTTCATTTGTATCATATTTTAGATTCCACAAATAAGTGATGTCATATGGTATTTGTCTTTCTTTTTCTGTGCTGCATTTAGATGAAGTAAGAGATTATCAGGATAATCGCCAAGTCCACCCGTGTTGCTGCAAATGGCATTATTTTATTCTTTTTAATGGCTGAGTGGTATTCCATTGTATATATGGACCACATCTTCTTTATCCATTCATCTGTTGATGGACAATTAGGTTGCGTCCATGTCTTGGCTACTGTAAATAGTGCTGCAATGAACATAGGGGTGCATGTATCTTTTTGAATTAGTGTTTTCTCCAGATATGTGCCCAGGAGTGGGACTGCTGGATCATATAGTAGCTCTATTTTTAGTTTTTTGAGGAACCTCCATACTGTTCTCCACAGTGGCTGTACCAGTTTACATTCCCAATGAGGCTGTTACTTTAAAAAGTGACACCAGGTTTTATCCATCCATCCAAATCAGTGCTGATCATTAAAGTGCTCACCTTGGGAACCTATGACCTTATTCTGATGATGTTGGGCTGTTGTCACAAACATGTCTGGGACATTTCTTTTGAAATTACAATCAGAGTCTTGCAGCATTTTATTTTCAGTAAACTCGAAGGTGGTATGAGGCAGCTATGTTAGCACATAGAACATTCATTGGATTTATTCTTGTTCTTCTGCTGTTCAGTTTGTGATACCAAACCAGATGTACAGTCAAAAATGAGTTTTTGGCACTCAACTGCAGCTTAACAAAATGATATTTCTTTGCAAAAATAAGTTGTCATAAGAAGGAACTATATGCGGGATGAACATTGTTGAGTCAGAGATTTTAGCTCTTTGGGCTTTGAATGCGCTCCCCAGCCCTACCCCAGCCACCTGCCCAGTGAGTGTCCTGAAACACTTTTTTAAGTATAGTTCTCGGATTAAGTTCTAGTTTTACAGAAACTTACACCTGCCAACATATAGTCTTGTATTTACATTACCCATCAATTTTGTTGGCAAAGGAAGTCACAGACTAGGAGGCAACATTAAGCCAGAGCCTAGTCTGATTTGACTGTGTTTCCCCGTCATGCTAGACACAAAGCACATACTTAAGACACACTTGTTGAATTAATGACACATTGAGGGACTTCCCTGGTGGCGCAGTGGTTAAGAATCCTCCCGTCAATGCAGGGGACACGGGTTCGATCCCTGGTCCGGGAAGATTCCACATGCTGCGGGGCAACTAAGCCCGTGGGCCGTAACTACTGAACCTGCGTTCTAGAGCCTGCGAGCCACAAGTACTGAGCCCGCGAGCCACAAGTACTGAGCCCGCGAGCCACAACTACTGAAGCCTGTGTGCCTAGAGCCCGTGCTCCGCAACGAGAAGCCACCGGAACGAGAAGCCCATGCACCGCAACAAAGAGTAGCCCCTGCTCGCCGCAACTAGAGAAAAAGCCCGCACGCAGCAATGAAGACCCAACGCAGCCAAAAAAAAAACAAAAAAACAAGAAAGACACACTGAAATTCTGGCATTGTAAAAAAAAAAAAAAATGACATTTCAGCTAATAGTACTTGCCTGGTGGTCTAAATCTTAAAATCAATCATGTTGATACTTGGTACTACCATGTCCTTTCTTAATCCTATGTTCTGACATCATAGAATTTGTTCATTTTTCTTGAGTCCTGCAGTAACATTAGTTGGGCTAAAGTAGATAGCAGGCTGAAAAATATGGACATTTCCCCAACAGCCCAAACTCCCCAAACAAAAAATAATGACCACCAAAACAAACCAATCACCCTAATTACTAACAGAATTTTTAAAAAGCTGGAATCCTTTTCTAACTTTCCTTGAAGTTGTAATGGTGTATTTGTGCATTTCCCACTCTGAAACCATCGTAGTTATCGGTTTTCTCTAAGACATCCAAGAAGTATGTGCAGACAGTATATGTAATCATAGTCTTTTCAAACAACTGCTCGGGGGATGGGATGGGGCAGTGGGGAAATAAGCAAATTGCTGCCATTCCCCCAGAAAGCCAATGTTATATTAGCAGTTCTACTGTGGAGGAGAAAAATAATCCAATTTCAAGGCTGGCATAAGTATTACACTCATCACTCACTTCCTCACATCAGTGGCAGAAAATTCTGTGATTCCATGCCAAGCCCTCTAACCCAGACACGGCGTGGCTTTCTGATGTACTTGGCTTCTTCCTATTTTGAAGTTGTAATTTACACTTCCAAAAAGAATCAGAGGCAGCTTCCAATGTTGAAACAGTGAGACCAGATCATTAAAAATAAAAACAGAACAAATTCTAATGAACGGACTAGAAATCCCTACAGGAGTTCTCTCACTAGAGGAGAAGTCGCTGGGTATCCAGGAAGAACCTGGGCGCCTGCATCCAAGGAGGCCCTGGTGAAACCCTGGGGGCTCCGTCCCCGCCACGCAAATGAGCACTTCCCGTCTGCACTGTCCTCGTCCTCGGTCACTGGCTGGCTCTTCTCTCTCTTAAAATGTAACTGCACTTACAGAAAAGTTGACAGAACAGAACTTCTGAACACCCTTTAACAAAACCTTCCAAATTTTTTTACATTTTCCCCTATTTTCTTGCTTACTCATTCCCTCCCTCTCTCTACAAGCACACACACATGTACACACACACACACACACACACCACACACTTTTTTTCTGAACCATTTGAGAGTACGTGGAACACGTGCCTTTTACCATGAAATACTGTAGCGTCGTATTTCCTTCAAACAAGAAAAGGGCTCTTTCTTACATAATGAGAACAATTATCAACACCAGGAAAATTAACCATGATACGTACCTCATCTACAGATCTTACTCAAATTTTGTCAAGAGTCTGACTAATGTCCTTTCGAGTAAAAGGAACAGAAGTTCTGACCCGGGACCATGAAGGATGGCAGGGCATTTGGTTTCATGTGTCTTAGTCTCCTTTAATCTGGAGCAGTTCCGCTGTCACTCTGTCCCTCACGACCTTAACAACCTTGAAGAATACTTTGTGGATGGCCCTCAGGTGGGGTTTGCTCAGGCTTGGTGATGGTTTTCGGTGGAATTTCACAGAAGGTGCGGCCTGCCAAGAGGTTCCTGGTACTGGTTTGTCCCAATGCTGGATGTCAACCTGACCAGCTTCTGAAACCCTACCTTCTCTTTTGTGACATGAGGCAAAATGACAACTTCGAGACCCCGGGACTCACAAATGGAGGGTGGCCGTGTACCGGCTACTCTCTGTCTGTTCCATCCTGGGTTTGTTTCAGACCCGGGGGGTGGACCCCTGGCACCAGCACCGGCCTCCTCTGTCTCGGCCTCTGAACAGATTCAGCCCACGGGAGACGCCGACAAAAGATCAAAGCAGGGAGGAGAGAGGTGCGGGGGGATGTAGCCCCCGGAACCCTCACTGCTGTGCGTTAGCCCCCAGGCCGCGGCAGCGGCCACATTCCCGCCACGAGCACGGCTCCCGCTCCCCACTCGCCCCATCCTCTCAGCCCCGGGCAGGGGGTGGCAGGGGGCGGCTTCCTGCTGTGACCCATTCCCCCACCAAGACTCCCTGCTGGTGCCCTTCGCTGCCCACACCCCTAAAAGTGGTCCTTTGTTAAAGCGCCTTCATTTCTCAGACCCGAGTTGAACTCTGTTCTGTGCCATGCCTCTCACTGGTCCAGCGCTCACTCTGTGTGGTGTTTCTGGGCAACAGATGGGGAGGAAGACACCAGTTTTAGAGAAGTGTGGACAGAAAGGCCAGGGTGTGACTTGTCATCATTAAGAAGAACAAAGGCCAGTTGTTGGTCCTTCACCACACGTAAAACACCACGTGGAGTCCAGAAGAAACACAGGACGTATTTCTTTTCCCTCCACCTGCTTGGAATGGACTTGAGGAGGCAGGTGGGAGCCCTGAAGACAGGGGCAACCAGAAATGTTCTTGGCTGCAGCAGAGGAAACGGGAGGATGGAAGTGGATGGGGTGTCTTACCCAGGGCCGAGCTTGTTCTTTTTCTTATCTCGTCTCAGGGACCCCGTGTACAGATGAAAACACCGAGACTCAGAGGAGTCAAGTGATTCGCCTGAAGTCAGAGATGTAACCTGTGAACCCGCTGGGATTCAAACCCAGTTTTGTCCGAATCAAAAGTTCCTGCTCTCTTAGTTATAAAAGCAATAAGGAGAAAGAGTTTCATAAAGGAGAGACTTGGGGAGAAATGCCAGGGAAGGGGAAATGTTTGTGGTGTCTGGAGTCACTGATGGCTGATGGGAAAATCACTGATGGGAAAATCAGAATCACACAAGCAGACCCAGAGTGCGGTGAGAAGAGGGGGTTTGCAGAAGCCAGCCTCCGGGTACAGAAATCAGGCTGAGGGCCATTGCCTACGATCAGAAGCCAGGGATCTACCAGCACCATGCAGAGGCATGACTGTGCAGGAAGAAAGTCACCATCCACTGGAGTGAGGTGGTCCAGACACTTTACTAATGGTTGGTGAAAATACCCTAAATATGACAATCTGCCACTTTTGCAGCCATTCAATTAGAAAAAGATAATATTTAGATGAGAAAAAGTAAAATGTTTTATATCACATATCCCTTGTTAATAAGTTAGGTTAAAATTTAGTCCAAAAGATTGTGTACTGGGACTTCCCTGGTGGCGCACTGGTTGGGAATCCGCCTGCCAATGCAGGGGATGCAGGTTCTGGTCCAGGAAGATCCCACATGCCGTGGAGCAACTAAACCCATGTGCCACAACTACTGAGCCTGGGCTCTAGAGCCCGCGAGCCACAACTACTGAAGCCCACACACCTAGAGCCCGTGCACCGCAAGAGAAGCCACCACAATGAGAAGTCCGTGCACTGCAACGAAGAGTAGCTCCCGCTTGCCACAACTAGAGAAAGCCCGCGCGCAGCAATGAAGACCCAATGACGAAGACCCAACGCAGCCAAAAATAAATAAATAAATAAATAAATAAATTTATTTAAAATAAAAAAGATTGTGTACTGTAATGATATATTTGACTGTGTAAACTACAAATCCTTTGATTTATATGGCATTTTTCCTCCAAAGAGTTAAAGGCTGGCAGCCCAGAACGGGTAAGATAATTCCAAGAGTCACAGCGAGGGCCAGTCTCAGAATCAGACATCATTAAAGCAATACAAATACAGCATTGTGCAATTCAAACTGCTTAAATGTCCCGTTCCTTCTTCACAAGGATTCCGTACGACAAGTGTCTCACGCCCTGCGTCAGGGCCTCTGCCTCCCTCTCCCCCAAGTCCCTTTCTTCTCTCTCAACACCTTCCCCATTGTCTAGTCCCTTACTCTCTGCTGATTGTCTTTCCCTGCTGACGAAGTAACTGACATGTAACGTAACAGCTGATAATAATTTAAGACGCCACCACTCCTGGGGCTCTGAGTTCTAACGGAGGCTCTAAAACTAGGGGCTCCTCCATAGGGAACAGACTGGTGGCTGCCAAGGGGGAGGGGGTTGGGGGATGGGGGAGGGATGGAGTGGGAGTTTGGGGTTCGCAGATGCAAACCAGTAGACATAGGATGGATAAACAACAAGGTCGTACTGTAGAGCACAGGGAACTCTATTCAATATCTTGTGACAAACCATTATGGAAAAGAATATAAAAAATGTATATGTATGTATGAGACGCAAAAGGGAGGGGATATGGGGATATATGTATCTGTATAGCTGATTCACTTTGTTATACAGCAGCAACGAACACACCATTGTAAAGCAATTATACTCCAATAAAGATGTTAAAAAAAAATAGGTGTATAACTGAATCACTTTGTTGTACAGCAGAAATTAACACAACATTGTAAAATCAACTATACTTCAAAAAGACCCGAGGAGCTCCTCTACTCAAAGAAAGGCTGCTTGGTTGGTGCAACCATAGGTGATGTGCTGTCACATTCTGGGGTAAGGAGACCCCACATACCCCCTGTTTATAAGGAGCATCTGGGCATGGCCGTCGGAAGTGCAGGGAAGTTGGTGCAGTCCTTCCATGAGGCGGGAGGTGGGGATAGAGAGGAAGTGCATCTGGTCCCTGCAGACCTACTTGCTGGTCTGTGAGGACCTAGGAATGGGGCGGGCAGTCCCTGGAGGCACCTGAGCCTGGCTGTGCGATGGGCCTGGTCTGAGCACAGCACCCCGACTCCTTTATCTTCTTAAGGGAACGACAATGGATGACCCCCAGTGTCAGAGCGTTACAATGGAGACCCACGGCCCTACGTGCTGCTCCCGAAGACTAAGGCTCACGTGGCAACTTGGAAGGCCACCTCCACAATCCTGCTGACCGCTGGCTCTCCCCCAAGGCTGTTACAAGGAAGAAATATTTGATTTCGTAACGCATGCCCTTTGTAACGTGCAACTGTCCTCTAGGCTACAACAGGCAATTTCTCCTAGGTTAGGCGCACAATGTTGATTTATTGGGCTTAGCATGAAATTCCTGGAATGGACAGAAGAAAGGATGAGGGGTTAATTTTTTTGTTCTTCCTTACTTGCTAGGAAATAGCACCCAAAGGTCTTGGGAAGAACGGGAGAGGTAATTCTCCTCTCCTGGCTTTGCAGACTTGGACCTAGGAAGGCAGAGCACAACGGACCTCTGTCCTTGGTGCCCAAGAGCCTCAACCATGAGTCTCTCCTGGCCACAGCTTGAGGCAAAAAGCCATTGCTATGGATGGAGAGCAGGTGGTCACAGAAGGGAGATGTGGGTTGTGCCTGGGAGAGGGGGAGGCTGGCTACCAGTGAGTGTCCTTCCCCCGCCGCAGCCTGGACCCAGGGGGAGATTTGAAGTCGATGCCTTTCCAGCAGATCTGAACCTGACGGTCCCTGTACTCATACAGAGCCCAAACCCTGCAGAAGGGTCTCTCTCCACACGTAGGAGAACGCGGTACCTTGCCTCTGCCTGACAGCACCGGATGCATAAAACAACCCTTTCCCTCCTCAGCACCACGAGTCCACACTCGTTCCTGGGCGCTGGTCAGTCTGGGTTCCACTCCAGGCCGGAGCTCTGATCCCCTATCAGCGTTTCCCCTCTTACGTTCAGCAGTGGCCGGGGAACTGCGGGATCTCACGTTCAGGCCGTGCAAAGATTTCATCCCCCCCTTGCACGTTAAAGTTAAAATGTAAAGAAGGGTAAGAGGTAAAGAAAGATTAATTTAATACAAGCCTTGTACGGAGGCAACGCTGCCCAGAGCTTTGCCATGTGGGGTTTCGGGAAATTAGATTCAGATGATCTCTTACGAACTGCAGTTCACCTTCAAAGAGGCCAGATGCTACTTCCCGTCAGCTTTCTTAATTACCTGTCAAGCGTAATTCCTTCGCTCTCAGCCAAGCCAGCGAGGGAGGCCACCAGCCAGGCTGATCCAGCATCGTTTACCAGCAAAGCAAAGGGGCTAAAGTCAGGGCGGTGCGGCCATCAGCCAAACCTAGAATAAAACATCTGAGGGGCAACTGCTCTCTCCGCCAGATAACTGAACCACTTTAGAGGTTCTTTATGGTCTGGGGCTTCCAGATCCATCCCCCGCCCCCAAATATCCCTTACAAACGAACAAATTCCATCTATCCGTGTGCAGGGGCCGTGAGTCACGGAGCCCAGAGGAGCACAGTAGGTCGTTGTGGGGTGAGAAGATGCAGGTCTTGGGCAAGATCGCAAAGAGTCCTTGGGCTCAGCCCGCGTGTCCTGGCTGCGTATCCCCCCCCGGGACGGTCAGGCTCTTGCAGTGATGCTTGTTTTTAGTCTTAGGATTCGGAGTTTATCTGTGTTCAGGGAAACGCTTCAGGAATAGCAGGTATGGAAAAGCAGAAAGCAGGGGCAGGCTCAGAGCGAACACGCCCTCCAGGGAAGGTCGGTACCGCGGGGAGAGGGACACAGACCAGCATCGCAAGAATTTCCTCTTGTGCGTGAATGACTCTCACAAGCACAGACTAGACGGGGAGAAGCCAGTCAAAATATCCTTCTGGTGCCATCGTCTCTCACTTTGAGGAGTTTCTGGAGTTTTCCTTCGGGACAATGATAGGACTGGCTTGAGGTCTCTCCCTCTGTTACATTATTCCAGCTCCTGCCTGAGAGGCTATGAGTTACTCTGCATTATGTTCTACCACCCATCTGCTCTTGATCGAGGGGCGTGGAAAATAATATTCAGGCATTAACAACTGGACAGATGCACCCACGGCTGCGGACGCTGTGGCCTCTGATGCCCTCAGACTCCTGTTCCCTGACCCCCCACTGCTTGCCTCCTTGGGGATGGTCTCCAAGCCACCCCTGCACTCAGACACATCTGCCGTCCCTGGTCAGCCTGGGTCTCTACCTTCCACAAAGTCTTCCAACCCACTTTTGGACGCCTTTGTGTCACTACTGTAGATGCTGTGTTTGTTTCTTTTTTGCTTTTGTTTTCCACCAAGAAGGCAATCAATTCCGAGTCTGGGACCACATCTTTGGTAAATGTCCTCGACGGGCACAGGGCAGGAAGCACGGGGACATGGTGGGTCCCTCAATACGTATGTGTAGGCGTGCGTATGGAGAACAATCCCGGCTAGGAATTCCCTGCCAGGAAGAAGAGGAGGAGGAGGAGGAGGAATGTAGAAGGGTTGGGAGACTCAGCCAAAGCTGCCGGGACCTGTGCCGGTAAAATGCCTTCACCTGTTCCGGGAGAGGGTGGAGCGTGTGTATCTGCTTCACACCCAACAGCTGAAGGGTAAATACGTCCCCCCTTTAAACCTCTTTCTCAGGCATCAGTCTCGTCTTGGAGCGTCTGGGCTGCCCTCCTCTTGGGCTTGGTCCTTGCAGCAGTGGCCCAGGGGCCACTTGTGCTGCTGGACCCGGGGACCCCGGGGGGGGCGCCCACTGAGTGGACATCAGCACAGGGGTGGGGGGAGGGTATGTTCTACACCCCCTAACCCTCCCACCGAGGCTGAGGTCAGAGGCTCCCCAGTCACCCCCTCCCCTCAGCCCCTCCCGGGGATGCAGAGCTTAGGAAGCCTTCCTTGGCAACGTTTTATTTCTGAAAAGAAGTAAGAAAGAAACAGTGGGGGTCTTTAGTGGGTCTTTCCCCTACAGGAAATGGTGATACCGAGCAGGGCCCAGTGGGGCTCCTGGGCACAAAGCCTTTCTGCGTCCCCCATTTCTTTGATGACAGGAAACAGCCTTCATTCAGCCTCCATGACCTTCCCTGACCTCCAATGGGCAGATCCAAGCAGTTGTCAATTAGGGAAGGGAGGGGATGCGAGACCAGGGGGAAACAGTCAAGAGCAGCCTTGGGGCAAGGTCCCGTTTCCCCATCAACAACACACACACAACAACATCTTAGAGCTATTTTGCAGAGGTTGACACCCCCTCCAGGTGGGAGAAGTTAACTATTAACGATGGTATGCTGCCCACAAACACGTAGACCCCAGACCAGTTGGACCTGAACGTTGATGACGTCGACTCCCACTGACCTCACCACCAGCCCGTCAGAAAAACGAAAGGCTGTTCCCGCCTTGATCCTTATCGGACACCCCTGACCACGAGCCCCCGACTACAAGACCTCTCCGTATGTCCCAGGGAGGGGGGCACCGTAGGCTCGGGGGCACTAGCCTACTGTGTTCCCCCTTTGCCTGGCAAAGTAATAAAGCTATCCTTGTCTACTTCACCCAAAACTCTGTCTCTGAGATTTGATTCGGCACCGGGATACAGAGAAGCTGAGCTTTCAGCACCGATGGTTTGAAAACGACTGGCTGAAACAAGACTCCAGCCTCCATGACCTTCCCTGAGCTCCAAAGGGAGGATTCGAACAGCTGCTAATCAAGGCAGGAGCAGCCAAGGAACCACCTGAGGCGAGACGAAAGGGACCAGAGAAGCCCATCAAGATTACGAGACCACCTGAGACCCTGCACTGCACCCTAATCTCATCAGCAGCCCCACCCTTGAACCATTTCTATAAAACTCATCAAATCCTCCTGGGTTTTTTGAGGCAGGAGCCTGCTGTGACCCCCTTTGCCTGGCAAAGCAATAAAGCTCTCCTTTTCTACTTAAAAAAAAAAAAAAAGTGGGGGGTCAATGTCCCAAAGATACCCTGCCACCCTAGAGAGACAGCGGTCTGGGAACTGCCCTTTCACTGTCCTTTGTCCCAGAAGGTTTGGCTGGGGCCGCAAATCTGAATTAATCTTGCTCTACGATGAAAAAAATCAAGGCACAAAATCTGTGGGGATAATGACCATGTCAGAAGATGACAGGGAGGGCTTCCCTGGTAGCGCAGTGGTTAAGAATCCGCCTGCCAATGCAGGGGACACGGGTTTGAGCCCTGGTCTGGGAAGATCCCACATGCCACGGAGCAACTAAGCCTGTGTGCCACAACTACTGAGCCTGCACTCCAGAGCCCATGAGCCACAACTACTGAGCTTGTGTGCCACAACTACTGAGCTCACGTGTCTAGAGCCCGTGGTCTGCAACAAGAGAAGCCACTGCAATGAGAAGCCCGCGCACCGCAACGAAGAGTAGCCCCCGCTCGCCACAATTAGAGAAAGCCCGCACGCAGCAACGAAGACCCAACGCAGCCAAAAGTAAATAAATTAATTAATTAAAAAGAAAAAAAAAGATGACAGGGAATTTTAGCTCTGATGAAAAAAAGTCTAATGCTGATGGAAGTATGAGTAGCTGCTGAATATAAAATACACTGATGTAGATATTTGCATATACCTAACACACACATGTAACTGGCATGTTACATATGTGCGTTAGGTGATGTATCACACACACAGGCGCATAGGTGAGGAGATGAACGGGCCCGTACCCCTGAGGCCTGCACTGTGCTGTGTGGTCTGGAGGACGACTATAAAGGCCAGGGGTCTAGACTGCGTTGCCCTTAGAATCAGTTCTTAGTAAAGAGAAGAGGCTGAATGTAACCTCATGGGAGCACCCAGCGGTCCTGGCCCGGGCGGTACCTGCGGAACAGAGGTGTAACCATGGTGTCAGGGATGCAGCAGCGGGACCACGGGCTGGGGGGCCAGGCTGCCCTGTGACCCCACGGGGCGGGGGGGGGGCCAGGCTGCCCTGTGACCCCACGGGGCGGGGGGGCGGGGTGGGGGGGCGTCGTGTGTGGACACTGCTGCCCTTGCGCCCTCTGCAGACAGGCGTGATGACACACCCGCCTCATCACCTGGGACCCCCTCTCAGAGTCACTACTTCACTTTACCCAGCACACCCGCGGGTCTTGCTGATGACCTCTGTTCCACTGTTTTCAGCCTTTTAAAGCCTATTTTCTCCGGGTGAACACAAAACACGCCCTCCTTTCAAGTTACGTAATATTTAGAAATAAACAAAATGTTGTGACGCCCCCTGATGGACAGTCCCTGTGCCAAGTCACAGGATGAAGCTCAGACGTGGGGACTTCACCTGCTTCGCTGCTGGCCGAGCCCCTGGAAACCTCTGGAGCAGAAGAGGGGCTGCCGTCGGCCCTGCATCCTGGACAAGTGGCTGGGCTGGGAACCTGGATTAATCTCGCTCCACGGCACAAACATTAAGGTGCAGAGTGTGTGGGGATGTCGCATTCGCGGAGGAACGGGCGCCCGGGGCTGGGGCCGCCCGTGCTCGTCCTTGTCACCATACGGGGAGGACGCAGGGAGCCGCCCTCAGCAGAGGGGACACAGGCTCACCCTGTCACAGTGCGGGAGGAGGGGCGGCAGTGGCGCCCCCACAGCGGTAGGGCTGCGGTCTGGGCGACAGGCCAGGCAGTTTGGTCCCAGGACCGTCGAGGGGCAGGTCCTGGGCAGGCTGTCTGCTCTGGGGGTGGTGGCCCCTCCTCGGAGCTGCAGCCCTTCCTCTGTCACTCTGTCCTCTCCGTCTCTTTACTTCCTTTGTGATGTCCTCGCTCTCCGACGACACACCTCCGTTGACACCCACCTGTCTACACAGGCACACACACACTTGATTGTCTGCTTTCTCCTTCCTATGCCCGGGGCCCAGGACGGGGCCTCACTCACGCCCGCCTCTCATCAAATGTCTGTGACGCGGGAACGACCTGCATCCAGGCCCGGCTTCCGACGGGCCACGTTCTCTCTGGCAGATGACTTCACCCCGGCGGGGCCTTTTGTCTCCCGTGAGCCGTGTGGGTCACACCTTCCTCAAGAGATTGTGGTGAGGGTACAGCATGCACTAGCCCCGAGCCCAGCGCCTGGCACACAGCACACGCCCCCAAGATGATGGCTGGGATTTCAAATAATCTGCGCTTTGCTATCCAAGTGCTCTGAGGGGTTTTCTAGCGTAAATCCTGCTCTGTGACTTGTCTTGAGCCGGGAGTGCAGGGCAGGGTGAAGCTCCTATTTACAAGTAGGATGGAAAGGCCAGTCTCAGGGAAAAGCTCAAAGGACAAAAAGCCACACGCTTCAGTTTTTCTTAAAAATAACACATGGTCTCTTCCCCAGGGGAGGGGAGACGTTTGGCCTTGCTTCCTATTGTTTTGTGTTTGGTGAGAACACGTGAGTGCATGTGCTTGTGTGCTCCTCTCTAGTCATCCCTGGGGATGCTGGATCTGTGGTCTACTCTGTCCTTCTGAGAACAAACCCTTCCCTGGTAAATGTCCTTGGAACACGTACTTATTTCTGCTTTATTTGATTCTTGGTTGTGTTGGAGGATGGTGACAGCTGGGAACTGTAAAAGAAAGAAAGCTAAGAATAGAAAGAACTAGATCAATCTTAGTGTACTTTTTCTAAAGAGATGCACAATCCTTGAAATTGTGGTTGTGGAGACCTGGTTTATTTATTTAAACTACCATATGTCTATTTAAAAAAAAAAAAGAGACTCATAAAGAAAAGCTAACGGATGAATAAAGCAAAATTGATGGCCCCAAATACACGAGGATGTGCTAGATAAGATTAATATTTTGTTCCTGAAAAATGTTTTCTATCGTGCAGTGTTGCATCGTTTGTGTTTGTTTATTTGAGAGTTTATATCCTGGAACATTAGTCACAAGAATTACTACTTCCTTTTATCATAAGAAATAAAAAGAAGAGCTTGGAGATATAGTCTTGGGAAAAACAAGGGAAAGAGGGGCAGGCTTGCTGTAGAAAACACTGCTTTATAAATAATTGAGCTACAAAATTTCATGAAACTAGAGAAATAATGTATATGGAGTTTCATGTTTTATGAAACATGAATGAGAATAGTATTTGCCAAAAGTGTCTGAGCATAAAAGTATAGTGTTTTTCAGGCATTTATGATTAAAATTTTTACTTATTTTACTTATTTCTCACTGCTGGGCTGTTGGTTCGTAGAAGGTCGGGTTGGAGGCTGATTGGCCCGTGACTTTGGGTGAGAAGCCACTGTGCTTTTCTTCCATAATTTGTTCTATAGGAATAAGATTGTAGCTAATGAAGTTATTCATTAAAAATCATTTGAACAGCCCCCAAAAGAAATGACGCTAATGCAGCAAATTACCGAAAGAGATAATTCTTTGCTCTTGTACTTGTTTTAGGGAAAGAAGGATAAAAGAAAGACTTGGCAATTGGATTCTGTTTTGCAGTATAAGACAGCTGTAGGCAGATGGCTGGTGCCCCCAGAAGAAAAAGATGGGCGTCCGCGGACCCAGCAACGACAGTGCTTTTTGATGGAGGTTTTTGGCCTCCAGAAACCTCCTGGGCAGAGCCTTAGGCCCAGGTCCCGGGTGTTTTCAGACAAAGGGAGGTGCCATGACGTAACAGTTTTCAATTTTAATGGTAAACTGTGTTCTAGGGCAATCATCACTGTGGAAAGTCAAGGCAGTTCGGGAGCATGAAACACAAGATAAATTAATGGACGATGTTTACTCATCCTTTTCTGCTTGAGATCTGGACGCCAAGAGTTTAAGCCCATGCAACGAGCATCCCTTCTTGACTCGATACAAGTCAAACGTCATGAGAGTAAACTAAAAAGCAGATAATTATTGAATGTAGTATTGTGGAGATGTGATGGCCAATGAAGGTCTTTTGGCACGATCGCAACAGCCATTGCCTTGGGTTTGTTCTTACTTCCTGTCTGGTCATTGCAACGGCCTTGTGCTTGGACCTCTTTCTCATCAGCCCTCCCCTCTGTCCTCCACATTCTGCCGGAGTGGTCCTCACAAACACGAGCTGGATCAGGTCACACTTCACTGAAAATTCCACACTGGCTCCTCATCGCCATCAGACTGACGTCCAATTTCCTTAATGAGGTGTTCAGTGAGGACTGGTCTTTAAAACTTTGCTTGAATTCGGGAAGTGTTAATTGGGAGGGTTACCAGCAGTTTTTGTTATGGTGGTGTTTTTTGTTCGCTTGTTTTCATTTTCTAGGAATAGAGATTGGAATTTATCTTTGGGAAATGCCCTTTGTTTGGAGAGACAATTATGACAGTGACCTTTAGTTATGCAGAAGTAACAAGAGAAGTAATGAGGACTTAAATATTATTCTTGCAGATGAAACTGATGAGATAACCCCAAGAGAAAATGCTGCAGAGTGAGCTGTTAAATGGCTTATTTAATAATGTAATACTTAATAACTAAAGTTTACTGAGCCAAATCCTGTCCGCCAGATACTCTTCTAAGCTTTTTGCATTAATTGATTTAACACTCATAACTCTTTTACAGTCCCTTACTATTGATGAAATAGAGACACAGAGAGGCTCAGTAATGTGCCCAAGGTCATGTAACTGGGATTTCAGTCCAAGTGGAATAACTCCAAAGCCCACACTTGTAAGCACTATGTTCTATTGTACATCCTCTGTTACATGATCAGGGCAGGGCCCCTGCAGAGTTCAAGACACCCTTCCCTCCACCAGTCTGGGTATCCGATGGATTCTTTTCCTAAGTGTTTGTACATGAGAAGTGACACCTGCAGCTTGATCACAGCTGGAGAAATATACTGCTTTAATCTGTTTAAGCCACTTTGGAGGCAGGACTCAAAAAGTACAGTGCAGCTTGGATGGGATGCTGGTGTCCTACATTGATGGTACTTAAAAACCAATCACTCCGATATTAAGAAGTATCCTGTGGACACTTTTTGAGTCTTATTTGATCCATCTTATTCCACACTTTTGAGAATAAAAGGTGGGGTTTTATTTGGAGGGGTTGACTCTTTCTACTGTCAATTGTTCTGGGGAGATAATCCAAACATAGGCATTTGAATTGCTAGAGGAAAATTTTACATTTGGGGGTGCTCACAGAGTTGGACCTCGACTGCTATGTGGGGACTTGGGAGTATTCCTTTGGTGGAGGGTGAACTAGCCTGAGAACTCAGTAGGGATTTAAGGGCTGGGTTGGGCCTCTGGGCTCTAAGATCAACCCTTTCTCTTAGCAGTGCTAAATAAATCTGTTTATTACACTTGTTTTCTTCCTTGATTTCCAAACTTTCAGTAATGTTTTATTAAGGGTCGTAGTTTGGTATGATGACCCTTCTCAAGGTCAGAGAAGGGGTGGCAAAGGCCCCATCTGTGTACCCTTCCCTTCTCCATGTGGCACATGGGATTTCCATCCAACTCAGCACGTTCTTTTAGGCCTCCGTGCTTTTCCTCATGCCAGACTCGGAGGCTATGAGGTAAATTTTATGTGCCAACTTGACTAGGTCACAGTACCCAGATATTTGGTCAAATGGCAGTCTGGATGTCACTGTGAAGGTATTTCTTTTTTAAATGAATTAACATCTAAATCAGTAGCCTTTGAATAAAGCAGATTATCCTCCATAACATGGGTGGGCTTTGTCTAATCAGTTGAAGGCCTTAAGAGAAAAGACTAAGGTCTTCTGAGGAAGAGGGATACTGCCTTCAGACTGGAGCTGCAATACCAACACTTCCTCGAGTCTCTGTCTTCTGACCTACTCTGCAAATTTCCTACTTGTCAACTCCGACAATCAGTTTCTTAAAATAAATCCCTCTCCATACACACATCCTCTCAGTTCTGTTTCTTTGGAGAACTCTGACTAGTAATGGGGCCCTGACTTTGTGGGTGTGCACACCGGGTGTCAGGCGGTATCACAGCATTGCACA
This sequence comes from Balaenoptera acutorostrata, assembly GCF_949987535.1. Lineage (NCBI taxonomy): Eukaryota > Metazoa > Chordata > Mammalia > Artiodactyla > Balaenopteridae > Balaenoptera > Balaenoptera acutorostrata. The sequence continues at coordinate 3,087,193 of NC_080069.1, forward strand.
TCCCTGGCAGACTGCCCCTGGGGAGGGGTTCACAGCTGTTCTTTTCCCAGTGGGAGCGCTCCAGTCCTGCCCACATCACACTGCAGCTTGGAGCGGGATCTGGGGTGGACAGGCCCTGGGAGAGCCCTCCCACAGAGGCAGCCCAGGTCTCATGCAGCAGCACAACCACCTTTATTCCTGCAGCCACAATGCCCCAGCCTCCAGCGCCAGCCTAGCTCTAGGCCTCAGAAGAACACAACGGAGAAAGGGGCATCACCTTGGGCTGCTTCTGGGCAGAACCGTGGATGCATACGTAGGCTGTGCATAGGTCTGCTGTGACCACACCAGCCTCACTCGCTTCAGAACTCACCTCCTTGGGGACAGAGCACACACTTAAGGGCAACAGAGTCTTATCAAACCTGACCCTCAGGGCTTCTACTCCAACAACCAGGGAGCAGACCTCACCCTCAACAGGGCTATGACAGCCACAGAGCAAAGAGGAAGACCCACCCAACATCGAGTGCAGGCTCTGGTCACCACAACACCAATCACACCCCCTATCAAGGGGATACTAACCAGAACACTCTGAGAAAAGATGTGGCTGGCATCCAGACCAAATACAGCCGTCACACCAAAAATACCGTACTCACACAGTTTACAAAGGGACACTCCCACATAAAAACAGCCCTGTGAGACCATGATAGATAACTGTTTCTCCAAAATTCACAGAGACAGAGAAATTTAAGCAAAATGAAAAAGCAGAGGAACTACTCCCAGTTAGAAGAGAAATCCCCTGAAAGAACAAACAATGAAACAGACCTCACCAGTCTACCAGACCCTGAGTTTAAAAAGGAGGTACGAAAAATGCTAAAGAAATTAAGAAAGATTATCGATAGAAATGCAGATCACTGTAACAAGGAACTAGAAGGTATAAAGAAGACCCAATCAAAATTAGACAACTCAATTGCTGAGGTAAAAACCAAGCTAAAAGCACTGAAAGCAGACTAAATAATTCAGAAGAACAAATTACTGACCTAGAAGATAGAATAATGGAAATCACCCAATCAGACAGAAAGACAGCAGACAGAAAGACAAATGAAAAAACACGAAAGCAACATACAAGATCTATGGGATAATATAAAGTATGCCAACCTATCATAATAGGGATTCTAGAAAGAAAAGAAAGAGAAAAGGGGATCAAAAATGTGTTTGAAGAAATTATGGCTGAAAACTTCCCAAGCCTAAAGAAGGAAACAGATATCCAAGTACAGGAAGCACAAAGAGTCCCAAACAAGATGAACCCAAACAGACCCAAAAGAAGACATATTATAATTAAAATGGCAAAAGTTAAAGAGAGGATTCGAAAGGCAGAAAGAGAAAAACAAAAAGTCAGTTACAAGGGAACCCCATAAGGCTATCATATGATTTCTCTACAGAAAATTTGCAGGCCAGAAGGGAGTGGCAACATATATTCAAAATCCTGGAAGGGGAAAATGTGCAACCTAGGATACTCTACCTGGCAAGATTATCATTTAGAATAGAAGGAGAAACTAAGAATTTCTCAGATAAGCGAAAACTAAAAGAATACAGCAATACTTAACCTGTCCTAAAAGAAATATTGAATGGTCTTCTCTGAATAGAAAAGAAGCAAGGATCTATAGGAAAGGGAAAAACACAATAGGAAGTGTAAATACATAAAAGGATTGAAAATCACTTAAGCCAGTGCATAGATTTAAAAAGTTATAAAAGAAATTATAACTATAATTAACAGCAAAGAATAAACATGAAGATGTTAAATAGGACATCAAAATCACAAAACGTGGGGAAGGGAAGTAAAAAAAAGCATATCTTTTAGAATGTGTTTGAACTTTTATATGACTATCAGTCTAAAGCAAGTAGATATAGTTATGGGTTAACATACTTGAAAAACAGGGTAACCACAAATCAAAAACATGCAATAGATTCATAAAACCCAAAAAGAAAGACTCAAGCATAATACAAAAGAAAACTATCAAATCACAAAAGGAAAAACAAAAAGAAGGAACAAAGAAGAAACACAAAATCAGCTGGAATATAAGGTTTAAAATGGCAATAAATACATGCTTATAAATAATTACTTCAAATGTCAATGAACTAAATGCTCTGATCAAAAGACATAGAGTGGCAGATTGGATAAAAACCAAGAAACTTCTATATGCAGTCTATAAGAGACTCATCTTAGGGTGAAAGACAGACACAGATTGAAAGTGAGGGGATGGAAAAAGATATTTCATGTAAATAAAAATGACAAGATAGCAGGGGTAGCAATACTCATATCAGACAAAATAGACTTTAAAACAAAGTCCATAAAGAAAGACAAGAAAGACACTATACAATGATAAAGGGATCAATACAAGAAGAGGACATTACACTTGTTAACATATATGCACCCAATATATATAAAACCTAAATATATAAAACAAATACTAACAGATATAAAAGGAGAAACTGGCATGAATACAATAATAGTAGGAGACTTTAACACCCCACTTACATCAATGGACAGACCTTCCACACAGAAAATCAGTAAGGCAACAGAGACCCTAAATGACACAATAGAACAATTAGACTTAACTGATATCTTCAGGACATTACATTCAAAAAAACAAAACAAAACAAAAAACCCCAGAATACGACAGACCACATACCAGGACACAAAGCAAGTCTCAACAAATTTAAAAGGATAGAAATTATTTCAAGCATCTTTTCTGATCATAACAGTATGAAACCAGAAATCAACCACAGAAAGAAAAATGAGAAAAAACAATTACATGGAGACTAAACAACATACTACTAAAAAATCAATGGTCAATGATAAAATCAAGAGGACATCAGAAAATACGGTGAGAAAACGACAATGAAAACACAACCATACAAAATCTACAGGATGCAGCAAAAGTGGTTCTAAGAGGGAAGTTCATAGTGATGCAGGCCTTTCTCAAGAAACAAGAAAAATTTCAAACAAACAACCTAACCTACCACTTAAAAGAATTGGAAAAAGAAGAACAAATAAAACCCAAAGTCAGCAGAAGGAAGGAAATAATAAAGGTCAGAGAGGAAATAAATAAAATAGAGATTAAAAAAAATAGAAAAGATCAATAAAACCAAGAGCTTTGAAAGGATAAATGAAATCAATAAACCTCTAGCCAGGGTCACCAAGAAGAAAAGAGAGAGGACCCAAATATAAACAAAATAAGAAATAAAAGCGGAGAAATATCAACCAATACTGCAGAAATACACAAAATCATCAGAAAATACTTTGCACAGTTATATGTCAAAAATTGTACAATCCAGAAGGAATGAACAAGTTTCTAGAATCATACAGCCCACCAAAACTGAATCAAGAAGAAACAGATAATTTGATCAGACTGACCAATGGAAGTGAAATATAATCTATATTAATAATAATAATAATTTAAAAAAAAACCTCCCTGCAAACAAAAGTCCAGGACCAAATGACTTCACTGGGGAATTATACCAAACATACAAAGAAAAGTTTATTCTTATCCTTCTCAAACTAATCCAAAAGATTGAAGAGGAGGGAAGACTCCCAAGATCATTCTATGAAGCCACCAACACCCTGATACCAAAACCAGATAAAGACACTACAAAAAAGAAAATTGCAGGCCAATATCTTTGATGAATATAGATGTAAAAATCCTCAACAAAATTTTAGCAAACTGAATCCAATGATACATAAAAAGGATCATATACCATGATCAAGCTGAATTCATTCCAGGGCCATAAGTATAGTTCAACATATGCAAATCAATCAATGTGATACACCACATCAACAAAAGACAAAAACCACATGGTCATCTCAATAGATGCACAAAAAGCATTTCATAAAATGCAACATCCATTCATTATAAAAACTCTCAACAAAGTGGGTATAGAGGGAACATATCTCAACACAATAAAAGCTATTGATGACAAACCCACAGCCAACATAATATTCAATGGTGAAAAGCTGAAAGCCTTCTCGTGAAATTCTGGAACAAGACAAGGATGCCCACTCTCAACACTTTTATTCAGCATAGTATTGGAAGTCCTAGCCACACCAATCAGACAAGAAAAAGGAGTGAAAGGTATCTAAATCGGAAGGGAAGAGGTAAAGTTGTCATTATATGCAGATGACATGATACTCTGTATAGAAAACTCTAAAGACTTCAAACAAAAACTATTAGAATTAATCAATTAATTCAGCAAGGTAGTAGGATACAGGATTAATATACAGAAATCTATTGCATATCTTTACACTAACAATGAAATGTCAGAAAGTTAAAAAAAAATCTTATTTAAGGGCTTCCCTGGTGGCGCAGTGGTTGAGAATCTGCCTGCTAATGCAGGGGACACGGGTTCGAGCCCTGGTCTGGGAAGATCCCACATGCCACGGAGCAGCTGGGCCCGTGAGCCACAATTGCTGAGCCTGCGCGTCTGGAGCCTGTGCCCCGCGACGGGAGGGGCCGCGATAGAGAAAGGCCCGCGCACCGCGATGAAGAGCGGTCCCCGCACCGCGATGAAGAGTGGCCCCCGCTTGCCGCAACTGGAGAAAGCCCTCGCACGAACCGAAGACCCAACACAGCCAAAAATAAAATAAATAAATAAATAAATAAATAAGAAAATCCTTTAAAAAAAAAAAAATCTTATTTAAAATCACATAAAAAGTACCTAGGAATAAACTTAACCAAGGAGGTGAAAGACCTATATACTGAAAACTATAAAACATTGATAAAGGAAACTGAAGATGATTCAAAGAAATGGAAAGATATCCCATACTCTTGGATTGGAATTAATATTGTTAAATGGCCATACTACCCAAAGCAATCTACAGATTTAATGGGATCCCTATCAAATTACCCATGACATTTTTCACAGAACTAGAACAAATAATCCTAAAATTTATATGGAACCATCAAAGACCCAGAATTGCCAAAGCAATCCTTAGGAAAAAGAACAAAGCTGGAGGCATAACTCTCCCAGACTTCAGACAATACCAGAAAGCTACAGTAATCAAAACAGCATGGTATTGGCATAAAAGCAAACATACAGATCAATGGAACAGAATAGAGAGCCCAGAAATAAACGTACACACCTACGGTCAATTAATCTTTGACAAAGGAGGCAAGAATACACAATGGAGAAAAGACAGTCTCTTCAGCAGCAAGTGGTGTTGGAAAAGTTGGACAGCCACATGTAAATCAATGACGTTGGAACACACCCTCACACCATGCACAAAAATAAACTCAAAATGACTTAAAAACTTAAATATAAGGCATGACACCATAAATTTCCTAGAAGAGAACAGAGGCAAAAATTCTCTGACATAAATCATACCAATGTTTTCTTAGGTCAGTCTCCCAAGACAATAAAAATAAAAGCAAAAATAAACAAATGGGACCTAATCAAACTTACATGCTTTTGTACAGCAAAGGAAACCATAAACAAAATGAAAAGACAACCTACAGAATGGGAGAAAATGTTTGCAAACAATGGAACCAACAGGGGATTAATTTCCAGAATATACAAACAGCTCATACAACTCAATATCAAAAAAAAACAAACAACCCAGTCAAAAAATGGGCAGAAGACCTAAATAGACACTTTTTCAAAGAAGACATACAGATGGCCAATAGGCACATGGAAAGATGCTCAACATCGTTAATTATTAGAAAAGTGCAAATCAAAGGTACAGTGCAGTACCACCTCACACAGGTTAGAATGGCCATCATTAAAAAGTCTACAGGGCTTCCCAGGTGGCGCAATGGTTGAGAATCTGCCTGCCAACACAGGGGACATGGGTTCAATCCCTGGTCCGGGAAGATCCCACATGCCACGGAGCAACTAAGCCCATGCGCCACAACTACTGAGCCTGCGCTCTAGAGCCTGTGAGCCACAACTACTGAGCCCGCATGCCACAACTGCTGAAGCCCGCGTGCCTAGAGCCCGTGCTCCGCAACAAGAGAAGTCACAGCAATGAGAAGCCTGCACACTGCAACAAAGAGTAGCCCCCACTCACCGCAACTAGAGAAAGCCCACACGCAGCAACGAAGACCCAACACAGCCAAAAAAAAAAAAAAAGCCTACAAAGAATAAATGCTGGAGAGGGTGTGGAGAAAAGGGAACCCTCCTACACTGTTGGTGGGAATGTAAATTGGTGCAGCCACTATGGAAAACAGCATGGAGGTTCCTTAAAAAACTAAAAATAGAACTACCATATGATCCAGCAATTCCACTCCTGGGTATTTATCCAGAAAAGGTGAAACTCTAATTTGAAAATATACATGCTCCCCAATGTTCATTGCAGCACTATTCACAATAGCCAAGACATGGAATCAACCCAAGTGCCCATCAACTGATGAATGGATAAAGAAGATGTGGTACAGATACACAATAGAATACTCAGCCATAAAAAAGAATGAAATAATGCCATTTGCAGCAACATGGATGGACTTAGAGATTATCATACTAAGTGAAGTAAGTCAGACAGAGAAAGACAAATATTATATGATATCACTTATATGGAATCTAAAAAATAATACAAGTGAATCTATTTACAAAACAGCAAGAGACTCACAGACATAGAAAACAAACTTATGGTTACCAAAGAGGAAAGCAGGGGCAGGCGGGAGGGATAAATTAGGAGTTTGGGATTAACAGTCACATACTTCTATACATAAAATATATAAGCAACAGGATTTATTGTATAGCATAGGGAACTATATTCAATATCTTATAAGAACCTATAATGGAAAAGAATCTGAAAAAATATATATATTGTATAACTGAATCACTTTGCTATATACCTGAAACTAACACAACACTGTAAATCAAAATTTAAAAAAGCATTTATTCAACACGTCCCCCAAAATAATGAGGCCCATTTGTCCAGCTCCCAGCCCGGATCTGTTTCCATTATACTTTGCTTCCTACAATTGGGGCCTACAAATTACTAAAAGCATAAAGAATTTATTCATGGCAATGTTTGTTACAAGGAACTAACAACTCAAAGAAATCCAATTTTCCAATAGTCTTCTCTCATAAGTAGTGCTTGGCAATGTGCATTCAATCAAATGATTTCACGAAGACATTTTCGTCGTCCTGCTGGCGGCTCATTCCCAGGGCTTTGGAGCTGTGATCCTTTTGTTCTCTGGATATTTTTGCTAAATGTTCATTGGTTAGTTCTCATGTGTCAGGCATTGTTTAGGTGCTGGAATACCATGGGGAACAAGACACAAACTCCCTGCCGTCATGAAGATTGAATTTGTGGGGGGAACGGACAATAAACAAGATTAAATAAGTAAGAATATCATCCTAAGAAGCAAGGAATCTCGTATAGTTATGCAGGTTGTGCACTGCACAGCGTTCCGCGTCTAAGGGTGGGCAGTGACACAGCGCTCACTGTGGCTTTATACCTTTATTTCTACATCATTCTGGCAGAAGGAAATCAGTGTACGGAGAGGGGCGTCTTTCTCTAATTTGCACAAAGGCACTGTCTGGGCCAGTGGCGGCCCTACCAGCAACGAGCAAGCCTGTTGGAGACTATTGCAGACACCGGGGAGGACTTGCTGGTGGCTGGGATTAGGAAGGTGGCAGTAGAAATGGGGAAAATTTTGTGGTCCAATTCCGCATGTATTTTGAAAGTAGAGCTGAAAGGATTTGCTACAGACTGGATGTGGGGTGTGAGAGAAGATGGCCACCAAGGCTTTTGTCCTAAGCAACGGGAAGAACTGAGTTTTCCTTAACTGGGGCGGGGAGACTTCAGGAGGAGCTGGGCTGGGGGCAAAGGTCAGCAGCTGTGCTTCGGAAACGTGCAGGTGAGTTGTTGATCAGACCTCACGTGCAGATATCACACAGGCACTGGAGACGGGGGTCTGGAGTGCAAGAAAGAGGCCCAGACTCAAGATATAAGTTACACGTTTTATGAGACCTACTGCAAACCATCATTGGCCTTTTAATGGCCTGTGATGTTACTAAACATGTGATTTCTACCCAACATTTGTAACAAGTTCCTCCCCATTTCACACTTCTCTACCTCTTCATATGAACTGAATGCATGCATTTGTTTTCGCTTGCAGTTCTGCCTCTGAAAAGCCTGCAAAATACTTTGAACAAATTATGATTGAAAACATCTGCTCTTAAAAAATTATGACATTATGACTGAGTCCAGTTTTTAAAAATTTATCTGTAGAGAGAAGAGATGGCGCCCTGATAGCCGCTGAATTTTCTCAGAGGGAATCTGAATTTGACCATATGCGATCACTCATTTGGAGTTATTTTTTTATGGCAAGAATAAGGGTCATGATAATCAGTGTATGCTGTTATCAGTGACCATTGGAACTTCTCTAATATCAGTTCTGGAGTTTACAAAACCGGCAAAAGCAAGACTAGATAAAGTAAAATAGTAGGGCTCTTTTACAACACAAAGGCATCTATTGCTCACGTTTGTCAGTAGATCTGTCAGGAATGGAGGGCAATTGACAGCTATCAGCTAAAAACTGCTGGTTCGTATGGTAACTGCCAACTCTGCTTTCCCCAAGCAGGTCATCATCTATTTGCAGGTTTTCTGCAGTTTCACGATCTGTGTCTTTCTCTCGTGGGCGGAAGGGAATCGCCGTCCTGGCACACAGGTTGAGTATCTGTGTATCAAAGTGCTTTCTGAAGGCCACTCTCATTGATTTCGGGCCCATTTATAGTTTTGTAATGTTTTCACCTCTTTAGCCGGCTGCCTTGTGCAACCAAGGGCAGTTAGGGGAGAGGTGGCTGCAGGCAACTTGCTGTGTTCCAGAATCACTCACTCTACCAGAGGTCCTACTTTTGGCACAAGTAAGAAATCCAAACTAAACTTTCGCAACAAAAAGATGCCTTGTTGGTTTCCATTTTTATAAATCCACGTGTTCATATGTTGGCGTCGTTAGTTCTAATTGGCAGTTAGCCTGCCCCTTTAGTTTTAATATGGTGGTTGAGTAGCCCTTTATAAGTTGACTTGGAAAAACAGCTTTATTTAGATAGAGAGTCACATAGCATACAATTTACCCACTTAAGGTGTGATAGTCTATCTTTCTCAGTATATTCACAGGGTTATTTAACCATTACCGTAATTTAATTTTAGAACATTTTCATCTCTAAAAGAAATTCAACACTCACTGCATTCACTCCCCATCCTCCCTTCCCTCCATCAGCCCTTGGCCATCACTCATCTACTGTCCGTTGCCATGAATTCGCCTGTTCCGGACATTTCATATAAATGGTACCACACAGTATGTGGTCCGTCGTCACTAGCTTTTGTCACTCAGTGAAATATTTTCAAGGTTTATCCACGTTGTAGCATTTCTCAGTACTTCATTCTATTGACTAAGAATATTCCATGGCGTGAATATTTCACGTTTCATTCACCTATGGGTCGACATCTAATTGAGGGACAATTGGGTTGTTTCCACTCTTTGGCTCTTATGAATAATGCCACTATAAACATTCGTGTACACATTTTCATGTGGACGTAGGTTTTCATTTCTCTTGGGTTGATACCTAGGTGTAGAACTGCTGGTTCGTATGGTAACTTTAACTTTCTGAAGAACTGCCAAATTGTTTTCCAAAGTACAATCTGGCTTTAAAAACACAACCTGTACTGTGCTTCCCCTTCTCTCTTAGACTAAATGTTTTTCTTTAATTTGTACGTTTCCAGGTATCATGTTGTTGTTACATGTATACCCTTTGCAGAGTTGTCACCTCAGTCATGTCTTGAAAATATTGCAATGGCAAAGTGGCCTGTTTCTCCCAGTCAAATGAATTTTTAGAGGACTGTTTCATTTTTCTGGGACTGTACACAATTAATGCAGCTTAAATTTTTTAATTTGAATTTAATTCTATTTATTTGCTTTTTGAATAGGTACTAGAGTCCCATGGTTCAAAATGCTGGGGGGTCCAGTAAGTTACCTGGTATATCCCACCCCCGCCCTGCATGCTACAGACGCCACTTTCCCTCTTTGGGGGCAACAGGGTGTCTACTTCTTAGGTGGTCTTCCAAGGAAGGAATTTTAACACAATTTTAATTTTAAAAGAATAAACTGAAAAAAACAAAAATACAACATGAGTATGTGGGACGCTAAGGGTTTTGTTCTAAACTTGGTTATTTTTGTTAATCAGAGTCAGAACAGCATAACCTCAGAGATGGCTTTATTTCAGGTTCGAAGAGGAATAAAGAACTCACGAGTTTAATGATGGCCTTACACAGCTCAAGGACATAATCAAAGCAGTCTACTCCGTAACTTTTAGTTTCGCCCTGGAGCCAATCCTTGATCCACAGCCTTCTGGTTATTATTTCACTTTGTCTACATTCCAGAGACATGTCACTGCTGATTCTATCTTCTCTAAGTCCACTCTGCCTTCCACGCTTCACTGTGTGGAGGTCACCCTCAGACGTCTCCAGGCTGCCTCCTGCCTGACCCCCAGGCCCCTCCGACTGCCTCTCTGTCCTGGAACACAAGCTCTTCCCACCTCAGGCCTTGGACCTACAGGTTCCTCCCTTCGCCGAAAAGGTTTTCTTCTGTCCCTCCTACCTGACAGGTCTCAGCTGAAGTGCCGCCCTCTCTGACCATCTCAGCTAAAGCTGGCCTCTTCTCCTTTCCCCCTACTGCATTCCACAGTTCACTTCATTCATAGCACCTACTACAGTATTTGCTTATTGAGTCGTTCATTGCCTGGAATCATCTATTCTAGAATAGTCTATGTTCTAAAACAAAATGGGTAAACTACAGTCCAACCCTGTTCTTGTATGGCTCTGGACCTAAGAATTGCTGTACATTTTTAAAGCGTTGTTTACATTTCTTTTTAAAGCAAAAACAAAACAAAACAAAACCAACCATGCAACAGAGTTTGCAAAACCTTAAATACTGACTATCTGGCCCTTTACAGAAAAGTTTGACTCTAGGGCTGAACAATGTCTCCAAGGTAGACTGTGTACATTCCAAGGGGTGTGCGAGATAATCCAGCGGGATCTTAATTGCTCACTCTTTTGCAGATGTCTATCATGGATGCCTTATAAAGTGCATGACTCTTAATACAGTAGTATGTGCACATAATTTATAAATTAATATATGCATACATGTACTGGGGATGTTTCTCAGAAACTTTTTTTTTTTTTTTTTTTTTTTTTTTAGAAATTCACTTTCTTTTTATTTATTTATTTATGACTGTGTTGAGTCTTCGTTTCTGTGCGAGGGCTTTCTCTAGTTGCGGCAAGTGGGGACCACTCTTCACCGCGGTGCGCAGGCCTCTCACCATCTCGGCCTCTCTTGTCGTGGAGCACAGGCTCCAGACGCGCAGGCTCAGTAATTGTGGCTCACGGGCCCAGTTGCTCCGTGGCATGTGGGATCTTCCCAGACCAGGGCTCGAACCCGTGTCCCCTGCATTGGCAGGCAGATTCTCAACCACTGCGCCACCAGGGAAGCCCTCTCAGAAACTTTTAAATAATGAGCTTGTAATAAAAACGGTGGGGGCAACGGCACTAAACTGTGTCACTTATGAAGGCAGGAGTCACATTCTCTCCTTCCTTATTCCCATCATCTGAAACATACTCAATACAATATTGTTTGAATAAAGGATGGCAGCGGACTTTCCATTTATTGAGCACATATTATATTCTCCAGACATTAACTATGCTCTTACTGTACAGTATCTCCTTTAATGATCACAGCTACGCTATGTCCTAGGTCCTGTTACCCCTATTTCACAAATGAGGAAATTGAGGCCCAGAGGGGTTAAACGACTTCCTGAAGGTCACATTGCTAGTGACAGGTGGAGGTCAAGGTCAGCTGTCTTCCGACTCCAAAACCAGTGCTTTTATCCACTATTGGCTTGTCCCTAATTTCGTTCCTTTTGACTCCTTCTGTGCATCGGAATCCAGTCCCATTTGGAACCCTTCATGTCTGAAAGGATGAAGTCACAATGACTTAGAAGGGTTCAATGTTTCCCCCAGCAGTCAACAAAAACGAAGGGGTGTGTATCTTCCTGACAGGAGGAGTCACTTTCAATGCTTTGTTGCCAGCTCTTGACGTAAGAATTAGGACACATGAGTTTGGGTGAGTTTACAATTTACTAGATAAATCATTTAACTTCTATGAGCTAATTTCTCACCTATAAATTGGGGCTAATAGTCATATTTATCCCAGAGGTGGTTTTGAAGATTAAATGCATGTGAAAATGCTTGCATACTAAGCTCTATAAAATATTAGTCCTTCTTTAGTCATATAACCGTGTAGGGGCATACTTTTTCCGCTCTCATAGTTTTGGCTACTACTTACTGTAACATGCTTTGCTTCATAACCCACTTGGGGAACTGTTCAAAGCAAGCAGCACCGTTCTGGCTTAAGAAGGAATCAGAGCCCAGGTCTAAATGTGGCATTCTGTTTCTAGGCTTCTTCTAAACCTAAGTTTACTTGATCTTAGTCCAAAGTGCACACAGCTACTACCTGCATGCGCTTTAAAAGAGAAAACTGCAGTAGCAATCAGATCTCCTTTACCCACCCGTTGGAAAGTGGAAGAACAGAATGCTTTAACTGAATGGTACAGATGAACTTCTTTGCAATGCAGAAATAGAGTCACAGATGTAGAAAACAAACTTATGGTCACCAAGCAGGGAAGGGGAGGGTGGGATGAATTGGGAGATTGGGATTGACACATACACACTACTATATATAAAATAGATAACCAATGAGAACCTACCGTATAGCACAGGGAACTCAATGCTGTGGAAGGAAATCTAAAAAAGAGGGGATGTATGTATGCATACGGCTGATTTACTCTGCTGTACAGTAGAAACTAACACAACATTGTAAAGCAACTATACTCCAATAAAAATTAATTTAAAGAAAAGAATGCTCTGTCATGCCCAGCAATTTTAGAATTAAATTGGAAGCTACTATTTAGATTTTGCTAGTGCAACTCTTTTTTATCAGTCTTAAACTTTAAAAAATCCTTCAAGTCCTTTTTAAAAACCACAGCTCTTTAAGCTAATTTTATATTAAGTTACAAAATAAAACCCAAAGCATGTACCACATTTTCACTTTAAATAATATCTTTCACACTTTTTAAATACTGAGCTCCCCAGGCCTTAAGCTAAATCTGAAATGAAAACTTTCAAAAGAAACCAATTCTCTATGGAGGTAGGGAGGGATAGACTGGGAATTTGGGGTTAGTAGATGCAAACTATTACATATAGAATGGATAGACAATAAGGTACAGCATAGCTACTGTACAGCACAGGGAACTATAGTCAACGTCCTGGGATAAACCAAAATGGGAAAGAATATAAAAAAAAAAAGTGTATATGTATATATGTGTATAACTGAGTCACTGTGCTGTACAGCAGAAATTAACACAACCTTGTAAATCAGCTATACTTCAATTAAAAAAAAAAAAAAGGAAACCTAATGGCATCAAATCCTTCTCACAGAGTCCTGACATTTTTGCCACGAACCCTTTACCTTTTTCCTTCCCTAAAGTGTGTCTTCCAACTTTTCTTCCGCCAGGCCCTTTTGCAGGAGAAACCAGGTCCTAGTTTTCTCTTATTTTCTGCCTTTGTCCTGCCTCCAGTTAGGGACTTATTTAGAAAGTCCCAATATGTGGAGTATTTTTGCCAAAGTTCGTAAATATGTATAGATTTCCCTTCCCTCTAAACGGTGGTGCCCATTACAGCCTGATGGTTCATTTAGCACTCAATCAGGCTCCGCCTCGTGACACATTTTCTCTTTTCACTTGAACCATGATCACACTGCTATTTAATTTTACACGCATCTGTCTTTTCTCTAATTGCACTTCAGAACCCTGAAAGACCAGGTCTTCTGGACCCCAGAGCACGGAGCAGAGGCGCTGACAGCAGCGTGGCCTTTGGTACCAGACCCAAGCCGCACACCCAGCCCTGTTCTTGATCCTCCGTGACTCTCTGTTCCTTGCTGAGCCTGCTTCGCCACCTGTAAATGGGATGAGAATGCTCCCCAGGGGGTTATCAGGACTGAACTGCGCGCTGGCGTGATGGCCGAGCTGCAGCACTGCAGGTTCCGGGGCGACGCCAGCTTAGGGGGCCTGGTACAGAAGGCACCCTGCACGTGCTGTCACTGAATCCCATGTACTCGATTCTTAAAGTGTAAAGAGGCAAGCCCGGCAGAGGCTCGGTGGAACACTGTGTGAGCTGTTGGCAGGGAAAGCGCTACCTTTGGCTCAAGCTTCGAAGAGCCACATGGATTTTAATTCTCCTCGGGGACAAGTCAGCTGTTTTGTGAAGCTGTAACATTTATTGTCTCAGTAAGTTTCCTTTAAACAATCAGTTCTAATCTCTCTTTTACGTCACATGAGATTGGGGGGGCAGAGAGGGATGGAGACACCAAGCCACCCGGATCCTCTGACCCGGCAGGTTCTCTTCTCTGGTGTGTCCCTGGGGGTTGGTGACGCTGGCCTGTTCCGCCGAGGAAAGAGGGACCCAGGCTTACAGCCAGGTTTGGGCATCTTCAGACATTCGGAATGTGACGACGCTCAAAATCTCAATCCGGTCCTTCTGGTTAGCAACTGATTTAGAGCTTCACAGCAGAAAGAGCAGCATGGAGGTTCCCTAAAAAACTAAAAACAGAACTACCGTATGATCCAGCAGTCCCACTCCTGGGCCCATATCCGGAGAAAACTCTAATTTGAAAAGATACACGCACCCCAATGTTTATTGCAGCAATATTTACAATAGCCAAGACATAGAAGCAATCTAAATGTCCACTGACAGATGAATGGATAAAGAAGATGTGGTATATATATATATACAATGGAATATTACTTAGCCACAAAAGAAGAACGAAATAATGCCATTTGCAGCAACATGGATGGACCTAGAGATGATCATACTGAGTGAAGTAAGTCAATGAGAGAAAGACAAATACCATATGATATCATTTATACGTGGAACCAAAAAAACCGATACAAATGAACTTATTTACAAAACAGAAACAGACTCACAGACTCAGAGAACAAACTTATGGTGACCAGGGGGGAAAGGAGGGAGGAAGGATAAATGAGGAGTTTGGTGTTAACATATACACACTACCATATATGAAATAGATAATCAACAAGGACCTACTGTATAGCACAGGGAACTCTACTCAATATTCTATAATAATCTATATGGGAAAGAATCTGAAAAAGAATGAATATATGTATATGTATAACCGAATCACTTTGCTGTACACCTGAAATTAACACAACATTGTAAATCAACTACACTCCAATATAAAATAAAAATTAAAAAAAATAATAACCATAAAAAAAGAACCTAATTTGGATGGCACAAAAGAAGGAAAGAGGAATGTAAACCCTGGCAAATGAAAGACCTGAAACTCCAGGTGGGCTTCTAGGACGTATTGAGGATATGACAGGTACTACTTTTTTTTTTTTTTAATTTAATTAATCAATTTATTTATCTTTTTAACGTCTTTATTGGAGTATAATTGCTTTACAGTGGTGTGTTAGTTTCTTCTGTATCACAAAGTGAATCAGCTATACATATACATATATCCCCACATCCCTTCCCTCTTGAGCCTCCCTCCCAACCTCCCTATCCCACCCCTCTAGGTGGTCACAAAGCACCGAGCTGATCTCCCTGTGCTATGCGGCTGCTTCCCACTAGCTATCTGTTTTACATTTGGTAGTGTATATATGTCCATGCCACTCTCTCACTTTGTCACAGCTTACCCTTCCCCCTCCCGACAGGTACTACTTTAAAGCCCTGAGGATGGTCTTTGTTTAGCTGGAGAAAAGGAAAGAAGGAAGGTATCCTTGAATAATTCTTGAGGGTCGCAGAGCAAGTGACACTGGGGGGTGGGGGGCAGGCAGAGCGGTTACGCGCTATTAGATTCATGTCACATCATGGCAACATACGGAAGAAACGGTAATGTTATTAGTCAGGTGCTAAGAGCAAATTACAGGAAAATAGTAACTGGTTAATAGAATCATAGGATAGTAGAGCTGAAGGCACATGGAGAGATGACCCGGCCCAGCCCTGTGTCTTCAGGCAAAGGGATGTCTAAACCATCCAGGCAGGTGTTTTCCCATGTCAAAGAGCTCACTAGAGATAAAGAGGCCTCGACATTTTTTTGGTGGCCCCTATGATTACTTTATCACCCTGAGAGTAAAAAAAACCACATCCCTATCTAATCTCAGGCTCAGATGATTAATCTAGATTTGCAGTTCCTTTCCCACAAATAACCGCAGACGGGTGCTTGCGGTGATGGTGTCGCACCTGCCCCCTCTTATTGCCCTTGTTCTTTGTTAGGAGAAGCCGAGAAGCTCATTCACTCAGCAGGTGTTCAAGCATCAAGCTCTGTGACAGGAGCTGAGGACAAAATGACAACTGAAACAGCATCCCGGCCTCAATCCACGTACAGCCTGGCAGGAGGGCAGCAGACAGCAGACAGGAAGAGAGGTGATGGACGGGTGTCCCTATCACCTGCTGGAGCTGTACTCGGTGCTCGGCACGCCATGTCATTCATCCTCAGGCCTCTCCTCCCTCATAAACCCACAGTCATAAAACAAGACAGAAGTGCAAACTTTTCCTGCCAGCTGGAACTTTCTTTAGCACACCCTAAGCGCTTCCTGCCAATGGCTTAGAGTGAACTGATGATCAGTCGTCAAGCTTTACTTGTGAGATGTAAAGGAAGCGCTCCAGGCTGACGTTCCTTTTTTCTCTCCAGCGTTTCGGCTTTCAAGACCATTGTGTTTCTGTGGGTTTCAAAATCTTTCAAGACCACTGTGTTTCTGTGGGTTTCAAAATTTTTCAAGACCACTATGTTTCTGTGGGTTTCAAAATTCTATTCTGGAAGCCGAAAGCTTTCTTTCTCTTCGCATTTCCACAGTAACAATTCTACTTCTCCTGCAGGCAGATGGTATCTTCTGGTTGAAGGGGGAAATGCCATGTTGTAAGAAAATGAGGAAGAGAAAGGAAGAAAACCACATTTCAACATAGCATCTCTGTTTTATGGTAGAAATGCACACAGAGCTACTTCCATAGTAACTGAATCCAGGATTCCACACACATCCTCATCCAAAGGTATTTATAATTTGACTGGAGATGAGTCTTCAGTCCACATAATGTAGATTATTCTAATGGTGGAATTTCAAGCAACAAGGTAGTGGGTAAGGCCTTTTATTTTCTAACACTTCTTCTTCTTTGCAGAACCCATCGAGCTAAGGATGTTGTCTACAAAGTTGTTCCCTTATGGAAATTAGTTAACTTTCAACGTTCATTACAGCTTCTGTAAAGTGTTCGCAGGCACTTCTTGCCCTCCTCCTTCTGACCCCCTGCGTGTCTATACTTCACACACGTGTGATTACAGTCTCTGAGGTAATCACTGTGCCGATGATAGCAATCAGAAAGGTCAGAAAGATAGTCTCTGACTACACTTAACAGCAAGCGCACAGATGCACTTCTTCCTGCTCGGGTGTGTTTAATGCAAACGGCACAGCAGCGTAGAGGACAGCTGTCATGACCCACCCGGTCAGTCTGTTCCCTGACTAGAAAGTAACCATGGGGGAAAGAAATGCCTCCTATCACGTACTGCTCAGGTTCCTAAGCTGAGGATTTACCGAAGTTTTAACTAAAAGCATGCATCTGGATCCTGAAGCTCACACGTGGTACAAATGCAATCGCAGGGCGTACTGGTTACCAAGGTGCTGTCTGGGGGACCCCCGTTGTCACGTGCCCCCCTCAGCCTCCCACCGTGACTCTGGTCAGGTCCTCGCCACCTGCCCTGCCTGAGCCCGCTGTTAAGAAGGCCAGGATGGAAGTGTATTCTTTCAGGTTCCTTGGAAGGACACTCACTGACCTCTCTCACTCTTTGGTCGGCTTTTCTTCTTTTCTGGATGAACGAGGACAGATCTGGGAACCCCTGAAGTGACACGATTCAAGACCATTTGGAGCTGTATGTTCGCCTGGGCACCCCAGAGAGGGTGCTGGGGGAACCTGGCTAGGTGGTCTCTCTCTTCCTCCTGAAGCTCAGCTTATGTTTGTACGCACACAGTTCTCTGCTTTTCAGCCCCTTTCTTTTACCTTGTATGCTTCTCCCCATCTCTCATCCCCTCCCCCAACACACATAACCTTGTTACAGGAGGGAAAGCGTTTGTCTGCTCTCCAGGCAGCAGGAGAAACAGCAGATGTGCTAGAGGGTCAGGGAGGACCCTGTACAGTACACACTACGTGTACTAAGAATACACGGGGAAACTTAATTGTTATTATCATTATTATTTATCGCAATGTGTCCTAACTATATTGCCTTTGGTGTGGTGACTTAATATTTCAAATGGACAGGCAAGACGTTTAGACCTAAACTATCAGGCCTCTAAGAAGGTTGTGATTTAAAGACGCTATTCACAACCCAAGGGAAAAAAAACAAAAGCAAAAATCCCTTAATTTTCCTTCTGAATGTTCTTGAATTTGTTCTGTCTTCTCTTTGGTGGGAAATGGTGGTGCTGCATACAGAGAGATCTGCCTGCCCTGAGTGGTACTTCAAGGCTCTCTTAGCCATTCACTCCGATTCTGATTCTCTCGAGGTCCAAGGAGCCTGAAGTCCTGCAGTCCTGTTGGTGTGAATTGCATTAGGAGGGGGCAGGGATGGGAATAGGTGTAGGGGTGGAGGCAGGGATGGAGATGAGGATGGAGGAAAGAGAGAGAGAAGTTGCAGAGAGTGCAGGGTGATGGGAAGGCAAGAAGAAAGGAAAGTGAAGTCATTGTCTGGAATCAGAACCTACAGCTCCACCGGTCTGTCCCACAGTCCCACTTTGGCCCGGTGATCACCATGCCGACACCAGGCTATAGGCCCTCTGTTGGAGCACAAAAGAAAATGGGGGCGTTAATAGCGAGGCTGGGAGTTAGGAAACAGGAAGCAAGGTGCTCCTGCAGCTGTTGTAGCCTGGAGCCGTCCCTGAAATGTAATCGTGACATCCCCGTGCGGCAGGACAGCACAGTCGAGGTGCTGGTATCTCGGTTGGCAAAGCCCCCACCTCGGCCTCAGACTCTTGCTCCTGCCACCCAGGCTCCAGGCAGTGACAACTAAATATTGCTCTGCATGGTCATTTATTTGGAGAAAAAAAAAAAGTTTCAGAACCATACCAGCTTTTTGGTTCAGCAATTGGGGCACTTAAGTAAAATGTGAACCTGGCCATCAGGAGATGTGCTAGAAAAAAAATATGACTTGGCAAAATCAAATTTCAAGTCAGCATCATTCACTACAAGGAAAACCACACGTTCAGCAGAAGGCAAGGCAAAGCTGAAATTGACCTGCAGAGCTGAACACTGTGCCTTAGACCAGTTTAACCTCTAATTCATTGGAGATTTAACGATCTCCTTTGTGTCTGGGTAAATCTGAAGTTAAGTGGTTAGCAGAAGGTCTTGGCTTATTAGGTTTTTCTTTCCTTACAGATTAAAAATTTTTTTTTGAATTTCATTTTTTTTTTTTAATACAGCAGGTTCTTATCAGTTACCCATTTTACACATGTTAGTGTATACATGTCAATCCCAATCGCCCAATTCATCCCACCACCACCCCCGCCCGCTCCCGCTTTCCCCCTTTGGTGTCCATACGTTTGTTCTCTACATCTCCTTACAGATTAACTTTTTATAAACAGAGATGAGTTACTGGTTTGAATGTTTCCCGCAGCTGGATTTGGAGAAGCACTGTTTTATTAGTCCGAGACTGGAAGAATTAAGTTCCTCTTGTGAGACGGGGGAGGAAGCCAGGCTGCCCAGTGGGTCTGGTGGGATGGCGGGCAGGGTGTGGCCGGCGCAGAGCAGCTCAGATGCACGGGTCCCAAAGCAGGACCCCGCAGAGCCTGGGAAGGCAGAACCCTTTCTGCAGTGGTTCCCGCTAACAATCTCATTTTGCCCCAGGGAGGTCTAAACTCCCAGAAACACGTATTAACTGAGCACTTCCTACCAGAGAAACAAAGGGAGACAACAAAGAATAAAAAGAGAGAAAATTTATGCAAATGACAAGGACCACTGAGGTCATGTTTGTCGCAGGAATGGGACAGACTAAAGGAATTCCCGACTTTTTTGAGCATGGGTCACTCTTTTTTTCCCCTGTTGAGTTTAACTTTATTAAATTTATTAAGATACTAATTAATTTTAATTAATAAAGTTAAACTACCTATGTAAATATATATGTATATATATTTAATAAACCACGAATTTGAACATAGCTTTTATGTGACATAATGTCATATGTCACAAGGTGAAATGAACACGAAGAATAATTCTGGAGTTGGCTTCAAACGACCCCTCACTAAAGCCAGAGCTGGGGGGCTGCGAAGGAAACCGTCCCCCTCGGCCCAGTGTGGGTCTCTGTCCCCTTCGTCCAGCTGGTGCTGTGACCTTTGCGGATCCTCCTTCTTTCCCCTGTTATTTCACACCAACACCAAACATCTGGGGGAACCCCACATGCAATAATTACTTGAATTGTCTGTTGACGGAGGAAATATATATACTTATACATAGCTGTTATGATATCTTGAATGATTTCCTTGATCACAACAAGGACACATGTTTGAAAGTAGTAGAAAACAGATGGGTGCAACCTAGCACTGACGTGTCTTCATGGCAATAACTGGGGGGCATGAGCTTCACAGACCACCTCACGGCAGTCGGACCCCAGGGCAGCCACCCGACAGGGTCTGGAGGACGGACATGCCTGGGGAAGACGGCACTGACGAGGGGGCCTTTGAACTCTGTGGGGCAAGGCCTCCCGATCCTCAGCTCCGCACTGGAAGGATGTAGCTGACGGCCTCACGCTGTCAGCGGGCCAAGCCCAGCAGCATCTAGAGGCTGACGCCGCTCTCACTACAGTGGCCTTTGGGAAAGGATGGCTGTTGACTGGCCAAATGTGAGGCAGCTGGCATTCGAGTGGGAGTGACAGGAGGGGCTTCTCCCTCTGGAACTCGGGGGGCTTCCGCGAGCCTCTTCCCCAACAGCATCTGCACCCGGCACTGGCTTCCTACTCTTTCAAGCAGGACCCATCCCCCTTCCAACACGTTTACAGGTCGCCTCCCAGAAAGGTCTAGTAAAAAGCTCCCAGCATGAAATGTGCTGCTCAAGGTAAGACGGAGTGCTTTCCCCGAAACGAGAGTCACGGATCCCTTGGGCTCACCCTGGGGACCGTCCAGCATCCCTGGTGGCCCCACGTGCTTCTGCCCTAAGCTGGCTGGCAGAAGCTACAGGCTTGGCCCCAAGTGAACTGTCCTCATTTCTCACCTGGAAATTTGAAGCTTGCACCCGAGTGGCCCAGAGTCTGGGGGCTTTCAGGGCTGAGCCGTGTGGAGGCAGCTTTCTAAGAGGAGGGGTGTGGACTTGAACTTCTAGGGTTCCGTGGGCTGCTCCATCTTCCCAAGAACTCCCACTTGGGGTTTTTGTTTTTTTTTTTTCCTTAAGCTAAGCAGAAGTGGGTTCTGTTATTTGCAACCCAAAGAACTTTAATTATCTAAGTGCTCTGGGGCAGGGAAGTGGACTACCCTCTTTTGACTCGAAGTTAAATCCATGGAAAGATATAAGGATTCTTAAAATTGAATTGTAGGCCACATGTGCGTTAGAAAGTTGTGGGTTGAGACTAACCCAGTGGGAATCTGAATAAACACTACCTCGTCTATGACCCACCTCGTGTTTTCTTGCAGCTGGGTGGGCTTTCTCTTGACCACTCCCAAGTTCCCTAAGACTTTCCTGCTTCTTTCTTGGGCCTGGCAGAAGCTCATCTGAGGGCATGGCATCCTTAGACTCTCTGACCAAGCTCATCTGGCTTCATGTCACTTTAAAGGGGACACTGCTTCCTCTTTCCTCCCCCACCCAGCAGGGCTGCTTTTAGAAAGAATGAGTAAAAAATAAGTGCTCTAGGGCTTCCCTGGTGGTCCACTGGTTAAGACTCCGTGCTTCCACTGAAGGGGGTGCGAGTTCGACCCCTGGTCGGGGAACTAAGATCACACATGCCGCGCAGTGCAGCCAAAAAAGAAAAAGTGCTCTATTTAAAGTACTAATTTTATATTGGTCAATGTGAAAAATAGATATGTTATTCTTGGGACTTCCTTGATGGCGCAGTGGTTAAGAATCTGCCTGCCAGTGCAGGGGACATGGGTTCGAGCCCTGGTCTGGGAAGATCCCACATGCTGCAGAGCAACTAAGCCTGTGTGCCACAACTACTGAGCCTGCGCTCTAAAGCCCACGAGCCGCAACTACTGAGCCACGAGCCACAACTACTGAGCCCATGAGCCACAACTACTGAGCCCACGCGCCACAACTACTGAAGCCCGCGCACCTAGAGCCCATGCTCCACAACAAGAGAAGCCACTGCAATGAGAAGCCCATGCACCGCAACGAAGACCCAACGCAGTCAAAAAAGAAAAAAAAAAAGAAAAAAAAAGAAATGTTATTCGTACAAAAGGAGTATACATTTGCATATGTAGTATAATTACGCCAATATAGTAAAAATGAAACCAGTATTTATGTAAGAAACCTTCAGGGGCGCTAGATGGGAGTGCTGATGGCCACTGGGCAGGAGCAGTGGAGGTACAGGTGGCCCCCCTTGCTGTCATTTTCTCCAGTTTTCCAGATTTTCCCTAATGTGGGGTTATCGCACCTATAATAATTTTTGACAACTCTGGATGCAGGGGCAATAGATAAATACACCTAGTGCGCTTTAAGATGAAAAAATAGAGAGAGAGAAGGAAGGAGGGAGGGAGGAAGAAAGAAAAAACAGAAAGAAAAAGACAAAGAAAGAAAATAAAAGAGGCAGAAGGAATGAGGGAGAGAGAGAAAGGAGGGAGGGACAAGGGGGAGTTAGACATTCTCAAGTCTTGTCGGAATGTCAGAGAAAAAACCTCATAAAACAGTCTTGAAAAACTTTAAACTTTGACTTTTGGTCTTGGAGTCCCAGGAGATTTTTTTGTGCGTGTTTTTTTTCAGTTTATTAATGCCTGAGAGATGTTTGTGTCAGCATTTAAAAATGGAACAGAAGCTAATGTATATACTTTTTTCTTCAGTGCAACTGCTTGAAATGCCTAAATGCCTGATACTCCGAAGGATGAAGCAGCAGCTTCTCAGCGGCAGATTTTAAATTTTGTAGCTAACTACCATCTTTTTACTTTTTTAAATTTTTTATTTTTTGGCCTCTCCGCGTGGTATGCAGGATCTTAGTGCCCCCAACCAGGGATCGAACCTGTGCCCCCTGCAGTGAAAGCGTGGAGTCCTAACCACTGAGCCACCAGGGAAGTCCCACAGCGGCTGGTTTTAGACAGCAACGTTATTGGCAGAGATGCCCACTTTACCTATTCATCTAAAATAGAATTAGGCTAGGTGAACGACAAAGATATGCAAGAGAAACCCCGTTTAGATTCAAAAGGAAGTGAGACAACACTGCATTGCTACTGCAAACATCCTTCTAAGCCCAGTAAAAGATCCCTCTTGCAGAATTTTCATGTAAATACATTGCCTCAGGAAGTATTTTAATTAGAAATAAAAAAAAACCCATTTAACATATATATTGGACTAAGGTTGTTACCTATTTTGTTGACTAGGACACCAACACATTCCTTGACAGGGTGTCCACATATATTTACATATCAATACAAGAGGGCCTTTCTCAAAGCTTGGGAGAAACAATTCATGAATTTAAACAATCCTGTAGAGCTGGATTGGCCTTTACAGATAATCCAGCCCAGGGCCATCCGTAGGGCTCCTGGGATGACGCGGGTGGCTGTAACTGCTAACACAGGGCCCACGAGTCTCGTGAAATCGCTTGAATAGGGCTGGCAAGACTGAAAACTTAGAACATTCATTTAGATGTAGATGAAACGGCCACACACGGCCAGTGTACTGGACAGCACAGATCACGCTTATTTGGCAGATAAAGAAATCAGCAGAGAGGTAAGTGGGAAGCTGTCACACCCACCATTTCTACGTTCAATTCATTTCATTCAGGACAGATTAGGGACACGAAGGAGGACGAGTGAGCTGGGTACACCAGCGACCCAAGGATGCTCCCTGCTCAACCTTCCCTGGGAACCTCTTGAAACACCTAGAAACCAGCCACCCAACCGGGGTCATGGGGAAGATGATCCAAGTAGATCAAGCCCCCCAAGCCCGCTCCTATTCTCACGCTAACAGTACGTTTGCTAGTACTTCGCAGTGTTCAGACTTGCTCACATACACGATATTCTCTCCTTCCTGTTTTCCAACAATCACCTGAGGTTGCAAGAGAAAACGTATCCCCAGTTTGTATCTGAGGCCAAAAGATGAGCTCAGGCTCCTGTGTCTTGCAAGTGTCTGTGATGGAAAAGAAGGTTCTGACCCTTAGTTCGGCCTCTTTCTGTGACACCGGCTGCCCTTCATCGGAGTCCCTGAGAAGAGCTGAGACCTGGGGAGCTGCCTCAGTATTTTGGGCAAATTGCGGGAGCCCCACAGAGCAGGAGGGTCTCACACAAAACATCCTCTGGGGGCCGTGCAGACCCAGAATCATGAAGGTACAGGACGGAGACCGGTCTGTTGAACTTTCTAGAGAATACCCTGGGTGAGTTCCTCGGCCTCCTTATATACACTTCCCTCTTTGGGAAAGCGAGGATATATTGGCACCTAGTAGGCATCTTGTGCAGATGAGGTGAAGTGATTCATGCACAGTGCTTTGCGGGGACACAGTGACGGCTCAGTGCATCAACACAGAAGGATGTAAGCCAGAAAGAAAAAAAACAAGTGTCGTAAATTAATGCATGTATGTGGAACCTAGAAAAATGGTACAGATGAACATATTTGCAGTGTAGGAATAGATACGCAGACGTAGAGATCGGACGTGTGGACACAGAGGGGGAAGGGGAGGGCGGGATAAATTGGGAGATTAGGATTGACATATACACACTGCCATGTGTAAAACAGCTAGTGGGAACCTGCTATAAAGCACAAGGGGCTCAGCTCAGTGCTCTGGGATGACCTAGATGGGCGGATGGGGGGCGATGGGAGGGGATGGGAGGG
This sequence comes from Balaenoptera acutorostrata, assembly GCF_949987535.1. Classification (NCBI taxonomy): domain Eukaryota; kingdom Metazoa; phylum Chordata; class Mammalia; order Artiodactyla; family Balaenopteridae; genus Balaenoptera; species Balaenoptera acutorostrata. The sequence goes on from NC_080069.1 coordinate 3,112,244, forward strand.
AGGTCCCAGAGGGAGGTGATATATGTCTACATATGGCCGATTCACTTGTACAGCAGAAACTAACACAACATTGTAAAGCAACTATACTCCAATCAAAAAAAAAAAAAAAGGAAAAGAGAGAAAGATGTCAGCTGTGGTTTGATGGTTTTATTTCCCTGGTTCCACATTCAGATCCAGGAGGTGTGACCTTGGTTTTGAGTTGCTTCAGAACACTACCGACTCTTTCAGCATTTCCCCGCGTGCTCCCCGTCCTCCGCAATTCTCTCTTCTCTTTTTCCCACTACAGCGCCGTCAGGAAGATGGAACTGCACGCCCACCCCTGGAATCTCTCACCTTGCTCTGTGAGCTCTAGGGGAAACAGCGAAGGGACACCCTCACCTGTGGGGCTGTGGAAACACTGACCGGCTTCCTGATGCCCACCGGCACCGTGGGAGGGACAGCGTGAAGCCCATGTCCACTTCAGAGGAATATATTTTGACAAAGTCTTCTAAAACTAAACTCTTTCTCCCTGTGGAAACATCCCTCCCCCCACCCCACCCTACCATGGGTCTTACCACCCTCACTACTCTAAAAATTGAGTCGTTATCAAAATAGACGGGAGAAATCTGCCTGTACATAAAGCCTTCATTCCAGATTCAGGGGTTATGTCCAGTAATCGTCCCGTCTCCTTTTCCAGGCATCTTGGGACCTAGAACCTCCTTCATGAGCTTTGGAAGTGTTCACGGTGGACCCAAGAACACCTGAGGATCAAGGATATCATTTGGATCCATAGATTTCCTCCTCATGGACAGCCCTAGTGTGGGAGAAGACAACCCGAATGATGTAGATCCCACAGCCCACAGGGGAAGCTCCATTCCAGGTTAAATGGAGCGCAGATGGTAACTGCTTGTCCCGCCTGGTGACTGGAAACGCACAGCAAGATGGTCAAAGCACCGCCCAGGAGGTGATTCCTGCTTTGTCACCTGGGTGACCGCAGCTCACCCCAACTCCATGAATTACCATCCTTTTAAGAGCAGCTCCAATCACTGCATCCTCCCCTATGGATTATTCAGATGGGCAGAAGGGCTGTCAAATACTCCTCTGGCTACTGTGGTTGGTGATAAGAGAGTGCAGTACCGCTAGGGCCCAAGCCTCAACAGAACACCACAAATATTCAGCAATTACTGTGATCTGTGAAGTGTCATGTGTCTCCCTTCTGGTCACAGCTCGTAGTTTTGTTTCTGTTAAAAATCTGCATCACGGGCTTCCCTGGTGGCGCAGTGGTTGACAGTCTGCCTGCCAATGCAGGGGACACGGGTTCGAGCCCTGGTCTGGGAAGATCCCACATGCCGCGGAGCAACTAGGCCCGTGAGCCACAACTACTGAGCCTGCGCGTCTGGAGCCTGTGCTCCGCAACGAGAGAGGCCACGATAGTGAGAGGCCCGCGCACCGTGATGAAGAGTGGCCCCTGCTCGCCGCAACTAGAGAAAGCCCTCGCACAGAAACGAAGACCAACACAGACATAAATAAATAAATAAATAATAAATTAAAAAAAAAAAAAAAGAAACATTTGTTTCATTAAAAAAAAAAAAATCTGCATCATAGCAGGAGTGTGAATATACACCTGTACAGCTCTTTTTTTTTTAGCAATTGGAAAAAACATTCCGGGTAAAGCAGGGCGCCAGTGTAATCACAATTTTGATCTTCACAAAGGCCCAATAAATTAAACAGTCCAGTTCACATTTATAGCCTGAACCCCCAGCCGGGACTGGCCTTTGAAGCAATGTGCGTCCCCAGACGTAAGCTGACTGGGCTACAGAAGGTTTACGGCATGTCTGCCCGTCACAATGACTGGAGAAAGCAACACAAAGACCTCGGCCTCGTGTGTGAAGAAGAGCACGCCATTGACAATATGGTGAGAATGTGCTGGACCCAGCTTCAAGCTCAGGCCACTCACCAGCCCTATGACCTTGGCCTCTGGACCCTGGTTGTGCCACCTGGAAGACAGAGAAAAGAAGAAAATAGTAATAACAGCTTTTCTTCCTTAATCGCCTGGGTGTTGTGGGGAATAAATGAGAAATCTCTTTGTAACCGTAAAGTGCTTTTACAAGTTGAAGAGACTATTAATATTTACAGCCTAAATGCTCAAGATTTTTTATAGTGGCTGCTGTGTGTTTGTTTTATTTCCCCTGGGGTAGCTTTAAAAAATGTGGCCTGCATTTCTGTTATGATGGCATTTAGACCTCTGCTTCATCAGAGTCAGGGGCGAACTTTCATAAATTCTTTTTCTTGATGGAAACAGAAAGTCCCTATATCTGCAGCGGCAAATCATCACCAGCAAATTCTGGGTTATGATGAACGGCTGTGAAGCAGAGTTGATGGCCGAAGCATCATTATCCTTCTACACAAACCCCATTAAGACAACACTGTGCAACACCCGAAGACGAGGCCGGCTTGCGAGAGGTTATTTTTAGTTGAGAGAGTGGAAAAGAAGAGAGTGGAAGACATAGTACCTGAAACTGCCTCCTGCCCGAGAGAAACAGGGGCCGCGGGGCTGGCTTTCTGTGTCACACACACTCTTCCATGCTGCTCAGCGGAGTTGTAAACGTTAAAACCACAAACACGGGGAAGCTCTTAATTCTCTTCCTTTCATTGAATCAGGCTTTAGTTTGAAAGTCACACGAGATCTAAGAAATTCTCTCTTTAAAAAATTAAGTTAGGTGCAGAGAGAAGCATTTCAGTGACCTTAAACTTGGACACTGTTGAGTGAAGTCCTCCATAATCTAAATACTGAGGGGAAAACATCCTGTTCAGTGAGAAATAATGCATTGTAAGTAATAAAACACTTGGACCAGTGACTGATAACAGAGAAAGGAGAACAATCTCCATGAAGGGGGAGAGTCAGTTCAAAATCACGCTGGTTTGATGTTAAGCTGCTGAGACCAGCCTTGCAAAGCCCTCAGGTCTTTGCGAGGCCTCTGGGGACCAGGTTGGAGTATCAGCCTAGCGGCCCTAAGACAAGGGCTGCCTTGTGTTATGAGGGATCTCAGGAAGGGACCTGGATAAGATGGACTGAGCAGAAAGACAGCTTCTTATTCCTGGAGGGATTCATGCCAACTCGATTTCCCTCTGGCCTTTAAATAGAAAACTCTCTAGTTTCTTGAGCTACAGGGCGGAGCTGAGGCACAGGCTCTGATGTGAGGACAAGATCAGGAATCTTCTTGCCAAGGGAGGGCTGGATCTCCTTCGGGGAAGACTTCCGTTTTGATCCACTTCCCATGACAGGGAGATGGGGATCCTTGTTTAGTTTTTTATTCTGCGTAACATCGCATTAAATCATTTGGTAGCTTTGACTCAAATACGGCCTTAGCTCCTAGAGCCTAGGGAAAGACAAAGGAAGAGAATTTCAACGTGTTTTAAATAGGGTCTTTTAGCTTGGAGTGGGTATTCAAAATGGTGGTGGGGTGCGTACTTAGGGATACACACGTATAGGGCCCGTGAGACTGTGAGCCAACACCTAATGCCCATCAACGGCCGGGAAACCATTGCATGGGCTTGGTCTGACTTTTCTAGTCTCTGTCCACAGCCTCAGTGACTCAGTGGTTGATGTTTTTACAAAGGGCTGTGAGGATAGCTCACAAGGACAATTACACTTATGTTCATTTTCCACAACCTAGATTAACTGCTGGGTCCTTTCATAAACCATAAAGCTCCTTTAAGGTTATTCTGCAAATAGTTCCAGAATACGCATGCTCTAATACCTTGTTTCCTGCTGGCGTTTAGCTGTGATGTATGTTAATGAATGTAGTGCAACTTTTATACGAAAGCAGTATCAGCTCTTTTCTAGGATGACATGAGGAACTGGATGTTATTTGATGGTAATTAGACAGAGGATGCCTCCTCTTACGAGGTTCTCACGGGAGCGAGTCACACGCACAGTGACGATAAATGAGAAATAGTGTATTTACTTTTGCAAAAACTTTCAGAGCCTGATCTAAGCATGATACCACCCACTCCCCCCCAACGTGAATAGTTTCACCCAATGGAAACGTTTCCTAGCAATGTGTACAAAGGATTCAGGTAACTTCAGAGATTCTAATCACAGAAATAGTTTAGTACCGGCAGCTCCCAGGGTCCTTAACTCAGAGAGCGAGGCAGTATTAAAACAAGCCTCAGGAGAGAATAGTGTGACCAGTGGCTATCTCCCAGCTTCTTTGTACAGTGCGTTACATTCAGGTAGGGAAGCAAAACAAAGAATAAACTATACGGTAAACGGCCGCGGCAGAAGGGTGAAAGCCTGGACCCTGGGCTCATCTTCTTTCGGTCCTCATCAAGGTACTATTCCTTATTATGTGATGTCCACCTTCCTAAGACGGAGCAGGAGGCTTAGGCCAGAGGCCAGTGTGGAGCTTTCACTTCTCCATGACCCTGAAAGCTGAAATCCCACACGCTCCACCTCTGGATAGCGACATGGCACAGGAACGTTCCACGCGTCAGGGAGACGACGATCGGCCAGCTCGGGGAGCCACGCAAAAGGAAAGGAGTGAAGGCTGGTCCCAAGCCGAGTCCTGGGGCCTTAAGTGACCCTGCTTCCTGGGCTTGACTGAATGTCTAAGAGTTACCTTAACCTGCTCAAGACTGGGGTCCGCACCCAGCCCCCGGTTCTAAGCCTGCGTCTTTCCCATCTCAGTTAACAGCACCAGTTGCTAGGGCCAAAAATCGATGAGTCACTAAATTCCTCCCTTTTCCTCCCTCCCACCCACAATGTCTGACCCAGCAGCGAGTCCTGTTGCTTTTACCGCCAAAATCTCTTCGGAAGCTGCACGCTTCCCGCTGTTTTCACGACTACGACCTTAGTCCAGGCCTCCCCTGCGTCCTGCAGGGGCCACTGCGACACGGTCCTAGCGACGGCCCTGCTGCATCCCTGCCTCAGCACCACCATCCGGCACCGAAGCCCAAACGCCCATCAGTCCACCTCCTCTCCTGAGCACAACCCCCCAGTGGCTCCCACTGCGTCTGGCATAAAACACCCACCTCCAGGCCAAGCCACCCCCGGGGCCCCCAGGGCCTGGCAGCTCTCCACTTCCCCCGCTTCCTGCTCCCACTCTTGACCACCCCCCGCCTACCCCCCAAATCTCTCCAGCCTCATCTCCAGCTTTCTGCGTGACGGGTTCCTTGTCTTGAACCTTGTCTTTAGGCTAAACTGTCACCTCCTTGGAGAGGCCTTTCCGGACGCCTTAAACTGAATAAGCCACCTTCCCACGGCAGCCCCACTACTCTGTTCTGTCTCATCCTTAGCGGTCTTTCACCTAAAACGCTCTCATGTGTTTGCCGATGTCCTTGTCACCCCCTCTGCGATGGCGCCCCACGCCACTTCACGGCCACGTCTCCAGGGACCCAAGCAGTGTCTGTGAAGCAGTGTCTGTAAATCTTGTTCAACGTGTTCTCGATAAACAACGGCTGAATAAGTAAGTGACTTTTAAGTCATCCTCCCCAAAGCAAACGTGGGTCCCACGATGTTCTGCCGTGAGACCAAGTGCTGGGGCATCTCTGCCTCCCGGGAAGAAGCGAGAAGGCGGGTGGCAGAGAGTGAGCATGTCTCCCTCTCCCAGGACACAGAGGTGAGCAGGCACGTGGGTCAGGGGCCGCAGAAGACACACAGTCACGCTGCGTGGCCCGCGGGTGGGTGTGACACGAACCCACACAACGGGAATTAGATGCCGATAATGCAACCGGATTTAAAGAGGGCAAGACCAGTGTGAAACACAAGCCTTAGGCTAAACTTTGCCAAAGAAAGAAGCAGAGACTCTGGAAAGGGACACAAGGAGGAGGGCTTGCAGGCGGAGGAAGGGGCATAAAGGAGAGAAAAGGTGATGGCGGGGGTGGGGGTGTGGACACACATTGGCTGTGGCCAGATTTTGCCCTGAGAAAGCCCCAAGAGAGTGATTAGATTCTGCTAAAACCATGCATTTTAGAATGCTCAAATATTTACAGTCTAAAAGAATTCACAGACAGATAGGTGGGATGGAATGTGATTTATTAAGGCATTCCTTCCCTAAGGCTCTGGTGGTATTTTTCTTGGGAACTGGGTTTCATTTGTTAACTAACTAGTTATTACCTGCCTCCTTGGTACCAGGCACTGTGCTGGTACCAAGAAGAGATTCCAGTTCCTGTGCCCAGGAGCTTGTAATCTCTCCAAGGAGGTAAACAGTACGTGGATACATTCAAAATAATGACCTAAGTGTAATTTAAAAACTGCATATTTCAGGTAAATTCTTTGATGCTAGCGATGTGGGAAGATACAGAGAAAGAAGATGCTACTCACAGGATGTACGTGAGGCTGTTTGTACCACAGTGTGTTTGTGTTGGAAAGGACAGTGAGGTAAGATACACAGAATAAACCAGTGGTCACCAGTGGGGAGGGGGAGGGGATGGGGGAGGGGAAAGATAGGAGAGGGGGATTAAGAGGTACAAACGATTAGGTATAAAATAAATGAGCACCAAGATATATTGTACAGCACAGGGAATACAGCCAATATTTTATAATAACTATAAATGGAGTATAACCTTTAAAAATTGTAAATCACTATATTGTACACCTGTAACTTACACAATATTGTCCAGCAACTATACTTCAATTAAAAAAACCAATACATCAAAAAAAAAAAAAAACCAATACAGACATATAAAGGCCCACGTGATCAGGAACCACATAACCGGAAAAAAACAAAAGGACAGTGAGGTTGAAACTGAGCAGAACCCTATGGGGCCTTCCTGGGACAGACCCCTCCCCCCACCCCATGTCCTCACCTGCCTCTTGTCAGTAGAAAAACTTTAGCCAAAGAACAAATTTAGTCAGAGAATTGAGAAAATGAAAAAGCAAAGGAAAATAGTCAAACAGACCATATAATAATAGTTTAGCCACTAAACAAAGTCAAGGACTTTTAGTTCCTCTTCAAGGACTAAAGATAATAGTCTGAGCCATATCCTTTGAGCTGTTTTGCAGATACTGAAATCCCCAACAGATGGAAGAAGTTAACTACATGATGACCAGAATGTAGCCATGACATAAGCCGCTCCATCTTACACAAGTCCAAGAACTGGCCTCAAGGAGATGGGAACAAACCGACCGACCCTGGAGCTGAAGATTAACTGTCCTCAAAACAATCAAGATGACGCTGATCAGACCACCGATGACCAATTTCAAGATGACTGTCAGAGCTGACTGTGCTGCTCTGCACGTAGCCCTCACCCCGCACGTGCACCCCTGAAACTCCCGTTTAAGAGCTCTTGCCCTTGATCGGCAAGGGGGAGTTGGTCCTTTGGGACATGAGTCCACCTTCTCCCCAGGACTGCCGGCTTCCTCAATACAACTACCTTTCCTTTTACCCAAGGAATTCTCAGTACTGGACTCCTGAGCCAAGAGCAGCTGAACCCAAGTTCAGTAACACGGTGCCTGTGACGAAACAACCACAGCGTAGCTGCCAGGGCCCCACATGGAGTCCCTGCTCCTTCTCTTTCTCCCTCCTGCCTTTACACATTTCTGTCAGTTTAATCACAGCTGTGTAAAAATACACAAGCTATGAACAAGGCATGATCAACGTATGTCTGGCAGCAATGCCTGCAATTGGGATGGAACCGGCAAGGATGACTGTCATCGTGCCAGAGGCCAGTACCGGGTGGGAGCTCTGGACCCACCAGCTGCACAGGTAGAGAGCAGCTACTCAGCAACTTTCATTATTGGAAGAACAGAGCCTTTCACACAGGAGCAGTCATTGCCTCCTCCAAGACACTGCCAGTCACAGGCAATCACTAAATGATCGGTGATCTGGTTCTGATAGAGATTTCTTAGACAATCATGGCATATCCTGGCCTTAAGTTGGTCCTCTCCCTTGCACCTTGGACCAGAATTCAATAATCATTACTTCTGTAAAGAGACGTAGATTCCAGCGCTCCCTGGTTATGCTGATTCTTGTTTTATCCTGGAGCATTGCCCTAAAATTATGTTACGGCGGCCCTTGAAGATCTGTTTTCATAATATACTGTTACATTCAAAAAAGTAAATTTTTAAACGTGAAGTCAACTCTGAACGCAGCCAGGCACACCTTGTGGATTAATGAACAATCAACTACTATCAGGTGTATCCTCCATGGTTTTATTCTTCCTGTATTTGTTTGCTAAGGCTGCCGTAACACAGACTGGGAGGCTTAAACAACATAAATTTATCTCCCACAGTTCTGGAGGCCAGAAGTCCAAGATCCAGGTGTCAGTAGGCTTGGTTTCTCCAAGGCCATGGCTGCCCTCTCGCTGTGAGGACATGGTCCTTCCTCGGTGCTCCCACCCCTCATATCTCTGTCTCCAAATTTCCCTTTTTTATAAGGACACAGGTTGGATCAGGGCCCACCTAACAGCCTCATTTTAGTTAACCACCACTTCAAAGGCCCTATCTTCAAATACAGGCACATTCTGAGGTCCTGGAGGTTAGAGCTTCAACATTTGGATTTTGGGGAACACAGTTCAGTCCATCACACTTCATAGTCCTGACATACAGTTGGTCCTGAGGGGCAGTGGGTGGGATTCAGAGACCTGGTAGAGGTCTTGCTCTGAGGCACCTGACACCTGCTCCCTGAACCCCGAGATGAAACAAATGAGAGGCGGTGGGAGCTTTTAAAAGTCCTGCATCTCCTTTCCGCTATTTCCTGAGATCCCACGGAAAGAAGAGGCCTGAGCTGTAATCTTGTTCTGATGTAGGGGTAAAGATGGCAAACTGCACACGCGGGCATTTTCTGGAAGTTATCACACTGCATCACCCCAGAACGCCCGTGAGGTAAGCCAATCCGGGATCTACACTCCTTTCCAGCGAAAAACAGAACAAAGGCTGGGAGAGGCTGGGTAGCCGTACCTGAGACAGGTGATGTGAACGCACAGGACCGCAGCGCCCTTCCCGCTCAGAGGTGCATGTATTCATTCCCACTGCCATTCTCACAAATCACCACACACTTTACTGAAATAAACAACCCAAATTTCTTACCTCCGTTTTTCAGGTGGGAAGTCTGGGGGGCCTCCTTGCCTGGTTTTCAGCTCCGTGTCTCCCAAGGCCAAAATCAAGGCGGGGCCGGCAGGGCTCCGCCGGGAGCTCTGGGGAAACCTGCTTCCGGCCTCCTTCGGGCGCAGAATTCAGGTCCGGGTGTCCCTGTGACCGAGGCCCCTGCTTCCCGGCCGCTGCTGTCAGCCGAGGGTCACTCCCAGCTTCCGGGGCTGCCCGCCCTCCTCGGGCCCTGGGCCTCACCTTCCAGGCCGGCCCTCCTCACACTTTGCGGCTCCCGCCTCCAGCTCAAGGACGTCCTCTGCTCTCAAAGGCGCATGTGCGTAGCTAAGCCCCACCTGATAATCCCCGAGAACCTCCCTAATTAAAGGCTTGCTCCTCCAATCACAGCTGCAAAGTCCTGCTTGCCGTGGCACGTGACACGTGCACAGGGCGGGGCTCAGAGTGGGCACGTGGCGTGGGGGCGGGGCGGTCTGAGCTCCAGGGCGGGGCTGCGGGACTCGGCCCTCCTTGCAGAGGCGACGGACGAGACCCGTTCGAGCCAAACAGCCAAGAGGGAGGACGGGGTGGCGGAGGGCGCTGTGTCCTGGTCAGGGATCTGCTCCGAGGGGGTGACTCTGGCAGTCATGGGGGACGTGGGTTGGGCTGGTGAGAGATTCGAGCTGGGAGATGAGTTTGGAGGCTTTCGAACTACCCAAAGTGGGCGCTACAAAGAAGTGAAGAAGGGCTGGAAGTCCGTTTGCCCCAACTCCAGTTCTCCTGGAGTCAGCTGAGCTGCCAATTGGGCTTAGATGTGAATCCCCTGTGTTTCCCTTGCTGGCCGCACGAGATACTCTGAGTGACGCCCCCGTGAAAACAGCCAGTAAAGAAGGAAAAAAATGGATAAGAACTTGAACTGGCAAGAAGGCCGACTTATGAGTGGCCAAGTGCCCGAGAGGGGGGTGGACCCCCGAAGCTGGCATTTGCGGACCTTCCAGAGCCCCCTGAGGCATCAAAGACCAGACAAAGCCCAGGCCCTCAAAGGGCAGGGCTTCTCAAAAGAGACGCTGACCACCAGCACAGGCTAGGACCTGAAAAGGCACAAGGGTGCCAGGAATAAACCTGCCACATCTCCCGCACTCCCCGTAAGGGGAACTTGCTCATTTTCTGCTACTGAGTGGAGAGAACCCAGAAGCAGACTCGAGAATATATAGACACAATACACAAAAGAGGTGGCTTTTCAGATCACTGGGGAAAGAACAGACTTTTCAATAAATGGTCTTAGGACAACTGGGGATTCGTGTTCAAAAAGCGCCATTGGACCCCTACCTAAATCTCTCACACTAATCAAACTCCAGGAGGATGAAGGACTTAAATGTGAAAGTCAAAACCCTACAACTTTAGGACACCGTGCTGGTTACCTTTGTGATCCTTGGGTAAGAAATAACTTCTTAAACAGAACACAAAAGCACAAACAAAAGGGTGACAGCGATAAGTCTGACCACATTAAGATTAAAAATTTATGTTCATCTAAGGACACCCGAGAGGGAAAAGACAAACTGGAGACTGGGAGATATTCATAACATATATTATGGACAAAAGAGTAGTATTCAGAATCTATAAAGAATTCCCACGAGTCCAAATGAGAAGGATAAATAACTAGAAAGAGCAATGGTCAAAAGACATTTCAGAGAAGAGAAAACCTAAGTTGCCTGTAAACAAACGAGAAGAATGTCTAACTTGAGTTTTCAGGGAAGTTAATCTTAAAAGTACAATGAGAGTTAACACAAAAGTTTGCACCTCAATACAATAGCAACTGAATTCGTAATAGCCCCAAACTGGAGACAACCCGGATTCTCCTAAAACTGGTGAATGGTCAAAGAAACGGGTCCATCCAGACCTTGAAGAGCTGCTTCTTTTAGCCATAAAATGGACGACCTGTGACCCATGCAAGAACTTGGGTGGATCTCAGGGGTGTTGTGCTGAATGAAAAAAGTAAATCCCAAAGGGTTGCACATTGGATGTTTCCATCTACAGCATTCTTGAAATGAGACGAATTGTAGAAATGGATAATAGACGCTCAGCTGTCAGGAGTGAGGGATGTGGTGGGAGATCGGTGGGTGTGGTTGTTTTCGGCAACATGGGATCCCTGTGATGGTGGGAGTGTTCTGGATCCTTTCTGTGGTGGTGGATACACAAACCAACGCGTGATAAAACCGCACAGAATGAAGAAGTGCACATACACACACCCGAGAACAGGTGACCTGAGCAGCATCAGTGGGTGTGTCTGTGCCCGTGTCCAGGCTGTGACACTGCACTGACGTTTTGCAGGTACTGCCATTGGGGGGGCTTAGGGTGTCTCTCTGTGTTGTTTCTAACAGCTGCATGTGAATCTACAATGATCACAAAATAAAAAGTGTAATTAAAAAATAATGCATGAACGGTATTTCATACCTATCAGAGTGACAAAATTTAAGAAGTTGGACAAAAAGTGTGGGCAGGGCCGTGGGGCAGTGTGAACTTTCACCCTCGGGTGGGTCTGGACATCCATGTGTCTGGACCCTCTCGCTGTCCTCCAGGCAATAGCACGATGGTCAGTGGAAGCTGATGCTGGGACCAGAACACCCACTCAAGCTCTAGGACCAGCTGCATTTTAGTGGAGCCGGTGCAAAAGAAAATGTAGAGCCCCTTACCCAGAAATGAAGAATGCAAGATGGAGACAGCAGAGCTTTGAGGCAGTACAGGTCCTCGTAGGCAATGGTCCCCTGTGTGACCAGCCAGTTTCCATGCCGCAAGCCGGCCTTCCCAGGCGCACACCTTAGAGGAGCCCCGGGATGTGGGCCCTGGGATCCACACAGGGGTGCTCGGGGGAGCACGGTTGGCAACAGCTCAGATGTGGGCGGGTGAGCTGGGGGCACAGACATGCCCTGAAAGGCCAAGGGATGAATCAGCTACCTGGGATGGGGTTCGGGACATGATACCACAAACACGGTGTCTCGGCCTATTGAATATTTTAAGCTAAAGGAGTTTGAGAAAATGGCAGAAGCATGAAGGTCCCTCTGAGCTTCCCCCACCTCTCTCCCCTGAAGCAGGTCACAAAGCCCTCAGGTGACAGGTGCCCTCTGCACACCCGGAGGAAAAGAACATCTGCATCTCCACACACGGAGGGAACCAAGAAGAGTCCCGACAAGCGGGCCTTGCCGACCCCCCAGTTACTACATCACTCATCCTCCCCGAGCCCCGCCGTCCTCCACGACTGCCCGCTCTGCACCACACCCAGCATCACGTGCTCAGGTCTGTTGTTCCTTTGGGTCCTCGTGTCCTTATGGAGGCGCCCGGGTCACGGGAAATTTTTTTGTTTGTTTATTTATTTATTTTTGGCTGTGTTGGGTCTTTGTTGCGGTGTGCAGGCTTCTCATTGTGGTGGCTTCTCTTGTTGTGGAGCATGGGCTCTAGGCACACGGGCTTCAGTAGTTGTGGTTCCTGGGCTCAGTAGTTGTGGTGCGTGGGCTCAGTAGTTGTGGTTCCTGGGCTCAGTAGTTGTGGCTTGTGGGCTCAGTAGTCATGGCTCGTGGGCTCAGTAGTTGTGTCTCGTGGGCTCAGTAGTTGTGCCTCACGGGCTCAGTAGTCTTGGCTCGTGGACTCAGTAGGTGTGGCATGCGGGCTCAGTAGTTGTGGTTTGTGGGCACAGTAGTTGTGGCTCATGGGCTCAGTAGTTGTGGTTCATGGGCTCAGTAGTTGTGGCTCGTGAGCTCAGTAGTGTGGCTTGCGGGCTGTAGAGCACAGGCTCAGTAGTTGTGGTGCACGGGCTTAGTTGCTCTGCAGCATGTGGGATCTTCCCGGACCAGGGCTCGAACCCATGTCCCGTGCATTGGCAGGCGGATTCTTAACCACTGTGCCACCAGGGAAGTCCCATGTGAAACTTATATTAAATAAATCTGCATGCTTTTCTCCTACTAATCTCTCTTTGTCGGTGTAATTTTCAGACCCAGACAGGGGCCCTGAGACAGTGGAGGAAAACTCTTTTCTCCTCTACACTTATAACCACATTGAAGCACCTGAGAAACAAAATACTGACTGAAAAAAAGTCCCTAAAGGAACTACACTGTTGGTGGGAGTGTAAATTGATACAGCCACTATGGAGAACAGCATGGAAGTTCCTTAAAAAACTAAAAATAGAACTACCATACGACCCAGCAATCCCACTCCTGGGCATATACCCTGAGAAAACCATAATTCAAAAAGAGTCATGTACCACAATGTTCATTGCAGCACTATTTACAATAGCCAGGACATGGAAGCAACCTAAGTGTCCATCGACAGATGAATGGATAAAGAAAATGTGGCACATATATACAATGGAATATTACTCAGCCATAAAAAGAAATGAAATGGAGGTATTTGTAATGAGGTGGATGGACCTAGAGTCTGTCATACTGAGTGAAGTGACTCAGACACAGAAAGACAAATAGATCATATGATATCACTTATGAGTGGAATCTAAAACAATGATACAAATGAACTTATTTACAAAAGAGAGATAGACTCACAGGCACAGAAAACAAACTTATGGTTACCAAAGGGGATAGCGGGGGAGAAAAAACTAGGAGTTTGGGATTAACATATACACACTACTCTATATAAAACAGATAAACAAGGACCCACTGTATAGCATATGGAACTATATTCAATATCTTAACCTATAATGGAAAAGAATCTGAAAAAGAAAATATATATGTTATATATATATATATATATGTTATGTATATATAACTGAATCACTTTGTTGTACACCAGAAACTAACACAACATTGTACATCAGCTATACTTCAATTTAAAAAAAGTCCCCAAAGAATACATACAACAAAGGCTACCTATAGCAAGTTAAGAAAACCCTACAAAGCTGAACTATGTATATTGTTTAGAGAAACAAACACATGTGGTAAAACTGTTAAGAAAAACGAGGGAATGATGGGGCAGAACCCAGGAGAGTGGTCCGTCTTGGGGGATCAAGTGGGTGGGGCCGGGGGGGATGGTGGGAGGGCCATCAGGGCGAGGGGGTGTCCTTTATTATAAACGGGCCTATGGATAGATGGGTTTTGTTGAACCAGTATTTTTCATACATTACTCATACTTTGTATTTTTATTTATTCATTATTTAATAAGTTAAATATTAATTTAGGCAAGTTGGCACTATTTTATGGGGGAAAACAAACAGTTCATTTACGGTAGGAAATTTCCAGACCTTTCTGCACTTCTACAAGCTTCTAGATGTCTCGTCTACTTTTAGCAGGTAGCGGGGCTGCTGACTTACACGCGTCCTCTGCTCAGATGTGCGAAGATGCGCAGTTCTTTTCCTGCTCCTCGTCCACCCCGACCCTCTGGGTGGTGAGGGGCGGTCGGGGGTCCTCGGTGTCTACAGAGTTCAGTGGTCTTTTCCAGGCGACTCCTTCTCTTTGGGAAATGTCGGTCTCCCAGCTGCCCCCTTCTGCCCCTGGTCCTCCGGGCGTGGCATCTGGGGTGTGGCGTGGGTGCAGAGAGGGAGGCGTGTCGAGTCTGGCCCCTCTTGCTGTCCCCCTGAGCCCTCTGGTGTTGCCCGGCCCCAGGGCCGCCGGCTGCCATGAAGCGGGGGGTGGGAGGACTTCTGGTTCCTCTTGGTGCAGCAGCAGATGCCGGGGGTCCCCCTGCCGACCCGGCCCCCAGGGTCCTGGAGCACAGGGGGCGGCTCTGGGTCTTGGCTGCATCTCCATCAAGCCTGAGGAGCCCCTTCAGCAGGTCCTGGAGCACAGGGGGCGGCTCTGCGTCTTGGCTGCATCTCCATCAAGCCTGAGGAGCCCCTTCAGCAGGTCCTGGAGCACAGGGGGCGGCTCTGCGTCTTGGCTGCATCTCCATCAAGCCTGAGGAGCCCCTTCAGCAGGTCCTGGAGCACAGGGGGCGGCTCTGCGTTTTGGCTGCATCTCCATCAAGCCTGAGGAGCCCCTTCAGCAGGTCCTCTTCGCCGGCACCACGGCAGCCCCCGGCCCAGGCCCAGTGCTCTGCCCTCGGTGGCCTTGCTCTCCCGGTGCACGAGGGCACCCTCCCTCCTTGCACAGCAGCGGAGCTCTAAGTAGGTGGCCCTGCCTCATCCCGCGGCTGCCGCAGCCCGCGTGGCCTGGACCCGCCCCGCACGTCCCTCCTGGTTCCAGCTTCCGTGTCTCTGTGAGGCTTCCCCTCAGGACCAGGCGTGGGAGGAGCGGCCCCGCATGTCCGAGCCTCGTCTGTCTCCCCAGCCCTGCTGCCCCTGCATCCGTCCAGGCAGTGGGTGGGCCTACCGTCTCTGGCCTAGAGTGACATTTGTCCATCTCCTCCGTCCCTGGGAGGACCCAGAAGGTGTATTTCCCAGCACGCAGTCTTGAGCGTTTAAGGATTTCCAGGGGAACCTGTGCAAGGACACGTATGCCTGAGTTTCTAGCAAATGAGCCCATTGCAAGCTACTACTGAGAAGCTCTAGAGAAGGTCCGTCCCACGTAGAAAGTGGGACAACCACCCAGATGCCTGGTTATCGCCTTCGATCTTTGCGCGAGGCCTGTCGGGGAATGAGACCCCAGAATTTAGCCTCGTAATGAGGAGTCCTTTTCCCTCCCGCGGGTGATTTGAACTTCACTTTACACCAAGAATCACAGCAAACTCCAGACAATTCGGAAGCTGAATGTAAGAAAATTAAAGGGTAGAGCAACTAGAAGAATAGAATTAGATGTTTATCAACCATCTGGAGGAGCAAGGACAGAGTAAATTTAGAAGTGGTAGAGGTCATGAGGAAAATAATGGGCAGGTTTGACTGTATGAAATTAATTTTTAAATGAAATTAAATTTCTATTTAATTAATATTTTAAAATTATAAATTTAAATTCATTTAAATTGCAGAATTAAATTTTAGTTACACTTTAATTAATATTTGTTTAAATATGAATCCAATTTTATTTTATTTTATTTTATTTATTTATTTTTTTAACATCTTTATTGGAGTAAAATTGCTTTACGAATCCAATTTTAATAAATTTAATTTTTAAATTAAACTCACTTTAACCTAACTGGCTGTTGGTGAAATTAGTTGCAGTCAAATTGGATTTCGAGTGACTTGGTTTAGCAGAGGCTGGCCAGCTCCTCCTCTGGCGGCATGGCTGTGGGGACACAGAGGAGAAGGATTTGAGTGGCAAGGGAAAGTCAGGGCTGATGACTGATTAGACAGGGCCGGCTGGTAGGTGCAGGCATCAGGGATGGATCTGAGGTTTTGAGCCCAGGTAGCCGGGAGGTAGTGGGACTAATGAACCCAGATAGGGGCGGGGTGGCGGAGCAGGCGTGGCTACTCAGCTAAAATCACTATTGGTCGCTGGTTCTCAGAATCACCTGGTGGGGGGTCATTAACATACCGATCGAGCGCTGGCCCATCCCCAGAGGTGCTCATTCGGTAGGTTTGGGCCGGGGCTTGAGAATTTGCAGGTCTAACAGGTTCTCCGGTGACGCTGAGGCTGCTGACCAGGGACCTGGCTTTGAGAATCACCCTCTGGTCTTTGGGGTAGAGGAGGTGGGTGGAACCCGGCAGCATTGTCACCGTGGCGCTGGAGCGCTGGAGAGAGGTCAGGACCAGAGATGAGGATAAAAATTCCTCCCATTTACTGCACAGCTTCCCACTGGCATGCCAGCAGTGGGGTGAGGGCCTGAATTGGTCATCAGCCCCTAGGGTGGGGCTGGGCAGGGGCTGGAGAGGCCAGAGCCCTGCGGCCAATTCTTTCTGAACACAGTCACCTCCACTTACCCCGGCTTGCGTACACATAGTTTTTCTTACGTAAGCAGTGGAACAAAGAAACTGTAAAACATGGGAAAGCTCTGCTTTACCGAGTGCTCATGCTGGGGCAGGCTGAAGTGATGTCCCCATGAGCGAGATGCTATTATTATCCAGATTGAAGAGAGGAGAAAATGGAGGTTTAGAGGGGTTAAACCACTTTCATGGCTGGCGTCAGTGTCACACGGTTGGCGTCAATGTCACATGGTTGGCGTCAATGTCACACGGTGGGTTAGCAACTGGCAGATGCAGAGTTAAAGCCCTGTCTAGCCCATTTCCAGACTTGGAGACTCTAATCATTATGCCTCTTCCAGGATTTGGACATTATCGGCATGGAGGTGACATCTATTTTTATTTTTATTTTTTAAAATTTATTTTTATTTTATTTATTTTTGCCTGCGTTGGGTCTTCGTTGCTGCGCGTGGGCTTTCTCTAGTTGCAGTGAGCGGGGGCTTCTCATTGCGGTGGCTTCTCTTGTTCCAGAGCACAGGCTCTAGGCGCACAGGCTTCAGTAGTTGTGGCTTGCGGGCCCTAGAGTGCAGGCTCAGTAGTTGTGGCACATGGGCTTAGTTGCTCTGGGGCATGTGGGATCCTCCCGGACCAGGGCTCGAACCTGTGTCCCCTGCATTGGCAGGAGGATTCTTAACCACTGTGCCACCAGGGAAGCCCCACAGGTGACATTTAAAGCAATGAGATTGGAGGAAACCACCGAGAAGAGAGTTTATAGAGAATGTCCAAGCACATCACCTTGGGAACCTCCACATTCAGGGGATGAGGGGAAGAGGCTGAGCCCTAGAGGAGGCCATGGAAATGAAAGGAGACGGAGGCACCAAGAGAAGGAGTTTCAGTAGCGCCACATGCCTTGGAGTTGTCCAGAAAGAAAAAGACGAAGAGGAGGCCCCCGAATTTTCAGCTGAGGTCACTGTTGATCCTTAAAGGAACTGCTTCACCAGAGAAGTGAAGATTAGCATTGGGAGCGTTTCAGTTATCTGTTGCTAATTAGCAAACAACCTTACACTGTTTTAAAAATTAGCATCAGTTTTGCGTTTCTGTAGGTTGATGAGGCTCTGCTTGCTGGTGGTTCTCCAGCTGCACACGTGTCGGCTGGGGCCCTGAGAGGCTCGGTGGGGCAGGAACATTCCCACATGGCCCCTCTCACCCTGGCAGTTGGTGCTGGCTGCTGGCGGGCGCTCAGCTGGGGCTGGTGACCCAGGACCCTGGTTTTCCTCCCCACAGGTAGTTTCTCCACAAGACCTGGGCTTCTCATGGGGCAGCGGGATTCTGGGAAGATGGGTCCCAAGCACATAAAATCAAAGCTGTACATCTCTTAAATCTCTGAAGTTACATAATATCATTTCAACAATATTGTGTTAGTAAAAGCAAGACACACGTCCGACCCAGATTCAACGGGGTGGCGAAATAGACTCCGCCTCCCCTGGGGAGGAGTGACCAAGATTTGAGGCCGTTTTAAATCTCCCAGAGGGTGAGTGATGAGAATGTGGGTTACTTACCTTTCAAGAGCTATTGCAACGAAGGGCGGTTGTTTCAGAGCCCAGAGGTTTTAGGGAGGGGCCTTTGTAGGGTACAGGTTACACATCTCATGGGGTGCTGTTCACCAACATTACCACACATGTACAGCTTACAACCGTGACATTTGTTACCTCACAGTTTCTGTGGATCAAGAGTCCAGGCTCGGCCGAGCTGGGTGCTCTATGTCATGGCCTCACAAAGCTGTGGTCAAAGTATCAGTTGGGGCTGCAGTCTCATCTGATGCTCCAGAGGGGCTGGGCAGGGGAGAGGATCCATTTCCAGGATTTTGTGGCTTTGAGCAGCTTTCGATTCCTTGTGGGCTGTTGGACCAAGGAGCACAGTTTTGAAGGCCACTGGCTGGAGGCCACTGTGAGCTCCTTGCCACCCGAGACTTCCCAATGTGGAGGCTCAAAGCCAGCAAGAGAGAGAGTCCTCCCGAGACAGGCACAATGTCCCTTAATCACATCCACACAATCACGTACATCCTGTCGCCTTTGCCGTATTCTAGTTGTTACGAAGCAAGTCACAGGTCACACCTGCACACGAGGTCCTGAACACCAGGAGGTGGGGATTCCAGGGACCGTCCCTGCCACAGAAGACTTGCACTTGCTTCTAGGCTGGAAGGCAGTGGCCAGTGTAGAGGGAAAATCCATCTTTAGAGACAGGCCAGGGGTGACTGGTGGACAGGGGCCAAGGTCACACGTAAGTTAGATTTGGAGAGGAGGACTTCTTTTATTTTGAATATATAGGAAGAGGGAAGTAATTGGAGAAGATAAAAGAAGTTTTAAAGTGTAAAGGGGGACGTTTCCAAGAAAGCTGACATGGTGGGCCTCCATCTTCCTGGTCAACAGGAGGTGAGGCTATTTACTGGGTCTGAGAGTTGAGTGGGGATTCATGTTTTGAGGAAAGTAGAAAGTATTTGAAACAGGTGCTGTGCTGAATGTCATCAAGGTTGATCAGAAGTGAGAAAAAGGAGAGAAAAGGATCTTGATCAGCACACAGGGTCAGTTTAGTTGAACATGCAGACTTAGAACTGTCGGCCAACAGTGGTTGGGCCATTGTTAAAATGGTTGGTTATGGGATTTAAGCCAC
Organism: Balaenoptera acutorostrata; assembly: GCF_949987535.1. Lineage (NCBI taxonomy): Eukaryota > Metazoa > Chordata > Mammalia > Artiodactyla > Balaenopteridae > Balaenoptera > Balaenoptera acutorostrata. The sequence goes on from NC_080069.1 coordinate 3,131,692, forward strand.
TTCAGGAGGCAAATGAGGCCAAGAGCAAGTAAAAAATGGTAAGAACAGAGAGTATAAAGGGCAAGAGATTCCCATGAAGGCAAATAGTAGGTTCAATGACTAGGGGAATGATGTAAAGAGAATTTTTATTCTTAATTCTTAATCTCATTTGAATTTCCAGCGAAACGTGAAGCTCCCTCTCCGTGAAATACCCCCTTCCTTGGCTCCTGTAAGACACCCTCTCCTGCTTCCCTGAAGCCCTGATCTCTTCCTCCTCAGGGTTCCTCCTTAGGCCTGCCCCTCTTCCCTCCTCTCAGGGCCATTTCATCGCCTCCTGTGGATTTAATTACTCTCGAAAGGCTGCCAACTTCCCAAAGGTGTATTTCTAGCACAGATTTTCTCATTAGTTTCAGCCCAGGAGCCCACATGTCCCACAGGCACTAAAGCTGGACATTTCACACACAGAAAGCATCCTTTCTCTCCCTCCCCTTCCCTGATGTTTCCTATGTTGGGGAAGGGCACCCACACAGATTCTTTGCTCAACTAGGAAACCCAGTGTCATCCTTGACATGACCTTTTCTTCACCCCATCCCATCCCATCTGTAACACTGGACCACTTTTCTCCCTTCACTATGGCCACTCTCCCACCCCAGCTACCAACACATTTGGTCAGATCACCCCCTCAGGCTCCTACACTGCCTCACTACTTCTAGTATTGATCCTCTACAATCTGTTTTCTTCCTTGTAGCCAAAGGGACCTTGCAAAATGCAAATCTCATTATGTCAGTACCCCCTACCCTAACATACACACACCATTTAAAATCCTTCACTGACTTCCTATGGCCCATAGAATAAATAATAAAGGATAAGATTTACCAGGAACTTATTATTTGTGCTGGGCACAGGGATTCACATTACTTGTGTAACAGAACAAATCCCTTAGCAGGATAATTCAGCACCTTCATTATCTGGTCCCAGTGTAACCCTCCAGCCTCCTTGTCTACACCTCCCTCTCCACCTGGCTCATCCCAACTCACCCTTTAGGAACCAGTTCAGAGGCTGATAGCACCTCCAGGAAGCCTCCTGCATCCTGGCTTCAATCTCTGTTATGGGACATGAACCCAGCACCACCTTCTATAGTATTAACCTTCTCGTTCGTGTCCACCACTCCTCTGTCTCATTAGTTATCCTACCTGCAATATCTTTCAGGGGGCCTGGTTCATAGTCATTTCTCAATAAATATTTGTTGAACGAATGAATGGATCTTGGAGTTAAGACAATTCCAAACATTGGGAGCTGTCAGGAGTGTTACCCTTGGGTATACTCACACTGGCGTGGGTGGTGACCTTGAGTGCCTTCCTGCAGACCCAACCCTGCTAAACCCTAGGAAGGGAGGAAACCCAGCAAGTGTATGCCCTTGTATGGATATACCACATTTTGTTTATCCATTAAGCCAGTAAATTTGGGCATGCAGCCATAGAAACCTGGAGCACAATAGAGGTCAAAGATGGGAGGAATTAAGAGTGCTATCTTCTATGCTCTAATGGTTGAACTGTAGTGCACTACAGTGCATTTTATCATGGTCTTTTAGGCATGAGGTTTTGCACTAAAGCTATCATGTTCTTCCAGGAAAATCCTGTGGTACACAGTATTACATTATTTTGCATATGTTTTTATTTTTATAACATGAATCCTACATTGAAATATGCATATTTTAAGTAGATAAAATAAGAGTTAATTCAATGTATAACAAATTGTAATAGAGTATTGTGTAAATATATTGATATATTTCCTGATCTGTTACCTAAAACTGGATTTAGGCCCAAAGTCATAAGCGATGAGGATATTTATTAATACTATTTTAAGGAAAAAAATAAATCTAACCAATATCCAGAGCATTATCTAATTCAATGTGGAAAACCTGGATTCCCAATAGTTAATCACATATACATCTCGGGACTGTAATCGCCCGCAGAGAGGCCATCCCAGTCCTTGCAGTATAAAGGGGCCCTCTGCACCCTTTTGTTTCTTAAGAGCACCTGGACACACCGATTCTTATTTGTTTACTACTTGTTCATGGTTTCACTCTCCCACGAGAATCTGTTCTAAGTTCTGTGTCTTTCCCACTCACCCCTATGTCCTAGAACCCAGCACCATGCCTGATCATGGCAGGAGCCCAGGACTGAAGACCCAAGGAGAACACGAAACAGTGAAGGTGGTTGTGTGCTCAGGATGAGTAGTGTGAGATGCAGAACTTCCTTCAACATTGGCTTAGTATTTCAGCATGAAAATATCTTTAAAGTGAACTGCAATTATGGATGCACATTCCAAAGGAAAGGCCTGCCGTTCTGCTTCCTGCCGACATTGGTCGGCTTGCAAACTCCAGTTCTCACCCGGGTAGCATCACTCAGAGAAGTGTGAGAAATCCAGTACGTTCCCGCATGGAATTCTGTTCCCTCACAGCCGAACGAGACTCAGCATCACCCCTTCTGGGAGCACACGGAGCTTGTCATGCTTCTCAGTTGACGCCCAATCTCGTGCCTTCCTGCCCCCCTTCACCTACTTGTCTGCCACCATCACTTCAGCCCTGATGCATGCCAGTAAAGCAGGGCTATTTTCAGAGTCCTATTTTAGCCTCAAAAATTAGTCCGAGTTCCTACACAGCCCTAGCAGTACTGCAATTTAATAAACGACATCGATTACCGCCTATGTGTCTCAGTACGACCACGGATTTCATACAGCAATGTTGTGAGTTCACCTCCATGTCTATGATGAAATCTTGAGCCACTATCCCACATAGTAGAGTGCAGGTGGCAGATGGAAGGTTCCACAACTGCTGGGCTAGAGGGCTCAGGTAGCCTTGTGAGTGGGCTGCCCCTGGTAGAAGGCCCTCAGCATGTGCTCTCATCCTGGCGTTCACCTTTCTAAACCCCAGAGAGCCGGAAAGCCAGAACCAGAATTTTCCCGACTCCCTTGCAGCTAGGGTTCTGGATGTGAACACACTCCAGCGTGAGACCCACCGTGGAAGGTGAAGAGGAGCAGAGGTCCTCTCTGTGCTGCTGAGGCGGCTGCCGAGCTGGGTCAGGGAGGCGCGGAGGTTTACGGCTGGACTCAGCATCCCAGCGTGTAGCCCTCAGTCCAGTGAGGATGGGAGGCGTCCGTGACGGGAGTGGAGGTGACAAGAGGATCAGCCTCTGGTCTCTGAATCTCACCTATGGAGGTAAGTCTGGTAGCAGCTCTCCAGCTACTGCTGCACTCGGCTGTGATTTTGTAGGTGCCCAGTATCCTGTAGGAAATCCCATTCTGCTTGAAAACCTGTTCTGCGACTGTTAAAACCCCACTAAGGACTCAGTCAGGCTACTGAGCTGGACTCTCCGTGGCTGCTTTGGGCTCTCCTTGGGGAAATAGGAAGCTTGACACATAATAAACATTTATTAAATGCACTGCTTGTCCAACATGAAAGAGCTTCATTGAAAGATTAATATGTCCTACATTAAGCAACTTAACAGTATTTAAAAATCTCTAAGTACTCCAATTTCTCAAAATATAAGACACACATGGGGGATACAAGATGATGAAAACCTAGTTCTCTTTTAAAAAATAAATTTATTTATTTTTTATTTATTTTAATTTTATTTTTGGCTGTGTTGGGTCTTTGTTGCTGCACGTGGGCTTTAGTTGCAGCGAGCAGGGGCTACACATCGTTGTGGTGCACAGGCTTCTCATTGCGGTGGCTTCTCTTTTTTTTTAAATTTAATTTAATTTTTTTATACAGCAGATGTTTATTAGTTATCCATTTTATAGATATTAGTGTGTATTTGTCAATCCCAATCTCCCAGTTCATCACACCTGCGGTGGCTTCTCTTGTTGTGCAGCACGGGCTCTAGGCGTGTGGGCTTCAGTAGTTGTGGCATGTGGGCTCAGTAGTTGTGGCTCACGGGCTCTAGAGCACAGGCTCAGTAGTTGTGGCACATGGGTTTAGTCGCTCTGCGGCATGTGGGATCTTCCTGGACCAGGGATCAAACCCATGTCCCCTGCATTGGCAGGTGGATTCTTAACCACTGAACCACCAGAGAAGCCCGAAAACCTAGTTCTTAATGAGATTGGTGGTCTCCAGAGGCGGGGGGTAGGTGAAATGGGTGGAGGGGGTCAAAAGGTACAAACTTCCAGTTATAAAGTAACTAAGTCCTGGGATGTAATGCACAGCATGGTGTCTACAGTTAATAAACTGTGCTGCATATTTGAAAGTTGCTGAGAGAGTACACCTTAAAAGTTCTATCACAAGAAACAAATTCTATAACTGTGAGGTGATGGATGTTAGCTACACTTACTGCGGCCACCATTTCACGGTGTATATGAACAGTGAATCATTAGGCTGTACACCTGAAACTAACACAATGTTCCACCTGAATTATACCCGAATGTTCTACCTGTCAATTATACCTGAATTTTAAAAAATGTGGGGACTTCCCTGGTGGTCCAGTGGTTAAGACACTGAGCTGCCAGTGCAGAGGGCATGGGTTCGATCCCTGGTCAGGTAACTAAGATCCCACATGCTGCATGGCTAAGAAAGAAAAAAAAAAAAAAAGCTTATTCAATAATAAAGCTGTTTAAAAAAAAATTGGTTTAAAAGAAAATAAATAAAAAATGTGAAAAAAGCTTAGTTCTTACCCCAAGTGAGAGGGATACAAGGCATACGGCTCCTCATGTCATCTTAAAGGTACCAGCCCAGCACCAAGAGACGACATCTGCAGTTACTTACATCTGTCCCTGGAAGAGGACCAGATATCCCCAACCCCGCAGACTTTAGACTTGGCCACGTAATGTGCTTTGGTCAACGGCATGTGCGAGAACCAGATGTGCATCACTTCCAAGCAGAAGATGCAGGGTCACTGTGAGATTCCACCAGTCTGCCCGGGTCCCAGAATGGGAGAACGCACAGTCTGCACGTGACGAGAGTAAGACGCCTTCACTGTAAGCCAGAGATTTGGGGGTTGTTTGCTACTGCACAGAAATAGATTAATACCCTGGAAGAGAAGAATTTCGTTTTACTGGCGGATCTTGAGTACGTATTCTCGGAGGGGGTGCGATGTCAGGTTTCCTTGGTGGTGTAAGTAGGATTTCAGGGGACAGAGAAGGAAGCAGGCAGGGTGTACGTTTATATCCAAAGAGACAGATGTGGGAAAATGCAGGTGGATTGGGGAAGAGGGCAGAGAACAACGGGTAATCGGATAGGTCTCGAATCTCTGGTGTGAATGAAGGGGAGCGGAAGATTCTTTCAACCACGTTCAGAGGGACTGGAACATCACGGTCAGGGGTCAACACTTCTCAAAGTGGACAGGGAAGGCCATCTCTGGAGGAGAGCGCAGTCAGGAGATAGCCCGAGATTTAGGAACATTTACGGGCTGAAGGAAATGGGCCAAATCAGAGGTAATATTGGAAGATATAAGAGAGGAAAATTGGGATCAAAGATGGAGCCTTGGAAAGTTTTTCTGAAATCAGTACAGGAAAACAACAAACTGATAATGAGAACTTTGGAGGTGGAGTGAGTTCACACCAGACAGCCCTGATCCCAGTGAAGGGGGTAGATTGTGGAAAGTGAGGGGTGGGAGTGGGTGGAATAGCCTTGGGGGGGGGGAGGGGACAGCCATGGCCACAGAGGAGGGAACAGCTTCAGAGGCATCACGTGACTTGTCACCAGGATGGTGTAAAGTACATGGACCAGCAAGTACAGTATCTAGAAATCTGCCTGGCACACAGTTCACAAACCCTCTTCGGTTTTCCTTTATGTAATTTACCAGGTCCTTGAATATGGACTCTTTTCAGGCCGGAGCCCACAGGCCATTATGCCCTCTCTCCGAGGCCACCACTTTCCATCTGTGCCCTGGCAGGTGCCGCCCACGCCAGAAAACCCCACCGTGCACTCTTCATGGCTCACAGGCTGGCCTCCCCCCATCGACCCCCTTCTCAGAGTCAGTGCTGTCAGTTTGGGGTAAATTTCATGCACAGTCTAATCTCAGCCCTTTACAGGCTTGTTGACTCACGTGGCTTCTTGCAATTCTAGTAACAGGATTAGACACTGGAGAAGTGGCAAACTTGGTTTGCAAGTAGATGCTGCATCAAAGATGTACCTCAAATCCAACAGAATAAATGAAGCCAGCACGAATCTCCTGCTTGGCACTGAGCGGGGCTGGCAGGGATTCCTCCCGGGCACTGCATAGAGGAGCAAGTGAACAGCAGCCCCCAACGCAGCTCCGGGAGTTCTAAGATGCAGAGTCGAGCCAATTCAGCTGCTAACCCGACAAAAACTTGGTGTGAATATACATGTATATGCTATGTTTCTATGAGAGCACAGAACACACGTCTATAAATAGTCAGCTGAAGCTGGCAGTGACAACAGAAGCTCTGTACTTGCTTGGCTTACTAAACTACACAGAAAGAGGGAACGCCGTGTGAGCCCTGCTCCTGGAGGGGTGTGTACTCAGCCCACCGTGGAGGGAGTCTGCTGAGAACGTGACGTCAGACGCCGGGGCCAGCTCTCGGCCGTGTTCTGGGCTAGTTCAGTGTGACACCTTCAAGGAGGGCTTTGAGCTCAGGCAGGAAGGAGGAAGAGTTTCTCTAAGCTGGTCTAGGTTAGAGAAAAGCCCAGTAAATACCCAGGTGCTGGTGAGGTGGGGGGGGGGGGAGTCGAGGGGAACCAACACTCACAATGCGTGTGACGTTCACGTGTGTCACATGGATGTGTAGACATAGCTCTGCATCCGGTACGTGCGCTTTTGAGAACTCAGAGTTTCAGGCACTGGGCTAAACCTTCCGGTGATTATAAGTTATATATAATTTGATTACAATTTAATGTAACATTTTTTGACGTCTGTACCCTCTAAGGAATAGTTTATTCAACATGCATCTTGAGTATCTCCCAAGTTCCAGGCACCGTGCTTTGTGCCAGGCACAGAAAGATGAGTAAAGCAGGGTTCCGGTCTTGGGGAGCCTGCAATCCAGTGAGTGTGACAAATAAAGACGAGGATTCTGCAGGGTTGCTGAGTGCTGTAACATTGGAATATACAAAGTCTTTGGGACTCACAGCAAGTTGCGCCAGTTCCTTTTGCTGGATGATAATAAATTAGCCCAGGACTTAGCGGCATAAGGCAACCATTGCATTATTCTCCCAGATCCGGTGGGTTAGGGATTTGGAGGGGCACGGAGCATGGAGGAGATGGTTGCCTATTTTCCACCATGTCTGGGGCCCCACCTGGAAACAGGACGACCAGGTCTGCCCACCAGGTGTGTACACGTGGCCTCTGCAAGGAGCCAGGCTTCCTCACAGCTCCAAGGGGATGAGTTCCAGCCAACAGGGTGGAAGCCACATTGCCTTTCAGGGCCCAGCCTCATAAGACACCAGTGTCTCTCCTGCCACAGACTCTGTTGGATGAAGCCCGCCCAGAAGCAAGAGGAGGGGCGTGGACCCAAACTCTCAGTGCGGGGAATGTCGAAGAATTCCGTGGCCATTTATAAAAACTGCTGTGAAGAGAGCACCTTCCTAGCTGGGGAGTCAGGGAAGGCTTCACAGAAGAGGTGATGCTTGGGCTGCATCCCAAGGAGTGGAAGTTTGCCAGGAGAAGTGGCGAGGGTGTGAAGAACAGCATCCCAGGCTCACACACCCATGGGGACACAGAGACAGGAGAAGGAGGAATCCAAGGGGGGGACCGTGCACAGATCAAGCGTCAGAGGAAAATCAGTGTCACTGCTCTCCCATTCCCTGGATACATCAAGTGTCTGAACTGCTAACTCAACTCAACCGTTGCTCACTGATCCTTAAACCAGGTACATCGTCTTGGGAAAGTGCCGTGGAGCACTTTCCCAAGTGGGTTTCAAGTCGGGCTTGAAAGTGAAGGGACAGCTGTTCTTTAGCAAACACCAAGCACGTACTCCCTGTGGGCACCAAGGACAGGGCCGTTTCCACTCACTCAATCCTCACCACCACCCTGCAAGGCGACTCCTGTTACTACCTCGCTGACAGATGGGGAAGCTGAGGTCCAGAGAGGGGGGGTTACCTGCTCAGCTGGCCAGGGGCACACCTAGGATTCAAAGCAGGTAGCCTGACCACAGAGTCTGGACACCTGACCCCTGCACGGGGCCACCCCTCAGACAGCTGGGGCAGAACAGAGGCTGAAACTGAAGGCTGCCCCAGAAGCTTGAACTTGATCTGTGTGGAGACCAGGAGACATTTAGGGCCACCTGAGACGGCAAGGAATGTGATCTAAACTGTGCGCACACAGCTCGCACGGCTGGTTCTCGGCTGATCCAGATAAGACAAGTCTCTTGCTTCCCTATTCAGTGTTCTCCACTGTTCCCTAAAGCTCGTGTGCCCGGAGAGAGTACTTTCTGGTCCAGCACCTCTTCTGATCTCTCCAAGGACGATGTAAGAGTCTAGACTCTTGAAGAAACCAGCAATGGGGCTGCCCCACGGGGTCACGGGCAGGGTCTCCCAGGCGAGGTCTTAACCTACATGGGATGTTTTAAGGCTAATCTAGAACAAGGCCAAGCATATTCTGTGGTTTGACTCGCAAAGACAAAATGCGATTTATTACAGCAGTTTAATTTCCCCATCAACTCGGCAGTGTTTTTGCCGCCCTGAGCTGTGGTGGACCCAGCGCTTTGCTGTGTCCTGTGGTGCCGCTTAGATGCGCACGCTGACATCAGGACAGACCGCGCCCCGGGGCGGAAGGTCTGAAGGAAGACACCACAATACTATCACCCCGCAGGGCCTTAGTACAGAACCTGAGAGGCACAATGGTTAAGAAAGTGGCGGAGGTACACTGAGACCTCAGGAAGACGGTGGGAGGAGCTGGCAGCTCGATTTCAGGTTCCGGGGAAGTGCTTTTAAGTGGACATTGCGCTAATCTCATCATCTTCTATAAAAAACTTAGACCGTTTACTTTGTGATGACTTTACAGGTTCACTGAGATATATGAGAAAGTGGTAGGAATAATAAAAACAACAAAAACCATAACTATCAAGCCCTTGGCTCAGAAATGTCCTCCAAGAAGACTCATGCAAAAAGACCAGGGCAGGTGAAGTGGATCATTTTGAAATTGAAGGTAGTTTAAAGGATCAAATCAACAGTTCTAGAATTGGTGTACAGAGTCTAAAGGCATGACCTGGGAGGGAAGTCAGGCTTGTTTTGGCAGGAGGTGTGCGATCACGGGGCTGGACCAAGCTGGGACCAGAGCTGTGTGCCCTCAATCTCATGAGTCACCTCTGGTGAGCTTCAGTGGACACACAAAATATGTAGTTTTGCTGCACAGCAAACGAAACCATAAACAAAATGAAAAGACACCTATACACTGGGAGAAAACATTTGCAAATGATGAGACCGACAAGGGATTAATTTCTAAAATACACAAACGGCTTATACACCTCAATATCAAAACAAACAAACAAACAACACAATCAAAAAATGGTCAGAAGGTCTAAATAGCCATTTCTCCAAAGAAGACATACAGATGGCCAAGAGGCACATGAAAGGATGCTCAACATCACTAATCATTAGAGAAATGCAAATCAAAACTACAATGAGGTACCACCTCACACCGGTCAGAATGGCCATCATCAAAAAGTCTACAAATAATAAATGCTGGAGAGGGTGTGGAGGAAAGGGAACCCTCCTACACTGTTGGTGGGAATGTAAATTGGTGCAGCCACTATGGAGAACAGTATGGAGGTTCCTTAGAAAACTAAAAATAGAGCTACCATATGATCCAGGAATCCCACTGCTGGGCATATATCTGGGGAAAACCCTAATTCAAAAAGACACATGCACCCCAATGTTCACAGCAGCACTATTTACAATAGCCAAGACATGGAAACAACCTAAATGTCCATTGACAGATGAACGGATAAAGAAGATGTGGTACATATATACACAATGGAATACTACTCAGCCATATAAAAAGAATGAAATAGTGCCATTTGCAGCAACATGAATGAACCTAGAGATTATCATACTAAGTGAAGTAAGTCAGACAGAGAAAGACAAATATATGATATTGCTTATATGTGGAATCTAAAAAAAGAATACGAATGAATTATTTATAAAACAGAATCAGACTCACAGACTTGGAAAACAAACTTATGGTTACCAAAGGGGAAGGGGGGGGATAAATTGGGAATTTGGGTTTAGCAGATACACACTACTATATATAAAATAGATAAACAACAAGGACCTACTGCATAGCACAAGGAACTATTTTCAATATCTTGTAATAACCTATAATGGAAAAGGATCTGTAAAAGAATAAATATATATAACTGAACCACTTTGCTGTACATTTGAAACATTGTAAATCAATTATACTTCAATAAAAAAAAGTCTACACAATTATTCAGCCTTAAAAAGGAAGAAAATTCGGATACATGCTGCAACATGGATGAACCTTGAAGACATAGGCTAAGTGAAATAAACCAATCACAAAAGGAAAAAACAAAACAAAATAAAAAAACCCAAAACACATATTTTTGGCGAGTTTTCTAAAAAGTGGTTAATTAAATAAATGACTCTAAAAACTACACTTCCTGCATGGATGGAGGGATGGATGGATGGAGGGATGGAGGGATGGAGGGATGGATGGATGGATGGAGGGATGGAGGGATGGAGGGATGGATGGATGGAGGGATGGATGGATGGAGGGATGGATGGATGGAGGGATGGATGGGAGGATGGATGGATGGATGGAGGGATGGATGGATGGAGGGATGGATGGATGGAGGGATGGATGGATGGAGGGATGGATGGGAGGATGGATGGATGGATGGAGGGATGGATGGATGGAGGGATGGATGGATGGAGGGATGGATGGATGGAGGGATGGATGGGAGGATGGATGGATGGATGGAGGGATGGATGGATGGAGGGATGGATGGGAGGATGGATGGATGGATGGAGGGATGGATGGATGGATTTCACTAAACGCCTTTCTCTCTAGTGCAGTGACCTGTGTGGTCCCCTACCTGACTTCCTGTACCAAACTCCAGTGGCAGCAGAAGCAGAGAAATCAAAGTGCCTAGTACTGGTTTGTCAACCAGACCAACAGCCAGAAAAACGGCCTCCTTTTTCTCTTTCTTGAGCCCATTATACACGTTTTTTGGTGCAGAGTAAAAGTGAGCCAAGAATACCCATTTGTATGCCACAAGCCTTCTGCACAGACTGGACCTTCACACACACTGTAGCCGTCTCTTGGGGAAGCTATGAGAATATTCGTGGATTTATAAGCTGTCATTTCAAAGACACAGTGGTGGGAAAATGGCTCTACACGTATTAAAGCATTCTTGCTTTTGTGGCATTAAGGTGACATGAAAAGATCTCATATTCTCTTCCAGACTTGAATCTACTAAGTACTTATTTGGGTCTATTATAGACACTGAAATTTTTCTTTAGAAAGTCTTTCTTGCTGACAAAGCGAGGGTGTCATTAGCAATGGAATATCAAAACTTCCACTTAGATGGGCCTAAAGTACACATAAGAGAGAGTACTGAGTGTTCCTTTTTATTTGTAAGTTATCTTGATAACAAGGGTTGAAGAGGGTGTATCTCACACCCAGGGCATTTAAATCATCGCTGTTCCCCAGTATTTACTCTCCAAGGTTTTCATGCATATTAAAACTTGGCTACTGGGGCTTCCCTGGTGGCACAGTTGTTGAGAATCTGCCTGCCAATGCAGGGGACATGGGTTTGAGCCCTGGTCTGAGAAGATCCCACATGCCGTGGAGCAACTGGGCCCGTGAGCCACAACTACTGAGCCTGCGCGTCTGGAGCTTGTGCTCCGCAACAAGAGAGGCCGCGACAGTGAGAGGCCCGTGCACCGCGATGAAGAGTGGCCCCCGCTTGCCACAACTAGAGAAAGCCCTCGCACAGAAACGAAGACCCAACACAGTCAAAAATAAATAAATAAATAAATAAATTTACTTAAAAAAACCAAAAAACAACAACAAAAAAAACTTGGCTACTAACATGGTTATTCCATGCTGAAACCATACACGGGATGTTTAGAAAGAGATGATTATTCAATAGGCTGAGTTTTGGGAAGGAGTTTGTTTTATCTTCCAGACTGAATTGCTTACAAGAAAGTGAGACTATTTTTGGATTCCTTTTTATTCTATGAATGTTAGCTCTACTGAAGCTCTTTGATTCTTCTACCTTGTTGCTTAGAAACATTTTATTAAATACTGTCAGTGCTTCAATCTGATTTAAAATGTTACTTTTCTCTGTCACTGAAGAATGAACTCGTGCTTTGCCATTTTTCCCAGTCATGGCCTTTTAAGTTATTTATAGTTGTTAATATTTTATTGACACAAGAATGCTAGGTCAGAGTGAGCCAATAGTTCTGGCCTTTCCATTTTAAGGGCATTGGTTGGGGGTTGGTCTGGAAAAGTCTGCGGCAGGCAGACACAGGAGTGATGGGGTGTCCTCAACATCCTTCATCTCTGACACTTAGAACCTAAGAGGTAGCAGGTATATTCATAAACCCCATTTCAGATTCTTTCCCAGCACGCCGCCTGGGTCCAACTGCCTATCATCTGCCTGAAATTCCACCATTGGTGATATTTCTTTGATGTTGTTTAAACAGTTATCAGATTCAAACTTACTTGGAGATTCACTGAATAGCTGTATGAGCATAAGGCCTGGAAGAAGTGGGGGCTGAAACAGGACTCTTGAAAGCAGGGGCATCAGGAAGGGGGGGTGGGTAGGGGGGACTCGGGGGAAGAAGGGAAACTGACAAAACAAAGATTCCCCCCCCCCCAACCCCGGCCCAAAACACGTTAATTTGGCCCAATTTCCTCAAAGAGCTACTTCACAAAAGAGTTAATTAGGCCAGTAACTCATGTTAAACCTGAACTGCTAGTCTGCAAAAACATCAAATTCTGCCTTTAAAAGTAAGACCCAATTCATACCTTCTGAATAATGAAACAAGTATATTTCAAATTAACGTATCTGTATTCTGTCCACTAATAGAGAGGATTTTATGTGGCTTAGAATTGTTACCTTAAGACTGGAAGCTTATTTAAAACCAAGTGAAATAAAACTTCCCAAATGATCACTCCAATTAAATATGCACACACACTTCACCTTTATACGGTGGTCCCTGTACTTCATGCTTCCTGTTAGATAAAGGGCACTGCCAACTTACACAAATGACTTGACCATCCTGACTGAAATACCTTGTGTAACAGGTAATTCTCACTGTTTCAGAATCTCTCATCCTCCGGGGTGATTAGCTTCAGTGTTACAACCCGAGACCTAAAATAACAGTAGCTATATCCAATACCAAAGTTTTATAAGTAAAAAGCTTGTTACCACAACATATACAGTAGGTCAGACTTCCTGAAAGTTTCAAGTTTTATGGGTGAACTGACTAAGCTTAAGGAAGGATGCTTCGTTCATTTATGAGAGGCTTTCTAACAGAGAGCTGCTAATAGGGGCACAAGCTGGGAAGAAAATATTCAAATGGATTGTAATTTGATTATGCCAATATCACTTCTGAAGACAAAGAGATCTTAGCCATGATTCAGACAGAAAAAGCTAATAATAACTTAATGTGGAGTTATTATTTTTGCCCATAAGCATCTGGGTGGCTGAAGCAATCTGATTGTATGATTAGGCACAAGTCCAATCTGTAGAAATATTTTGGTCTAAAATAGTTACGTGGGAAACCATTGGAAATATGTCTCAGCTTCTGAGAGATTTCAACCTGGTGAATCAGTACATTTTTACCCTGATATTTCATTTTTTTTAAAAAAATTTATTTTTGGCTGTGTTGGGTCTTCGTTGCTGGGCGCGGGCTTTCTCTAGTTGCAGTGAGTGGGGGCTACTCTTTTGTTGCGGTGCACGGGCTTCTCATTGCGGTGGCTTCTCTTGTTGCGGAGCACGGGCTCTAGGCACACGGGCTTCAGTAGTTGTGGCACATGGGCTCAGGAGTTGTGGCCCACGGGCTCTAGAGCACAGGCTCAGTAGTTGTGGCGCACGGGCTTAGTTGCTCCATGGCATGTGGGATCTTCCCGGACCAGGGCTCGAACCCGTGTCCCCTGCATTGGCAGGAGGATTCTTTACCACTGCATCACCAAGGAATCCTGATATTTCATTTTTATACTCCATTGGTAAACAAACACACAAAGAAACAAACAAAAAAAAAAGCATGTTCCCCAGAATTTTATATTAATGGCCAAAATCATGGCTGATAATATTATGTACCCCAATACTCTGGGGAGCTTGTGATGTGTGACAGTTATATCTGCTCACTGATCCTTAAGACAGCTGAGAAGTACAAGGTAATGGCAAGATGCTATTTCCAGACAAAACTTGGGCCATCTCAGTGGAAAGCTCTTCATAAATAATACATCTATAGATAGATGGGATTCAAAAACCAGAGTCTCCCTACAAAATGTTGCTCTTTGTATATGATAACTTCAACTTTCAAATTTTAAGAATAGTCAAAATCTACAGCATGTATTCTTAATTTCCTTCCTTTTTTTTTTTTCTGTTGTTTCAACTGATGACACCCCCTTTTTTTCTGTTGTTTCAACTGATGACCAGTTTCAGTGCCCTAAGACCTACCAGTTTGAAAAAGAATTGTCTGTTGACAGCTCTAGGGAGGTGGCTTGCTCAACTCCGTGTGCTGACACACTGAAGATGGATGGAGCTTTCAAATCTGGCTGGGACATCTGGGAATGTTTTTCTCTTTAGCAGCAAGATGCCAGATCAGAGGAAAGAAAAAAAATGAATATAATTTGTACAGACCCAAGGTTCTATGTTTACAAAGTCTATGAACCGATTTTAGGGATGACAACAGTAAGAGGAAAGTTTTAGATTTAGAGAATTCAAGTCTTTTCCATGTCTATATGGTCAATTAATTTACAACAAAAGAGCCAAGAATATAAAATGGTGGGAAAACTGGATAGCTACATGCAAAAGAATGAAACTGGACTCCTGTCTTATGCCACACACAAAAATCAACTCAAAATGGAGTAAACACTTGAATGTAAGACCTGAAACCATAAAACTCCTAGAAAACACAGGCAGTAAGCTCCTAGACACTGGTCTTGGCAATGATTTTTTTGAATTTGACACCAAAAGCAAAGGAAACAAAAGAAAAACATAAACAAGTGGAACTGTTTCAAACTAAAAATCTTCTGCACAGCAAAGAAAACCATCAACAAAATGAAAAGGCAACTATGGAATGGGAGAAAATATTTGCAAATCATATATCCGATAAGGGGTTAATATCAAAAACTATTTTAAGAATTCATAAGACTCAATAGAAAAAAATCTGACTTAAAAATAGGCAAAGGACCTGAATAGACATTCTTCCGAAAAAAGACATACAAATGGCCAACAGGCACATAAAAAGATGCTCAACATCACTAATCATCAGGGAAATGCAAATCAAAACCACAATGAGGGCTTCCCAGGTGGCGCAGTGGTTGAGAATCTGCCTGCTAATGCAGGGGACACGGGTTCGAGCCCTGGTCTGGGAGGATCCCACATGCCGCGGAGCAGCTGGGCCCGTGAGCCACAACTACTGAGCCTGCGCGTCTGGAGCCTGTGCCCCGCAACGGGAGGGGCTGCGATAGTGAAAGGCCCGCGCACCGCGATGAAGAGCGGTCCCTGCACCGCGATGAAGAGTGGCCCCCACTTGCCGTAACTAGAGAAAGCCCTCGCACGAACCGAAGACCCAACACAGCCAAAAATAAATAAATAAATAAATAAAGTAGCTATAAAAACGTTGTCACCCCTTTTAAAAAAAAAAAAAAAAACCACAATGAGATATTGCTTCACACCTGTCAGAATGGCCATTATCAAAATGACTAAAAATAACAAGTGCTGGTGAGGATGTGGAGAAAAGGGATCCCTTGTGCATTGTTGGTGGGAACATAAATTGGTGCAACAACTATGGAAAATGGTATGGAGGTTCCTCAAAAATTTTAAAATAAAACTACCATATGATCCAGCAACTCTACTTCTGGGTATTTATTCAAAGGAAATGAAATCACTATCATGAAGAAATATCTGTACTCTCATGCTCACTGCAGCAGTATTCACAGTAGCCAAGACACAGAAACAACCTAAGTGTCCACTGACAAATGAATGGATAAAGAAATTTATACATCTCTATCTACAAATATATATGTAATACATATATATATATATATACATACTATACATATATACACACACATATGTGTGTGTGTGTATGTGTAATGGAATATTATTCAGCCGTAAGAAAGATGGAAATCTTGCCATTGGTGACAATGTGGATGGAACTTGAGGGGATTATGCTAAATGAAGTAAGTCAGACAGAGAAAGACAAACATGGCATGATCTCATTTATATGTGGAATCTGAAACAAACAAACTCATGGAAACAGAGAACAGATTGGTGGTTGCCAGAGGAGGGGGTGGAGGGTGAGGGAAATGGGTGAAGGGGGTCAAAGTGTACAAAATCCCAGTTGTAAAATGAATAAGTCCTGGGGATGTCGCGCACAGCATGGTGACTACAGTTAACAACACTGTACTGCATACCTGAAAGTTGCTAGGAGAACGAATCTTAAAGGTTCCCTCACACACTCAAAAAAACTCTGTAACTAGGCGAGGTTATGGATGTTAACTTACTGCGGTGGTCATTTTGCAATGTATACATATACAAAATAATTATGTTGCATACCTTAAACTAATACACTGTACTATGTCAACTATATCTCAATAAAACTGAAGGGGAAATAAAGTACAGTAGAAAGTCAGTGAAATGTTATAAACACCCCATGTACTCCAGCAGAGTGTCAGTGTATAGGGAAGGTGCCGTCACTTACTAAATACTCCCTCTGCCATTATTTATTAAATTCCCTCTCTCTACATTAAAAAAATTAGACCTAAATGTAAGACTGGAAACCATAAAACTCTTTGACATACCTCGTAGCAATATTGTTTTGGATCTGTCTCCTAAGGCAAAGGAAATAAAAGCAAAAATAAACAAAGGGGACCTCATGAAACTTAAAAGCTTTTGCACAGCAAAGGAAATTATCAACAAAATGAAAAGACCTACTGCGTGGGAGAAAATATTTGCAAATGATATGACTGATAAGGGGTTAGTATCCAACATATATAAACAGCTCACACAACTCAACATCAAAAAAAACAACCCAATCAAAAAATGGGCAGAAGACCTGAACAGACAGTTTTCCAAAGAAGACATACAGATGGCCAACAGGCACATGAAAAGATGCTCAACATCACTAATCATGAGGGAAATGCAAATCAAAACCACAATGAGATGTCATCACATACCTGTCAGAATGGACATCAACAAAAAGAACACAAAAAAACAAATGTTGTCAAGGATGTGGAGAACAGGGAACCCTCCTACACTCTTGGTGGGAATGTAAATTGGTGCACCCACTGTGGAAAACAGTATGGAGGTTTCTCGAAACATTAAAAATAGAACTACCATATGACCCAGCAATTCCACTCCTCGGTATATATCTGAAAAAAAAGAAAATACTAAGGGTGGGGACACTGCCTGCTCACTGCTGGTTTCCAACACCCAGAATAGCACTTGGCAGACATATGAGTAGGCAAGTAACAACATTTGTTAAATGAACAACAGTGGTCATCATGACCATCGTTGTTTTGTGCTACAGTATCGTATTTTGATTTCGGTATATTGATATATATTCTTCACGTTGATTTATAAGAACGTGGCTAGAGAAATGGAGAACAGTCCAGCCAGTAAGTGGGCCAGGGTGTCCTGGATAACCTGGTAGTGGTAGTTTCTCTATGACCCAGCGAGTGTAGACAAGATGGTCTATTACCCTGCTCCTAAGAATAGGTGCCCAGGCAGTTGGATTTGGACAGTTGGGCATGCATTTTTCAGGCTTTCATATTGCCCGGTGATGGCCAACGCACACATCTTCAGATTGACATGAAGACGCCAAGAGTTCAGCTGTGCATGCAATCTTCATGCTACCCACACCTCACACATGTATCAGCCACCCCCTAATCAGGTGAGAAAAGTCCCGGAGGCATGACAAACGGAAAGGGAAGCTGGATTCACGTGTAAATACTCTCATGAATCTGAGATGGATGGGTTTAAACAAACCCGAGACAGCCTGATGTATCGCGATGCTTGTATCAAGCGAGTGTAAATGGAACATGAGAGGCTGCGGAACTTCTGTTCTGAACCACAGCATAATGACCATTAGGCATTCGTGACACAATCAACGACTCTACTTTTCTGACAAAGCCTGCCTGTCCGCTGTTCCCACGGGCTGCCTTCTCTCTGCTCCCAAGAGGGCATTTAGAACCTGAAGCCCCTTCCCTGGGCTGGGTGACCGTGCTCGTTGTAGAGCTGCCCGTCCCAGCCAGCCTGGCAGCCCGAGTCCCACATCCTCCTAAGAAGAGCGCCAGCTCCCTGCGGGTGTAGAATTCCCTGACAAACCATGGCTGTGGCTGGAGAACTTGATTCCAAGGGGTCCTCGTTTCTGTGGCTACGAGACTTCCCTGAGTGACAGAAAATAAGGGCAGATTGCTCTCAATTTCTCAATACATCGGTATAAAATGTTACAAGAAAATCCACCCTCTAGTTGCTCATCCTCTCCCTCTCCGCCTCCTACCACTGGCATTACAGCGAATGCCACTGAGCCCTTCCAGCCTCCACCTGCCACTACTGCCCTCCTTTCTAATATAAGCCTGGTTTGCTCAGCCCTCCTCACCCCTCTTCACAGTTGACGTGGTTAGATTTCAGGCGAGACTGGCCCTGTCCACGGGGGGTTCATCATGCTTGATGTAAGCCAGGGACTGATTTAGGGACAGGCATTTCAGTCAGTCCAGGAAAAAAAGAGATGTCTGATCAGCTCAGCTGGGTGTACTTCTGAGAAAGAGTTCCCTTCCTTAAAACAAACAGGACAAACAAACAAGAAGAAGAAGAAATGGCCCTTTTGTATTTTCTGTTTCCGAATGCCGAGTGTGAAGGGTGATGCCTGTACCTGCTTTTCCACCTGGAGACCACGAGGGAAGCCAGTGAAGGTCCAGGGGAAACGGAACTGTTGGAGGCTGGATAAAACCTCAGTACTTAATTACGCTGATGATTTAATCACCCTGAGAAACTCTCCACCGCCAGAGCTCTTAACATGTGAGAGTACAAAAAAAAAAAAAAAATCCTAATTTTGCTTCAGTCACTTTGAGTTGCATTTTCTACCTTCCTGGCAGCCCAAAGCACCCTCACTAAGCCATGTGACTCCAGCTGTTTGCTCAACATGTCTTTATAATCCCCTGGCTTGGGGACTTTTGAACAACAGTAGGATTTTCTAGTAATTAATACGTCAATATATCAAACAGATGAGTCTCTACTGCCAAAGACAAATTACTGATTCTATTTTTCAGTGTTGTTTGTATCGTATTTTCAGTTTACAAAGCGCCATTGCACACTCTCAAGTCCTGCCCTGTGAGCAAGTCCAAGAACAAGCAGGCACTTCCTAAATGCAAAGGTACCGAGAGAAAGCAGTCGTCAAACTACGTGTTTACGGACACGTATCTGTCAATCTCAAGGAGCCGGAAAGGACTTGCAAAAGTCACAGCAGTAATGGGTATAACTGTTCCAAGTGTTCGATTTTCCTTACGTTCTCCTCCCCATTTCTCGGATGGCAATGTGATTCTTTCAGTCATCCAGGATTAAAACCTCCAATTTACTTCTGCTCCTCCTGCCCTCTTACTCCAGAAACTACTGTGGCCAAGCCCCCGACGAGGCGCTCAGAAACATCTCTCAGGTCCAGGCAGATCGCCCTGCCGTTCCTGCCACTCACGTGGTTCAGACCCTCATCAAGAGCCTCTGAAATCCCCACGGGGGGCTTCACTCTCTCCTGCGCATCTTTCCAAAGCAGAGGTCTGTCCTGTCCACTCTGCACACTGGCCTTCAGGAGACCTCAACCCATGTCCCCCCTGTGCCCCGCGTTCCCCACTCCAGCCCAACAGCCGGCCCTCTGGGCCCTTTATTGCCTTCACCCCTCACCTCACATCCAGTCCGTCTCCATTTGCCCAAATCCCAACTACCCTTCACAGATTATCTGAAATTACCTCTTTCTTCAGAGTTCTCCTGATTTCTCCCAGTCAAAAGTATGGCATTCCTCCCTTGACTTTTACTAGGATTTCAGTTCTCTATCCATGAGGGCATTTATTACTTTTTTTTTTTTTTTTACAAGATTCACTTTTAATGGATTTGATAGGTGCAAATTTGAGCATTATATACAAGAGCTGATGCTTCTATAGAGCTATGTCTGTTTGAACAAGAACAGACTTTCAAAATACAACATAAACCTGAACCAACTAGATTTTTTTTGCAAGTTATAATATTCTGATCAAATAAAATATAATAAAATTCTTGCTTCCCCACAGTTGTAGTGTTTCCTTATAGGCAGAAGGAATGGTATCTTAGATGCCTGACCACAGTTCTAGGCATTTCATGAGAGCTGAATTAAATGGATGTATGCATCACAGTACATAATCAGTTTTATCCACAGAGCAAAAACGTGTCTTCATTCTGGCATCTCTTTAACATTAAGTAAGGGTTTTTACCAAGAACGGGGTGTTGGCGGTTCTTCTCCTTGTAATGAGGTCCGTGCTGCTCTGGAGGTTTCACACTCTGTGATTACTAGTAGCAGAAGACAAACATCTGAGGCAGGTGCTTCACAATGATGCTGCAATCCAATCTTGAGCTACTCTTTTCAATCCCTAAAATCTCTGATGGTGTACCACCTTTTTTCCAACATTTATTACTTTTCGAAAAATCATCTATTGTAGCTATTTACTACATACCTTAAGTACTTTCTAAAAAGGTGAAGTTTTAAGGACAGGAACCAGGTCTTGTTCATTTTTATGTTCTTGGAGCCTAGTATTTCCTTGACCCTTACAAACATCCAATAAAGATACGTGTCTGTAAACACACAGTTTGACAGAACTGCTTTCTCTCGGTACCTCTGCAGTTAGGAAGTGCCTGCTTGCCCTTGGACTTGCTCACAGGGCAGGACTTGAGAGTGTGCAGTGGCACTTTGTAAACTAAAAGAAAGCTGAATTACTAAAGAGGAACTGGCTTTCTGTTGAATCCTGCTTTGTGTGTCCAAACCTTATCGTCATCTGATTAATTAAAATGAAATAAAATTTTGCAAAAAAATAAAGGGACATTATTTGGTTCAGCTGGTCACTAATCGCCTATATGAGGGAGAATTCTTTAAGGGCTGATGAATTCAGAATCATATTAACTGCAAAACAGGATAGATACCTTCGTTTTCTATTTCAGAGAGATTCTTATTAATCTGAATGAGTTTGAATAACATACATACTTCAGGATTATTCCCCCAAATTTATAAGCACTTTTTGGCCTTTCATCTGAAGATCATCACTTGAACTTTACAGAAACTGACTGTTTTGCTTTACTGAAAAACACCACTTTTCCATGAGTCAAAAGATTACGTGTACCAATATCAATATGAAGGATGCTTTTAAACAAGCCAATGCCTATTTCTTCACTGGGCAGACTTCTCTACTGATCAAGGTGATGCCCTACTGTTCATGTGTAGGCACCATGAGATGATGAGATGCATGCCACCTAGTTACCAGTTAACACCAGGACTTCCTGTTGGACCCCAGGAACCTCTACTCAGCTAATCTGCAGAAAAGAAACGCACCACAGACTCATGCTGGGGGAATTCTGAGACACATCTAGGCTTACCCTCCACATTTTCTTACCCTTAATTTCTTCCCCTACTATTTAGATTAAATTTAATACACAGTGTAAAACAGAAGTAGACCCAGAGGTTATCAGATCAGGAAAACTGTAGAGTAAATAAATCCTATTCATTTCCATGAACTTACTGCCTATTGGGTAAGAAGATAATGTAACTAGATACCATAGTAGGATTTGTTCTGACTCACTTTAAGGACAGGTTACGAAGTAAACACTTGATAATTGGTAAAACTGAATTCCTGAGTATTTAATAGGAGCAATTAAGATTTTATTTGCACAATATTCGTGCAAAAGTAAAAACCAACTGGACCCACCTTTAATCCATATCAGGATGGAACAGGTCCTTTATCGGGTGGGGATAAAGAAATCAAGGGCGGCTCAGAGACACACAGCAAACTAGAGAGAAGTGAGTCACAAAGGGTTCAAAAGGATTTCTACCCTATAATTAATACCTAGAGTCTAGCCTCTTGTGACTGCAGATGCCAGGAAAGAGGATTTACAGCGAGGCTGGGCAGGGCTGATGTTACATAAGCAAGTAGGTGCCCAGTCACCCTGCCGGACGCCGGGGCAGCGGACAGAGCTCTGGATCTGGGCCCTTCTCCGGTCTGGGCAGCAGCGATTACGGAACCAGGCTCCACAGGGGAGTGGGACAGAGTGGCCGCTGTGGACCCCAGTGGGAATGTTCCCTCGTTACTGCCTCTGGATGGTTACTCAACTTTCGGATGGGAGGGTGGTGTTAGGACCAAGACAGAGACCTGGCTGACCTGGCGGCAGGTGCATTTCTGTCCAGGTGGATGCCACGGAGGGGGTGACAGGGGTTCTTATAGTTCAGATGTCAGTCCCCCCATTGCAAGACCGCGTGTGTGCCACGTGTTGATGTGGTTCTGCTATTGTAAGACCATCCCCTTGATCTTCCGTAGTTACTGTTTCTGAGAGGGACCAGGAGGGATCACAGCCCTGGAAGCAGCTCTTCTTCCTCCTCGCCTGCCTCTGGTTGCAGGGGGTGCTGGGGCGTGTGTGTGTGTGTGCACGTGTGCAGTGGGAGCACATGTGCAGCGTGACGGGACAGTCGGGCTCACGGCACCTCAGCAGTTTGTTATACAGGGAAGCAGTTCAGGGCCCAGCAGCCCGAGGCCTCTCAGAAGGGTCTGCACAGTTCCCGAGGTCAAGGGTGCCCAGTGACGGTGACGCTCTGATGGTGGGGCCAGGGCCGGGGCTGGTCAGCGGAGGGAGGCTGGGGAAGGCGAGGACGGGTTTGCGCGGCCCGGGCTAGGACAGTAAGGAGGAATCAGCTCTAGTGGAGGTCAGCTTGGCCTGATCCCCTGTGAAGCGTGGAAGGAAAGGTGGAATTGAGCAAGTAGGCAGGCTTAGCTTTCAACAAGCCTGGTAAGTACCGGGGCGGGGGACGTTAACTCACAGCATCGAAAGCAGTCGATGTTTGGACGTGTTTATGTGCCTTAGTAGCGGCACATGGTGACCAAGAGTGGCTGGAGGGGACCAGAGGTCACCAAGATGGAAACACGAGAGCCGGTGAAAGCCTCCACTTCCTGGGCTGCATTCTGGGGTCTCCTGTGTGAGCCTGAGCCCAGCCCCTCCCCAGGAAGCACCTGCCTTCAAGACAGGAGGAAAACACAGGTGCTCCCTGCCCGCCGGGGGCTGAGGCCCCACGACAAGACCAAGATGGAGGGGAAGCTGGGGAGGAAATGATGGTGAGCCCTCGAGACGAGGCACCCGCTGCACCAAGAAGCCCTCGTGGGCGACGCCACAGCACGCAGCTCAGCGGCAGCACACGTGTGCGTCGGGGCGACGTGCCCGTTATGTCACGTGCTGTCCCTCCTCGATCCTGAAATAATTCCCTCGCTTGACGAGCCCGGTTTCCCCGCTCCTACAGTGAGGCCCGTGGGCAGCGCTGCCCTGCTGTGCCCTGAAAGCAATTCACGGGGGCTACACACCCCTGGTTGTTTAGGAACATTTAAACCCATCAGCTGTGTGTGGGGGGGTTCATTTTCCACTGGGGCTGGTCTGCCCTGGTGAAGATTTAAGGACAGGGCAGCTTGGGCTCGAGGAAGGGGATTCTCCACTAGAATTCTGTTGTTTCTTTTGAGGTAAAAGAAACTTAGAAGGGGGCCAGGGCAGCCTGAGCGGTTACGCACTGACCTGTGTCCGGGAGGCACGGACTGTCCCCGCCAGCATCTGAGCTGCAGAAAGGATGCGGTTTTTATTCTGCTCGACCCTCCAGGGTCTGAAAAGTGCCCTCAGAGAATACGACACGAAATGACACAGAGGTGATTCCAGTGTCACTATTCCTTTCTCTTGAATCCACTGCAGGTTTCTAATTGTGGAAAGCTGTCTCACCAAGACACCACCAGAGTGGACAGAAGACTTCTAAATGGCTCTTTAAAAAAATATATTAGGTTAAAGTTCGACAGAAAGAGAAGAGTTATATTCTACTCCTTGAAAAAGAAACCTACCCCATCCTGTGAAGGGGGGGAGTGTCTGCACAAGTATGGTTTTAGGTTGCAAGAGATTCTTCAAAGTGTACTTTTTACCCTTCACTGGGCCCTATGAATGAAGACATTTAATCCAATATCAATAAATCCTAATTAGCTAGAAGACAGATTTGTTTTCATTTAATTAACGTTTACTAAAGGCTAGTCATCTTTACGCTTCTGTAGGAAGCACTGTGGTGATACAGACATGACTGCTGTCTGCACAGAGCTCACGGTCTGGTAGCTGTAGATTCTCTTATGGTCTTGGGAAAACGACTTTTTTGTTTAGAACATGGGATCATCTGTTAGGCTACCCTGCCGGTAAGACAGGGAAGAAGAAGGGTGTGTCTTGTTATGAAGGGGAAACCAAAGAAAAGACTTAAGGGTTTATGCAATCATATATCTGATAGGGGACTTGTATCTAGGATATAATAAAGAACTATTACAATTCAACAACAACAACAAAAAGACTTAAGGGTTGACCCAGCTTTACCTAAATACTCTTTGATATGAAAAATGACAGGAAATGTTACCTCCCACTGCTGATGAATGAGCATAAACAATTTTGTAAGGCTGTGAAATACTGCCTATGCAGAGGAAACAAAGCAAAACGTAGGTGGTACAGAATAAATCTGATCACGGTCAGTGTATGGTGTGCACATCTTGTGCTTAGTCCTGAGTTTGGAGTGGAAAATACAGAACAGCAACTTTACTGATGTGGCAATTATGACAAAAACATTTTTGAACTTGATGGAGACAAAGTATCCTAATGTAGCACACTCAAAATAAATATTTGAAAGAGGCTTCAATGTTGCTGCTTAACGGAAAGTCTGCCCTCCACTATCACTGGGAATCATTTTTTAGTAATGGTTTAATAACTTGAGTTTTGTAACAGGACCCTACTGATTAGCTCAGCACAAAATGCTTCTGTCATTGAGGTTCGTGTCACCGAGGAGACAACCAGGACCCAAACCGGAGGGGTTTCTTGGCTGGAAATTAGGTAACGAGTATAATTTTCTGTAATTTTTACGACTGATTCACACAAGCTAATGCATTTACCATTTTCCATACTTTAAAAATTCACTTTTATCTGGGCACAGCTGCCCCTAACAGTATGAAGGAGAGTTGTTTTTCAGTTTTCTCCTGCTTTCCTTAGGCTGCTCCTCTCCTGCTTCCAAGAGGTCAGCGTCCAGCTTCAGGCTGCTCAGGACCTCCGGCCAGGGCTGGCCTCCTGGAAGTCCCGTACCCTCCTCAACACTGTGGGTCCGGGGCACTCAGATTTCAGCTGGTTGTTAGATAGAGTCAGAGGAGCAAACCAACCCACACTCCGTACCCGTAATGCCTGATGGAAGCCAAATGTGCTTACGAATCCAGGGCATTTGCACAGTAGGAGAACAATGTTACTTGGAAGGATTCTTTCATGGCGCCTTTCCAGTGGCTTCGAATGAGGATTCTTCCAGACTCCTCAGATGCCCCTGTTCTGGAATCTGCCTCCTGTGCCTTCCTGAGTTGGGCAGAGGATCTTTTCCTCAACACTGTGGCCGGCTGTCTTAAGTTCAACACTTGAGATGCTTTCTTCTTTTTTTTAAATTTTATTTTATTTTATTTATTTATGGCTGTGTTGGGTCTTCGTTTCTGTGCGAGGGCTTTCTCCAGTTGCAGCGAGTGGGGGCCACTCTTCATCGCAGTGTGCGGGCCTCTCACTGTCGTGGCCTCTCTTGTTGCAGAGCACAGGCTCCAGACGCGCAGGCTCAGTAGTTGTGGCTCACGGGCTTAGTTGCTCCGTGGCATGTGGGATCTTCCCAGACCAGGGCTCGAACCCGTGTCCCCTGCACTGGCAGGCAGATTCTCAACCACTGCGCCACCAGGGAAGCCCTAGAGATGCTTTCTTAATATAACATCAGAAGTGACAGGTACCTCATCACGGCCTAGGGCCTGGCACTTACCTGCCCGTCCCGTCTTACCCAAGGGAGCGGAAAACAAGGCTATCGAGATCTCCAGCATCACAGAGGTTGTCTGAGCCTTTGCCCATGACTTGTTACCACTCTGCGCCTTAGTTTTGGAACGTCTGGAGTGTACCTCGACACTGTACATCTGGGAGGGAGTACTTTTCTCTTTGAGACTTTTAAAGGCGTGTAGCAACCACGCCTTCGTTCCGTGCTCTGCATCTTCTGGCTGCTCTAGAGTGCAAGGCGCGAACTGGGCGTCCCAGAGCTCCTCCACCAAGACACCTGCCTCACGTTCCTCCTTCTCAAGGGTTTTCTAGGATTTCAAGTGTCTGGCTGTCTTTCCTTTGTGTTTCAGAAACCACACCTGTCTGTCTTCATTGTACAAGTCCTTTTAAAGCAACAGGAATTCAGACATCAAGAAACTGATAAATGTCCATATATTTCTATTGGTAAAACGTACTTATTACAGTTGGTTCCAGAAAAGCTTCAGTTATCTAGTTAAGTTTACTGATGTAAAAAAAAAAAAAATGTGTTCTGGGGTGGGAGGGAGGGAGGTGTGGTTGTGAAAGGGCAACTCAGGGGTCCTTGTACTCATGGAATGTTCTGCATCTCGCTGGTGGTGGTGGATGCACAGACCTACATGTGCGGTAAAATTTCACAGAACTAAAAGCTCACACACAAATGAGTGTGTGGAAAACTGGGGTGACCTGGTTAAGACTGGAGAACTGTACCAGTATTGATGCCCTGATTGCGATGGTGTGCAATGCTTTTGTGAGAGATATTCACTGGGGGAACTGGTCAAGTGTACGTGGGATCTCTCTGTACTATTTCTTACAACCACGTGGGAATCTAGAACTCTCAAAATAAAAAGTCTAATTACCATAGACTGGCATCTTAAAAAAAGCATTTATTTCTCACAGTTCTGGAGGCTGGGAAGTCCATAACCAAGGCTCTGGAAGATTCAATGCCTGGTGAGGCCGGCTTCCTGGTTCAGAGATGGCTATCTTCTCGCTGTGTCTTTGGTGCGCTCTGGGCCTCTTTTATAAGGACACTAATCCCATTCATAAGGGCTCCACCCTCATGACCTCATTACCTTCCAGAGGCCCCACCACCAAATACCATCACATTGGGGTTTAGGATTTCAACATACGGTTTTTGAGGGGACACAAACATTCAGTCTGTTTGTGAGTATGCCATAATCATCTTATTCTTGTGTTACAGCAGAAAACCTTCCATTTTTAGCTACAGATAAAGAAAAGCATTTCTAGATCATCCAGCTGTTCTGCTTGTATAGTCATACTGAAAATCTCTCATGGATTCAAAATGATTGGGAATAAAATGTCTGATTAATAGTCTGGTTATTGAGTTAGTGAACTTGTATGAAACACAGCAATTACTAATGTCAAAGGATGCACAGAGAGTAAAATATATTTAACTCAATCACCTCAAATCCATTATGGGATGAGAGAAGGTAACATAAAATAGTTAGATGATATCTAACTATTTATCTGCATGTATTTTTTAAAAACTTGGTTTGTTTTTTTTTTCAGGATCTGGCAGGTTTTCAGAAATATCACTAATGTATCTCAATAACTACTATAATGACAAAAAGTTAGGAAAGTTGTATTCTGGACACACAAAAAAACTGATCCCAGACTTCCCATATGAGCTGTCATCTTTCTTTTTTTTTCCTACAAACGTATTTAAATTTTCTATAATTTCTGAGGTCTTAACACTTTCAAAATTTCTTCATTAGATGAAGACATTTCTACAAATATGGTGCCAGGTCTTAATTTTTGTAATGTTTCAGCTTTAAAATAATCTCAAGTGAAGCCAATATTAAAATTTACCTCTTGTATGCTCAAGTGTCTGCTACATGGTGGATGAATTTTCTCAGTCTCTAACTGTAATCAAGCATCTTACTTCGTGCGTTAATAGCTTGGTCCACTGGCCCAACAGGTGAGGTAATGCTAGCAGGAAAGACGGGAGACATCATCTGACAGTGAGGGCTATCTGCACAGCTGGTATGGAAGAAGTTTACCTCTTCAGACAAATTTGTCATTTCTTTCCCACTTCACATAAAAACCTTGAGGTTTAGAACTAGGAATATTTTTAAAGTTTTGGGACAACTTTATTCACCTCATCAAATGGCTGGGTGGAATAAGTATGCCACAGTAGAAGTAATAATCCATCAGACCTAAAAATCAGAGACGCCGATCACGTCAGGGTCTCCAATGCATGTGAGTTTCATACGAATCCTGAAAACTTTCAGGAAACAGAAGCTGTACAGCATGAAAACTGAACAACAGAAAGACCCTCAATCTAGCTAGAGTTCTATGCGCAGGTGATTTTTTTTTGCATGATTCATGTGAATTCCCATTCCATAATGAGCTTTAAAACATGAGTCCATTATAAGAAAACCCACTCCATTGGTAGTGAGAAATTTGCTTCTTGAAAAATTCATATTGCTATGCATCAACCTTCATTCATATTTTTTAGCTTAGTTAATATGAGTTAATATCTTAGGAAAATTCTTATTTTACTCTTGGTGCCTTCATTTTACCTAACAGTTAAATGCAATTGGTGCTGGCCCTGATTCACTTATTATTTAAAAATACCTCAATAAGCCACTTAACACATACATACACTTCTTTCAGTGTGTCATCTCTAATGGTCCTTTCAAAACACACTCATCTACTGAGGCACTTAATCTGCTGGTTCTTTCATTTTTCTGGCAGTTGAACCATCCTTTACTTAATGAGTTGTAGCGTCAGGGCATCTCCGTGGTTGGGGGAGCACCTGATTTGCCTACTTCTGCCTGCAACACCATTGGCAGAAACCATTTAAACTCAAAAGGGTCTGTGCCACATGGCGTGTAATTCATGTAGTGGTGCCAGGAGCACCCATGTCTTTTTGGTAATCCTCTCTTTGACATGAATACACTTATAATTTTCATTTTGAGTTGACAGTAAAGGAAAATTTTATTGTGGCAGGACAAACTCACGCTTTCAGCTCCAGATGCTCAACAAGGACCAGTGTGGGACCATTTTTAAGATTTCTGACT
This sequence comes from Balaenoptera acutorostrata, assembly GCF_949987535.1. NCBI lineage: Eukaryota > Metazoa > Chordata > Mammalia > Artiodactyla > Balaenopteridae > Balaenoptera > Balaenoptera acutorostrata. The sequence goes on from NC_080069.1 coordinate 3,160,959, forward strand.
CAGCACTTAAAACCTACCAACACCCGAGCATGCCCTAAACGTGGTCATGGGCTCTGCTACACCAGAGATGTTCAAGCAGAGCTGAACCCCTGTGTGTCAGGGACTCTGCCGAAAAGACAGGGAAATCAGAAAACCTGACACTTATTTTCCAGCTCTGTGACTACACGCTTTGAAAATCACTCAGATTAATATTAAGCCTTACCTAGGCTCCTCTGATTAAGACCCATGAAGAATGCACTATTCCAAAATCTGTAAAAAAAAAAAAAAAAAAAATTAGCAGCTGTTTGTTCTGGGTCTGAAAATATGTACCAGTCAAAATTACGCAGTTAGGACAAAACTTTCCTATTTTCTCTTCCCTGGTGGCACAATTGTTCATTTTTCCACGAATGCCACCATAGTTCTCTTAAACCTTTTTTTGCTTGACAGAACCTCTGGATCTTAGTTATATGCACAGTTTATCCGGTAACCCACTCAATAATTTTGTTGGCCTCTCCAGATCTATAGCAAAACACTGACTTTCCCATTTGGTGTTATCCTTTCTTGTTTTGTTTACATGACCTCATCCTATCTGAGAGGAATCCAGCTTTCAAAGCTTTCAAGGGGCACCTCCCTAGCATATTCTTGGATTTGGTCTGGACTGGGTTGTGTCTACGTGTTTCGTGTTGGATCTATGACTAATGTCTTCTCCCGTGGAATGTTCTGGGTAGGTGAGTTTCCTGGTCTTCGTGGATTTTCTACAATAAGCTTGATGTTACATGTTAAAAATGATTTCTTCATATAGATAGCCATTTATAAAAAATAAATGGATATCAAGTTTGTCAGGACAGAGTTAGGATTTTTGAATTTGGATAAAGTTTGTAGATTCACATAACAATTACTTCATTTTTCCCTTTTCCCCAAGATATGCCACAGAGGCAAAAGGTAGGGACGAGGATTGACTACGGATTTCCTACCACTGGAAAGAGTAAATCAGGCCACACTCACACAGCCCTGAGCTGGGACACGACACGCTCGGCACACCTGTGCAAATCCTTTATTAAAGCAACAACCAAAATACAGGATGGCTCACATGTTTTTTTTGCTTTTTTGCTGCTATATCAATTTAAATATTAGTCATTTGTTTATACCTTTAAATTATTCTTCAAAGGTGAACATTTATAGCTCACAAATCAACAGTTTGACATTTCCGCCCAGATACATTTTTCCATCTTATTTCCTGGCTTTAACAAAGAAATTCCAGAACCAGAGGAATAGCACGTCAAACGTTAAATGCCAGCATCTTCCGTGAGCATTGCTGGGGTGTCTGAGAGATACACTGAAGGTTTTAATTCCTCGTTAAATAAAAACAATTTATGCCAGAATATTCTTAGAACTATTTGCTTTCTGTTTTTACATTCTCTATGAGCTTCAGTTTCAACTGTGATATTCTAAGCATTAGTCCCCTTAAAAATGACATCTCTAAAAAATCTCAGTTAAAAATCATTATCACCCTCATACAACATTTTCTTGTATAACAGACACTCAGTCCTTCAGAAAGCAGAATAAGCAATTGTTTTTTTCGATTTTTTTCCCCACCACTGATTTGTTTAATTCAAACCTTGTTCATCACTGGTTTAACCCTAAGAGTCATTAGGAAGATGAACTTTGTTATCTACTAAAGGATTTTTAAATGAATAGGTGAATGTAAAAATGACTAATACCGTGAAGGTAACAGGTGCTCAAAACACGTGTGTGAATATACAACGAGATTTGCTGGCTATTTAAAGAGTACCAACGAATTAGTTTAAAAAGCAAGAACAGAAACCAGGATTATGATCTAAAGGGACTGCCAAAAGGGTACGTGAAGACAGGTACAGGGAAGTCGCTGAACTGCGCTGGGTATAAAGTAGAGTATCTGAAAGATAAGGTAAATGCTCCATTTTCTTACCCAATGAAACACTGGGAGGAAACCCCTGTTCACAGAACGACAGGGGCTGCCCTTCAAGAGTTTTAGCACTGGTACAACACTGAAATTCAACCTGCACACACAGGAGTCTGATCTGCCTTTTGAAATGGCTCGTCCGCTGGCTGGGATTGGGGTTTCTGTGGTTGAGTTAGTTTGTGTTGGCTGCACTACATTTAGAGGCTGTCTGTCCAAATCTTGCAAACATCCTTTCTGCCTAACATTTTCTTCACGAGCTAAACAGCTGAACAGCTCTGAGACCACCAATAGAGAACAATCCAAACATTAGATGAGAAATGTTACCAGCCCAGAGAATAAGTTACACAGCCATCCTTCAAGCCAAGTCTTTCCATCAAGTTGCTTTCTTATCTCACATTTGCCCTTCAAAGGAAGTCTGAACAACACGGGATGTCTACAATTAAAAATGAAACACACAATGAAAAAGATAAAGAAGGGAGGGATTCCAGACTCCACTGTGTGGGAGGCCAGGCCTTTTGGCTTGGTTTTGAAAAAAGAAACGCTCACCAGCAATCATTCTGGGTGTAATGACACAGCACAATAATGCTCAGGATGGGTAAGGACATTCAGTTATTTTCAGAGCGATTTCTATACATTATAGATGTCACATTTGGTTCCTAGAGATTTAGTCAAGTATTACTATTTCTTTTTGTCAAGTATGATACAAAAAGATGAGAATAGATATGCCCTAAAAATATGAAAATATATAAAACAAAACCATTATAAATTACATAGATTTGCAGTATAAAATTTTTTCCCATTTAGAATAAATACCATCCAAGTTTACAGATCATCTATGTGAATTAAATATGCACACATATCTGAATCATTTTCAGAACTTCAAGAAAAAAAATCGCTAGAGATATGACCAGATGACTCAGAAACCAGAAACTGCTTGCTTTTGAGAATAACGACCCAAGACCCAAAGGACATGGCTTGGGATTTAGTGCTAAGCTGTTAAAACTGCCCAAATGAGTCTGACGTGTGCATGTGAGCATACACACGTACACACACACACACGTTCACATGCAGCCATACTTTTATGAATTTCTATGAAGCTCAACAGTTTATCTTTGAAAAATCAGCCAAGTCATGAGATCTTCTCTGTTCCATATTCTAGCAGGAGAGCTTTTCTGTTCTGTAAAGAAGCTACAGGATGAACAGGAAGAGTGTGGCCTTTCTGGACAGAGAAATCTTCGTTGTAAGCCAGCCTCCTCTTTGGTTGGCTGTTATTCTATCAAGAGCTTTCTGATGCCTTAAAGAGGGGAAAGGTTTTGAAAAATCTATATAATCTCGCCAGTCTAAAGAAGCTAAAACCAACCTGAAAACATTCTTTGGTCACACGTTTCTGCTCCTGCTTCATAAAAAATCTGCCCGTTTTTAACTTTCTATCCCTAATCAGTGTGTAGATGGGAGAGATGCCTTTTCCTGTAATTTCCACGTGGAAATGTGCACATGGGTTTCGGTGGAGGGAGAACTGGACAGAATGGGAAAAGGTTCATGCAGTGTCACAAGATGAGTGTTGGCCCCTGTTGTCGCTTTGGGCGTACAGATCCATGGTAAGAATCTGCTGACCTCCATGACAAGTGGAAAATTCTAAGAGGCGGAGATAAAACTCTTCTGCAACCAAATACAGAAAACCCTTGTCCAGAGAGTGCAAGTGGGAGGTCAAGGTTTCTCTCGATTGTTCACTACTCACTTTTTATGTGACCACCCAAGACACTCCTAACTGATGGCAATGGGTCACTTGAGGCCAAGAGGACTCTGATCCAACTCTGAGTCTTGTCAGACCACCTGTCACACCGGTTATCTATACATAGAGAAACCCCTGAAGCCAAACCCTCTGCCCTCAGCTACGGATTCAGACGCTTTTGCTGTGAAGGTTGGCAGCAAGAGCATCTAACCTCACGTGCCCATTTCTGCTCCCAAGACTGCTTGTCTCCTGCAAGGGGGGCCATCACACACTTTCCATAAAACTCTAAATGTCTGAGCCGCATGGGATCTGGGGACCCATCAAGTACCACCTCCGTGTGTGTCAGATGAGAAAGATTAAACCCAGGGGGGTGTCGAAGGTCACTTATCCAGATAGCGAGAGAGTGAGGACTAAACATCAGGTCTGCTCTCACATCCATGTGGCCCAGGGAACCTCCATGGAAACCGTGATGTGGCCGTGACCTTCAAGACGACTTCAAGGTTATGGTTCCCCTGCTCATACATGGAAATGGACCAATACCTCTCATTCTTCCCACGATGACATCTAAACTGCAGACGCTGCCCTAATGATTTTGGGTTTTGAGTTTTTGAAACCGATTCTCTTGATTTGCATCAGTACTAGCTTTCAGCGTAGAGAAGATTAGAGGAAACAGAGAGGAAAGTGAAAAAGCTTTCGAGTAACTGTGGAGGAGGGCCAGGTGATTCTGCGGGAGAGGGGACCACCTAGATGGAGCTCGAGCCCGTCCGGTCTGTCCCTCTGCCAGGGAAGGACCGGAGGCCCCACCTGCCCAAAGCCTGCGGTGGTTACTGGCACTGTCAGACGAGACGCTAGCCTTTGGGTGACTAATTTTGCCGTTTCTGTAACATCATTCTGCCGCACATACAACTGCTTTCTTGTGGGACAAAATTAATTCAAGAATTCTGGTGTGAAATCTGATGCCATCACCCTAACCTTTCACTCTCCCCTTCAAGGACGGACGAGCTAGCCCTGCAGTTCAGAGAAGTGGGCCTGGCTAGGCAACCCCACGGACCCTCACACTCGCTGCCCCAAACCAAGCGTCTGGGTCCCCGGACGGCCCCTGGCGGCCCTCGAGGGAGGCCCACATTCTACACCTACACGGATTCCTCAGATGCCTCTGTCTCTGGAAGCAACATGCGTTCCAGATCAAGCAGCAGCCTTGTTTGGAGGATGACGTTACTTAAACATAAAAACAGCACTTTTCATGGACAGTTTGGGCAAATTCAAGTTTACAGTGTCCCTGCAACCTCAGCTGAGCTCACCCAAAGGCTCTCAGAATCAGACAGGCAACACATTTTTATTTGGCTATTAAAGTGCTATCCCGGGCAAGGTTTTTTGTTTTTCTCAGTTTCACAACAGCAGCTTCATTGGAAACAAACAAAAAAAAAGCGATGGATGGAGACAGGCCTGGGAAATGACAAAAATCATGAGGCTGGTAACTGCTTTGGAACATTACAGATGCCTTGTGGGTATCAGCCCTGACACCAAAGCCTCCGAGGTAAAAGTTTGGCGGGGGGTGGAGAGAAATAAGGACAAAGTGGCAAAGGGGACGAAACCAGAAGGAACGATTAGCATTCGTATCACAACGACTCGGTTATAGGGGAACAGGGAAGGGGGTTAAAACTGAGAAGAAAGTGCAACAGACCCACGGACGTGCAGTTGCTCATGTAGCAGACCTATAATTTTTTAAAGGAAAAGCGCTGCAGTGTGCATTGGACAGGGCTCTTGACCTCAGAGCCTCTCACACCAAAAGGGCATCAGCGATTAAGGTATCTGGCAGAGAAGAGCCTCTGAGCTTCGTGCCGCGCGCACAGACACCTGCCCAAGGTCGCCGGCTCTGCACCCTGCCGCTGCTGGCATCCTCTGTCGCGGGGCGCGGTCCGGGCAGACAGCATGCACACAGGCGCTCCCTTCTGAAGGGGCCTGGCTCCTACCTACGGGACAGGCGTCTCCGGTAAGGCTTAGCGGCGAGGGCGGACCGCGTCTGGCCCGGGGCGGGGGGGGCGGCCCTGATTCTCGGGGTGTGCATAGCTTCTCGGGGGGGGGGGTCTGTTAGACATGGCTTTCACAGACGACGCGGGCGTTCCTGTCGCACGCCCCGGCCGGCTCTGCGGCTTCCAGGAGACCTGGGGGCAGGACACGGTCCGGCACCTCGACGGGCGTGGGCTCCTCGGAGGTCAGCGCCGCGGACGTGACATCGGTGGACGGCGCCGCGGACTCGGGGGAGCGCTCGGCCGATGGCTCGGTGTCCTCGTCTCTGGCCTCGAGGGGCCCCCCGTCCCGGTCATCCGTGGGCTCCCTCTGGGCCTGGGGGTGCACGGACACCTCGATGGCAATCTGCTGGGGCTGCTCGTGCAGCGACGAGGCGTCCGAGTCAGCGGTGGGCGACTCGCTCCGCTGCAGGGCGGCGGGGATGGTGTAGACCTCGTCCCCGGTGGCGGCCTCCTGGCCCTCAGGCGCCGGGCGCACGAAGTGCTGGCCCTGCTCCTCCAGCCCCACCACCTCCATGAGCTCCTCCACGATGGTCCTGCAGTTCATGATGAGCGGGGGCAGCGGCACGCTGCGGGCCAGCTCCTCGATGTAGCGGGCGAACTCCATGGTCTTGAACTGTGTGACCTTGGCCAGCTCCAGCGTCTTGGCCGAGGTGATGATGGGGATGCGCTTGGCGATCTCGAAGGCCTTCTGCAGCTTCTCGGCGCCCTCCGTGCGGAAGAACTCGTTGATGGCCTTCTCGGTCTTCTTCAGGTGGCTGTTCATCATGCAGAGGCGGGTGATGTTGAGGACCAGCACCACGGCGAAGGCCACCAGGCACACCACCATGTAGTACACGCCCATGTCCCCCGATGTGAAGACCACCCTCAGCGTCACCGTGTTGTTCACGGTGCCGTGGATGTTGGCGGCCACACATGTGTACCGACCTCGGTCCGTGAAGGACACCTTGGTGATGTTCAGGAGGCCGTCGTGCATCTGCCACTTTCCTGCAGGAGGAAGAGGACAGAGTCAGCCGGGCCCTCCGCTCCCTGCAGCCACTGCCCCGCACGTCGCTGCGTGCATCTCCCACCACCGTGTCTGCCACTGCCGACGGCGCCCACGGCGAATGCCGACCTCGCCAGACGGTGACAGTGTTAGCTCGCCTAATCCGCACAACCTGGGGAGGAGCTACCAGCACCAGCCCATTTTACAGTATGGGGAAACTGAGGCACAGGTCCACTAAGCCACCTCCCCAGGGCGCCAGTTTGGAAGCAGTTGAGCTAGACGTGAACTCGAGCCCAAGAGGCTGTCCTCTTAACACCAAATCATACTGTGTGATTCCACATCCTAGAGGAAAATTAGAAAAATAAACAGTATGGAAAATACTTGCTCTTACTAGAGAATTCCTTAATGTAGCATCTGATTTTCTAGCCTGCCTGCGAGCATGGCTCTACAGAATATATATGTTCATTGGAGAGTTTTAATACTTTTCAGAAGATAAAGTACTTTAGGATCAACATAAAAACTGGAGTAAATCAATTAAATTGTAATTGTTCTCCTGGGTTTCTCATATTTGAGATTGAAGTAGTCCTGGTATGACCTCGGTTGATGGAAACATAAATAATTAATTTTGAGAAGCTACAATGAACTATGTCACTTACAGTTACAAGCTAACGCTGTGGAGATTCAGAGGCTGGGTGTGAATAAGCAACAATTTGGTTTCGCTTTGCAAATAAATCATAGACTCATCAGGTTAAAACCAGGCCTCACATAATGGAGAATGCACGTTGAAAAGCATTGTAATAGATAAGAATTCTACCGCTCTCTGGCCTGGAAAGGATCGTTGCCCTGGGAATGAGGTTCTTAATCTGAATTAATCTTTGCTAGGGATTAATCCTTAGTCTGCCTGCGTACCCGCAGGTCAGAGGACCCCGGGAAACGTGATCCTAGCTTTGCCTTCCAGGTCTTGGGTCTGAGCCTTTCTGAAAACCCTCCACCTCCCTAGACTGTCCTGTAGAGAGAGAAGGGTCCCGGTCCGGCCTCGGGGGAGTTCTGAGGAGCAGGAAGATCTTTCTGCGTAAAAGCACTTGCGTCCCCAAGTAAGCCAGAGGCCTCTCCTGAGAGATGCGGCAACTTAGCGTGTAGTTTCCTTTTAAGGGTGTATTATCGCTTTGTAGTTTTGCTTGTTTCATCCCCTTCTGGCAGTAACTTAATTATAATTAAAGTCTGATATTTCCCCAAAGCAACAAGCAATGGTTTTTTAAAAAAAGAAGAAATTTGTGAGCACCAACGTGACCAGGGTCTCCAGGGACTGTGGGATGAGACAGCAGACGCCCCTGTTATTCCAGGTCCTCTGCTCCAAGGACCATCCTTCGGGAGGCTGGCCGGAGCCGTGGGGGCCGTCGGGGACCTGCAGCCCCTCCTCCCGCTGGCCTGGGGAGCCTGGCAGGAAGCCTCTTGTAGATGCTGTCACATTCCTCTGCTTTCTGAAGGAACATCTGTGAAGAGTGGTTCCTGGTGTCCCCAAGTACCCTGCGTCTAATAATTCAGCCAGTGTACTTTCCCAAGAGTAGGAAACACTGGTTTGGGAAATCTAGCGAATTTCCGTCTCTTGTGAACGTGTATGAACAGACCAACCTAGCGCCCGGCCTGTAAAATCTTCTCTCGTCCAGATGGGCAGAGGCAAGCCTCCCACCCTGTCCGTTCGTTCCCGAACATGAGACTTGATACTTCAGTGGCAGATTTATCCAAATAGAGAATAATTTGAGCAAGGGAAATGATCAACTTGTTTTCTTAAAATGTGCATGTTTCATCAAACCACACTACAGCAGGCATAGAAAAAAATAACAACTCTGGTTGCTTGAAAGCTTATTATAGATGTGGAAGGTACTGGGTTCCAGAGAATTACAGACTCTACCTATAGGAGTTTCTCATACTGATTGTTGGAAAACAACAGGAAATAGGAAGGGAGAAGGTGAGAAGGTGAGGTTATTTGTATGAGGGACAGTTAGGACCAATGTGTCCACCTCCTAACCTCCCACCCTCGCTCCCTCTGTGGAGGAATTATTATCTACAAATTCAAGGACAGGGTAGGGGGACCCAGGGTGTGGAGGAAGAGCAGAAAAGAGTGCTGAACTCAGAAGGCAGGCACCTGACGGTAACATAAACAAGCTCTCTCCCCACACCTAGGCAAGGCGCTCAGGGACAACTGCACCTAATTGTGATAGAAAAGTGAAGTGCAGAAATGCACACCAGTTACAAGATACCAACAGTTTCCTCTACCGACTATTCAAAGGGTTTCTGAACTTGGATTTTATAGTTATCTTTAGGCATGTTTTTAATCGTCTATTGATGTATATTTATCTATCCTGGACCCAAGCGATTCAAAGCAGATACCGACTCAGACACTCCAGAAGTTCCCTGTCACACGGTCAAAACAGGCACAGGCCGGAATCAAACACAATTAGGTGACACTTGTTGTTCGTTCTGGGGAAACCAGTGAGACGTAGAGTGCATAAATTATTAGTTTGGCACGTATTCTGCTTCTTAGCCCAGGGCACTGGGTCCTTGGACAAACATCTATCATATACCTTATCCAATAATTAACCTCGTTTGTTCCGGAAGCCCGAAGCCCAGCCATGAATCTGCGAAGTGACTATATTTGCCTAACGATAAACCGCAACAATGAATCACATATGATTATCCTGAAACAGGCAGGTATTACCCCTAATAGGAGCTGTGACACTGTAGTTAAATAACTGAGACCCATCTCTCTGCCAGCAAGTCCCTGTTTCGGGTCCACAACAAGGACACCAAGACATCCCTCTCTTCAGGGTTCAGTCCTTCACTATATTTCTCTTGAAACAAAACACATACCACATTTACTTTATGGATTAAGGTAATATTAATGCTGCTTAGGCTTCTCAGGTACAACGAGGTAAAGTGAATGTGTGACCTGGACTAAACATTCTTTTGCCAGATCTCAAAGTGAGTCTTGGGAAGCCAACACCTACACCCACACACACACACTCATTCTGATGACAGAAGATTCTGACCTCAAAGGTGATGTATGTCCGTGTCACGTCCTGTTTAAAGGCTGATACATTCTTTCCTTCCTAGGAACTAAGACTCTAAATACTTCCTCTCAGCCTCAGCATGACCTTGGATTAGCGAGAAATAAAGATTTCTGCATGTTCTCCTGCTGTATGCAGCCCCGAACACTATGAACCCCACCCTGGGGGTCCTCCCACATCAGCAGGGGCCCAGGCTCATGGAGAATCACTGGCAGCTGCCCCACTAGGATGGTCTCAAGAACACTCCTGGGCCACGTGTTGCCTTTCTCCTTAGTCTGTAAATACCTTGTCCTGAGACCCAGCCTGGAAGGTCTGACTTCAGCCGTCAGGAGGTCGAGGGAATAAAAAGGGCCACAGTGACTGTCACACGGACCTGCAGAACCAGCCACCTGGGGCGGGGACGCTCGGTGCTGCTGCTCCAGAGATGATTTTAAAATGGAGTTGAGCAGGGATGTCACAACCACGTGCTGAATTCTCACGAAGCTGCATCACTTCAGCACAAGTAAACACCTAAAATGTGAGCCGCTGATGCTGAGTCACTTCAACAGGCAATGGTTTTGGAGGAAATGCACAACTAAAAGATCCTGCACGCCGCAACTAAGAGATCCTGCACGTCCCAACGAAGATCCCACATGCCACAACTAAGACCCGGCGCAGCCAAATAAGTGAATAAAAATTTTTTTTTTTTTTTAAAGGCAGATGTTGAGCCATCACTTTCTAATACCAAAGATTCTGTGTCAAATGTTTCCCTGACAGATTGGTTCAAGATGGCCAACTAGAAGGACGTGTGCTCACTCCCTCTTGCGAGAGCACTGGAATCACAACTAACTGTTGAACAATCATCGACAGGACACTGGAACTCACCAGAAAAGATACCCCACCTCCAAAGACAAAGGAGAAGTCGCAATGAGATGGTAGGAGGGGCGCAATCACAGTAAAATCAAATCCCATAACTGTTGGGTGGGTGACTCACAGACTGGAGAACACTTATACCACAGAAGTCCACCCACTGAAGTGAAGGTTCTGAGCCCCACGTCAGGCTTCCCAACCTGGGGGGTCAGGCTTCCCAACGTGGGGGTCTGGCAACGGGAGGAGGAATTCCTAGAGAATCAGACTTTGAAACCTAGTGGGATTTGACTGCAGGACTCCGACAGGACTGGAGGAAACAGAGACTCCACTCCTGGAGGGCACACACAAAGTAGTGTGTGCATGGGGACACAGGGGAAGGAGCAGTTACCCCATAGGAGACTGAACCAGACCTACCTGCTAGTGTCGGAGGGTTTCCTGCAGAGGCGGGGGGTGGCTCTGGCTCACCATGACGACAAGGACACTGGCAGCAGAAGTCCTGGGAAGTACTCCTTGGCGTGAGCCCTCCTGGAGTCTGCCATTAGCCCCACCAAAGAGCCCGGGTAGGCTCCAGTGTTGGGTTGCCTTGGGCCAAACAAACAACAGGGAGGGAACCCAGCCCCACTCATCAGCAGACAAGCAGATTAAAGTTTTACTGAGCTCTGCCCACCAGAGCAACAACCAGCTCTACCCACCACCAGTCCCTCCCATCAGGAAACTTGCACAAGCCTCTTAGATAGCCTCACCCACCAGAGGGCAGACAGCAGAGGCAAGAAGAACTACAACCCTACAGCCTGTGGAACGAAAACCACATTAACAGAAAGACAGACATGATGAAAAGGCAGAGGACTATGTACCAGATGAAGGAACAAGATAAAACCCTAGAAAAACAATTAAAGGAAGTGGAGATAGGCAACCTTCCAGAAAAAGAATTCAGAATAATGATAGTGAAGATGATTCAGGACCTCAGAAAAAGAATGGAGGCAAAGATCGAGAAGATGCCAGAAATGTTTAACAAAGACCTAGAAGAAGTAAAGAACAAACAAACAGAGATGAACATTACAATAACTGAAATGAAAAATACACTAGAAGGAATCAATAGCAGAATAACTGAGGCAGAAGAACGGATAAGTGACCTGGAAGACAGAATGGTGGAATTCACTGCCGTGGAACATAATAAAGAAAAAAGAATGAAAAGAAATGAAGACAGCCTAAGAGACCTCTGGGACAACATTAAATGCACCAACATTTGCATTATAGGGGTCCCAGAAGGAGAAGAGAGAGGGAAAGGACCCAAGAAAGTATTTGAAGAGATTACAGTTGAAAACTTCCCTAACATGGGAAAGGAAATAGCCATCCAAGTCCAGGAAGTGCAGAGAGTCCCATACAGGGTAAACCCAAGGAGAAACACGCCGACACACATAGTTGTCAAACTGGCAAAAATTAAAGACAAAGCAAAATTATTAAAAGCAACAGAGGAAAAATGACAAATAATATACAAGGGAACTACCATAAGGTTAACAGCTGATTTCTCAGCTGAAACTCTATAAGCCAGAATGGAGTGGCACGATATATTTAAAGTGATGAAAGGGAAGAAACTACAACCAAGATTACTCTACTTAGCAAGCGTCTCATTCAGATTCAACGGAGAAATCAAAACCTTTACAGACAAACAAAAGCTAAGAGAATTCAGCACCCCCAAACCAGCTCTACAACAAATGCTAAAGGAACTTCTCTAAGTGGGAAACACAAGAGAAGAAAAGGAACTACAAAAACAAACCCAAAACAATTAAGAGAATGGTAATAGGAACATACATGTTGATAATTACCTTAAATGTGGATGGATTAAATGCTCCAACCAAAAGACACAGGCTTGCTGAATGGATACAAAAACAAGACCCATATATATGCTGCCTACAAGAGACCCACTTCAGACCTAGGGACACATACAGACTGAAAGTGAGGGGAGAGAAAAAGATATTCCATGCAAGTGGGAATCAAAAGAAAGCTGGAGTAGCAATACTGATATCAGATAAAATAGACTTTAAAATAAAGAATGTTACAAGACACAAGGAGGACACTACATAATGATCAAGGGATCAATCCAAGAAGAAGATATAACAATTAAAAACATATATGCACCCAACATAGGAGCACCTCACTACATAAGGCAACTGCTGAAAGCTATAAAAGAGGAAATCGACAGTAACACAATAATAGTGGGGGACTTTAACACCTCACTTACACGAAAGGACAGATCATCCAGAGAGAAAATTAATAAGGAAACACAAGCTTTAAATGACACAATAGACCAGATAGATTTAATTGATATTTATAGGACATTCCATCCAAAAACAGCAGATTACACTTTCTTCTCAAGTGTGCACGGAACATTCTCCAGGATAGATCACATCTTGGGTCACAAATCAAGCCTCAGTAAAGTTGAGAAAATTGAAATCATATCAAGCATCTTTTCTGACCACAATGCCATGAGACTAGATATCAGTTACAGGGAAAAAAACATAAAAAACACAAACACACGGAGGCTAAACAATACGTTACTAAATAACCAAGAGATCACTGAAGAAATCAAAGAAGAAATAAAAAAATACCTAGAGACAAACGACAATGAAAACAGGATGATCCAAAACGTATGGGATGCAGCAAAAGCAGTTGTAAGAGGGAAGTTTATAGCAATACAAGCCTACCTCAACAAACAAACATCTCAAATAAACAATCTAACTTACACCTAAAGGAACTAGAGAAAGAAGAACACACAAAACCCAAAGTTAGTAGAAGGAAAGAAATCATAAAGATCAGAACAGAAAAAAATGAAACAGAAACAAAGAAAACAATAGCAAAGATCAATAAAACTAAAAGCTGGTTCTTTGAGAAGATAAACAAAATTGATAAACCATTAGCCAGACTCATCAAGAAAAAGAGGGAGAGGACTCAAATCAATAAAATTAGAAATGAAAAAGGAGAAGTTACAACAGACACCACAGAAATACAAAGCATCCTAAGAGACTACTACAAGCAACTCTATGCCAATAAAATGGACAACCTGGAAGAAATGGACAAATTCTTAGAAAGGTATAACCTTCCAAGACTGAACCAGGAAGAAATAGAAAATATGAACAGACCAATCACAAGTAATGAAATTGAAACTGTGATTAAAAATCTTCCAACAAACAAAAGTCCAGCACCAGATGGCTTCACAGGTGAATTCTATCAAACATTTAGAGAACAGCTAACACCCATTCTTCTCAAACTCTTCCAAAAAATTGCAGAGGAGGGAACACTCCCAAACTCATTCTATGAGGCCACCATCACCCTGATACCAAAACCAGACAAAGATACTACAAAAAAAGACAATTACAGACCAATATCACTGATGAATATAGATGCAAAAATCCTCAACAAAATACTAGCAAACAGAATCCAACAACAAATTAAAAGGATCATACACCATGATCAAGTGGGATTTATCCCAGGGATGCAAGGATTCTTCAGTATGAGTAAATCAATCAATGTGACACACCATATTAACAAATTGAAGAATAAAAACCATATGATCATCTCAATAGATGCAGAAAAAGCTTTTGACAGAATTCAACACCCATTTATGATAAAAACTCTCCAGAAAGTGAGGATAGAGGGAACCTACCTCAACATAATAAAGGCCATATATGACAAACCCACAGCAAACTTCATTCTCAATGGTGAAAAACTGAAAGCCTTTCCTCTAAGATCAGGAACAAGACAAGCATGTCCACTCTCGTCACTATTATTCAACATAGTTTAGAAATCCTAGCCACGGCAATCAGAGAAGAAAAAGAAATAGAAGGAATACAAATTGGAAAAAAAGAAGTAAAACTGTCACTGTTTGCAGATGACATGATACTATACACAGAGAATCCTAAAGATGCCACCAGAAAACTCCTAGAACTAATCAATGAATTTGGTAAAGGTTCAGGATACAAAATTAATGCACAGAAATCTTTTGCATTCCTATACACTAACAACGAAAGGTCAGAAAGAGAAATTAAGGAAACAATCCCCTTCACCACTGCAACAAAAAGAATAAAATACCTAGGAATAAACCTACCTAAGGAGGTAAAAGACCTGTACTCAGAAAACTATAAGACACTGAAGAAACAAATCAAAGATGACACAAACAGATGGAGGGATATACCATGTTCTTGGATTGGAAGAATCAATATTGTGAAAATGACTATACTACCCAAAGCAATCTACAGATTCAATGCAATCCCTATCAAATTACCAATGTCATTTTTTACAGAAGTAGAACAAAATATCTTAAAATTTGTATGGAGACACAAAAGACCCCGAATAGCCAAAGCAATCTTGAGGGAAAAAAATGGAGCTGGAGGAATCAGGCTCCCGGACTTCAGACTATACTACAAGCTACAGTCATCAAGACAGTGTGGTACTGGCACAAAAACAGAAATATAGATCAATGGAACAGGACAGAAAGCCCAGAGATAAACCCACGCACCTATGGTCACCTTATCTTTGATAAAGGAGGCAAGACTATACAATGGAGAAAAGACAGCCTCTTCAATAAGTGGTGCTGGGAAAACTGGACAGCTACATGTAAAAGAATGAAATTAGAACACTCCCTAACACCATACACAAAAATAAACTCAAAATAGATTAGAGACCTAAATGTAAGACTGGACACTATAAAACTCTTAGAGGAAAACATAGGAAGAACACTCTTTGACATAAATCACAGCGAGATCTTTTTTGATCCACCTCCTAGAGTAATGGAAATAAAAACAAAAGTAAACAAATGGGACCTAATGAGACTTAAAAGCTTTTGCACAGCAAAGGAAACCATAAACAAGATGAAAAAACAACCCTGAGAATGGGAGAAAACATTTGCAAACGAATCAACATACAAAGGATTAATCTCCAAAATATATAAACAGCTCATGCAGCTCAATATTAAAAGAACAAACAACCCAATCACAAAATGGGCAGAAGACCTAGACATTTCTCCAAAGAAGACATACAGATGGCCAAGAGGCACATGAAAAGCTGCTCAACATCACTAATTATTAGAGAAATGCAAATCAAAACTACAATGAGGTATCACCTCACTCCTGTTAGAATGGGCATCATCAGAAAATCTACAAATAACAAATGCTGGAGAGGGTGTGGAGAAAAGGGAACCCTCTTGCACTGTTGGTGGGAATGTAAATTGATACAGCCACTATGGAGAACACTATGGAGGTTCCTTAAAAAACTAAAAATAGAATTACCATATGACGCAGCAATCCCACTACTGGGCATATACCCAGAGAAAACCATAACTGAAAGAGACACATGCACCCCAGTGTTCATTGCAGCACTATTTACAGTAGCCAGGACATGGAAGCAACCTAATTGCCCACTGACAGACAAACGGATAAAGATGTGGTACATATATACAATGGAATATTACTCAGCCATAGAAAGGAACGAAATTGGGTCATTTGTAGAGCCGTGGATGGACCTAGAGACTGTCATACAGAGTGAAGTAAGTCAGAAAGAGAAAAACAAATATCGTATATTAACGCATATATGTGGAACCTAGAAAAACGGTACAGATGAACTGGTTTGCAGGGCAGAAATAGAGACACAGATGTAGAGAACAAACGTATGGACACCAAGGGGGGAAAGTGGGGGGAGGGTGGTGGTGGTGGGATGAATTGGGAGATTGGGATTGACATATATACACTAATATGTTTAAAATAGATAACTAGTAAGAACCTGCTGTATAAAAAAGAAAATTAAAAACAACAACAAACCGCCTCCTTGACACTCGGGAGGGCAGTCCCCGGTTCCCGTCCTGTGCTCGGATGGGAGCTCCCCCTCTGCCCCTCGGGATGGCCTTCCCCATCCCATCCTCCCGCTCTGTCCTGACGCACGGCTGGAGGCTGACACCCCAGGAGACGGGCCGTGCGGCTCTCGGGCATCCTTCACGGTCTCCCCGGATACTCCAGGCACGAGAGGCCCATGTGGAAATCTCCCCCATGTGAACTGGGGCATCGCCTTTGCAAAGACAAACGCTAACAGAGGTTCGCTTGTAGCTGAACCATGCTGAGTGCTGCGCTGCGTGACGAAGCTGACGTCTTTAGAAGGACAGCGGTATTTTTTATCTTGTTCATGCATTCGGTCAACAAACATTACTGAATACACTGTCTGTCACCAGGCTCCCTGCCAGATGATGCAGCTACAAAGATGAGTAAGACATGACCCCCGGCTGCAGAAACCAGCGGGCCCCGAGAGGGCTGCAGACCCCCAGCCAAGCCGGGGCCTGGGGCGCGTGCCCTGTGCGCGGAGCGGGGACGGCAAGGGTGTTGCTCAGCGGGGGTGCGGTCCCCAGTGGGATGCGGGCGCAGGCAGAGCAGCAGGAGGAAGAGGAAGCACTTCCAAGGCCAGAGGGGGCAGCAGGGCCGGTGAGCAAAGGAGGGGCGCCCGGGTGCACTGCTGCAGCTCACAGACGTCGCGCACACCAAGGGGGGATGCACCACCTGCACACCCCCTGCTCTGACCCCTGGTTCAACCAGCAGAGGAAACCCCCAAGTCCAGACGAAGACGCCGGCAAGCGTGGGAATTTTAAATGAAGGAAAAGGTCATTTCCAGTCGGGGGGAAGAATACTGGGATAACTGACTACTCATCTGAAAGAAAATGAAGTTAAATTCCTAGTTTATGTGATACCTAAAAATAAATTCCAAGTACTCTAAACATAAAATGAAAAGTATAAAGTTAATAAAAGATATGAAAACATTTTTCTAACCTTGGGACCGGAAAGCTTTTTTCAACATTTCAAGAATCCCAGGGGCTTCCCTGGTGGCGCAGTGGTTGAGAATCTGCCTGCTAATGCAGGGAACACGGGTTCGAGCCCTGGTCTGGGAGGATCCCACATGCCGCGGAGCAACTAGGCCCGTGAGCCACAATTACTGAGCTTGCACGTCTGGAGCCCGTGCTCCGCAACGAGAGGGGTCACGATAGTGAGGCCTGCGCACCGCGATGAAGAGTGGCCCCCGCTTGCCACAACTTGAGAAAGCCCTCGCACAGAAACGAAGACCCAACACAGCCATAAATAAATTAAAAAAAAAAAAAAAAAAAAAGAATCCCAGAAACTCTAACAGAGAACCCTGATGGATAGGATTTCTCCCAAATTAAAAGTTTTACACTGTAACATCTGTTACACTAAAGTTGAGAGCAAATGAAAGAGTGGGAGAAAATTCTGGAATATTTGACAGACAAAGGCTTAATAACTACGAAACATAAAGAACTCCTATAAATCAAGACAAAGAACCCAAAAGGAAAAAAAAATGGGAAAGGAGACGGACGGAGAAGTCACAGAAAAAAGGAATGCAGGTAGTGTCTAAGTGCACAAAATCACTCGTGGTTAAATCATAATTAAATTTAAAGAGATTGAAGTAATTTTTAAAAACAGATGACTTTTCCACCTTGCAGAGCGCCAGAGGAAGGGGGGCCCTGATTATATAGTGTGTTGCTGGGAGGATGGGAAGGCAGATTGCAAGGCTGGGTTTTGGCATCGACCGAAGTGCAAGATGAATGGAGCCTGTGACCCACTTCTAGAACTCTTGAAACGCTTCAAATCAGGCAGGCCTAGATTGACTGGGAAAATATTAATGAGTGTAAGGAAATCAAGGTAGTGAAAAAAATCTCCTTGTCAGCATCTTTCTCCCCAGGGACACAGTTCTAGAGCCTTCCTCATGGCCTACATCCTCTGGGCGAAGCCGTCACCGGGGTCACAGGCCAGGAAGGCGGCTGACCTCATATCGCTGTGTCACTGCGGGGCCCAGGCACGTGGAGGGGAGTCACTGAGGGCGGCACGAGGTCATGTCGACAGAACTGGGTCAGGGGACCATCCAGCAACTAGAGAAGCAGGTCAGCGGCATCGCATGGCGACAGTTAAAACCCGTGCCACCAAGAAAGGCCACGGCACATGGGTTACTGTGACTTGACATGACAGATCAGGACGAACACTGGTGCCAACACCTTCCGACCAAATGACCGCTGGACAGAAACAGCAGCACCAACTCCTTCCTCCCGGAACCGAAGCATCACGAGAAAGGTGACAGCACACCCACAAGGATGCTGTAACTACAACTTCCCTCCAAACCCATCTCTGCCGAAATCCCCAATCTTTCCAGCAGTCCTGAGGATCGCTCAGCATTAAAAATTAACACCACGCCCCAATGAAAAGCTCTTAGAATTTCCCTCAAATTATTTATTAGAAGAAAAGGATTTCTCTTTTTCCTTGGAGACGTCTTTCCGTGAAAGTGTCAACAAGCTGATGTGTGGTTCGTCTACATTCCCGATAGGTGGTATGAGAACATTAAGCCTCTGTTCACAATGCCATTTAGACACGGAGGCCTTAAACTTTTCAAGGAGGGGAGTTCAGTCTGCTAAAACAAGGAGGTTGTTTTCCCGAAACCAACTTAAAACTTTTCAGGTGGTGAGAGTTCCAATAACGTTTATGCAAACAGAAAGGAAGTGCAACACTCACTTGAATGACACCGCACTGAATCCACACTCTTCAAATAAGAACGAAACATGCGCATGTGTCTATAAGCACGGGGTCTATTTTCCAACATGTGAAATAGAAGCTATTGAGAGGAAAGGACCCAAGCCTTTTTACAAAACAGAATTGAGAACAAATGGAGCTCCGCATGGCTGCACCTGTTATGGGGCTTCTGCAGGAGACGATAGCTCCCCGAAGCCACTGCAGAGACCCAGGTTAGAAACACTGCAAGCTGCAAGGGCTCCTGCGACACCACCCCCAGCCTCCCAAGCGGGCTCTTCGGATGGTCCTGGGGCAGCTCTACCAAGCTGCTTCCTACGTCATGTGGGACAGAGGTGGCCTGGGATCATCAGGGATTAGCTCAGCTCTCAGCTCAGGAAGGCTGGGGGGAGGGCGGGCTGTTCACAGCCTGCAGTTGTGCTTTGCTTCAAGGCATAAATAATATCTGAAGAGAACCCGTCTTTTCATTTCCTGGCAAAGGAAACATATGACCCTCCGGCTCATTCAGCCTGATAATCCCCATTTTTAAAAAAGTGCCAAGCACGTCACTCCATGCAGGCTGGCAAGAGTCTCTTCTGAGAGTGGGCATAGGTGGTCTTCTAAGAGCACGCTGCCCTGGGTGGATGGAAATAGCATCTCAGCCCTCACATCCTCATCTGAGAGGGATGGGGAAGGGTCTTCCCAGTGCTAAGACTAAAGCAGTCTGGGCTCACACCCCAAAGGGGCAGCAAAACTCATTAAAAAAACCCACTATAAATGGTGGTTCATCACCAGGCTGGCCCTCGACGTGACTCAATTTGGAAAATGAACCGAAGTACCACTTTTATGGAAAAATACATTATGGGTTCACACAAGTGACTTAACCGACTTTGGAATGATTCTTTAGCTGGCTGAGGACGCTTCTTCAGTTGAAACCAGGGTTTCTTCTCTTGGGCCGGCATTTTGCATCAGATAATTCTTTGTAGGGGGCTGTCTGTGCATTGCAGGATATTGAGAGCATCCCTGGCTTCCACCCTCCAGATGCCAGCAGCACATCTCCCCGGTCCTTCCCCTCCTGCCCCGGCTATGACAACCAAAAACACCTCCAGACTTGGCCGGTGTCCTCTGGGTGAGAGAACCAGTGGGTTAGGCAAAGGGAAAGCTCATCCTGTGCGTAATATACTCCGTAACATCCACACTCACTGCTCCGAGGCCTGGGCGCGTTGGAGGGCAGCGGGCCCCTTGCACGCGGAGGGGGGATGTGTCAGGGAGGGGATGTTGCTGGTGGAGGGGGGAGAGCCACTCTCGCCATCACATCCGTCACAGCGTTAACTCGAGCTTCTAAACAACACTTAAGGGATATAAATGTTTTTGGTCTTTACTGAATGTTTTTTTAAAAGGTTGAGAACTTGAGAGAGCGAATAAGAAATTGCCCAGAAAACTATTTCCTTTCTTTACAAAACACACCGTACTACGAAGCAGAGACAGACGCACTTGGGATCTTGACTGTGACAGCACAGGACACCGGTGATGTGACCGATGACGGTGGCAGCTGCCGTTTACTGATGGCTTGACACCAAGTTCCACGTACTGGACTGACATTTCATACATGACACAAATTGCACAGCCCTGCCTGGCGGTAAAATAGGATTATCTCTGCTTTACAGATAGGAAAACTGGCTCCGAAAAGTTGAGGAACTTGCTCAAAGAGATGCCATTGTGCTGTTCTGCTGAATTTGCAGTAATATATTTATAGTTACATAAATTTTGTCTAACGCCTTTTGAGGAGTTGATTTTTTAAATCTCAAATATGTAACATATTTAAGAGAAATTCAGTATAACACTTCCATAGGTTAATGCACTACTCCACGCTTCATCTGAGAGGCAAAGGATGATGTAAATTTAGTGCTGTGGGCGCTGACCCCCTCCTGGATATGTTGCAGGGGGTGATACACTCAGGCCTCAAGACGTGGCTGGCACAGTTTGTTGAGGCCCCCTTGCAGAAGGAGTTGAAAGCATCTCACGGGCTACTAAAAACATTTGCAAAGCAGAGGATAAAAACACAAGAGCCGTGTAAACTAAAGCAAAATTTATAACAATGAATTCCACAAAGGTCAAGTAGCTGTGAGACAACTGTGAACTTTGTACAGTTCAGCTCAGCTTACTTACGCTGTGCATGTTTATTTTCAGAGATAATTCTTAGTTATTTTTGGTGGCAGAATGCTACAGGGGAATGGAAAACAAATCCACAGGAAAGTCTAAAACCTCACCTGAAGGAAGAATTTCCAAGTTAATCGCTAACGAACCAGGCATGTTTACAAAGGCCTATGCCTTTTCCAAAGCTGACTTTTTTTTTTTTTTTTTAAATTTTTATTGGAGTCTAGTTGCTTTACAATGTTGTGTTAGTTTCTGCTGTACAGGAAAGTGAATCAGCTATACGTATACATACATCCCCTTTTTTAGATTTCCTTCCCATTTAGGTCACCACAGAGCACTGAGTAGAGTTCCCTGTGCTAAACAGTAGATTTTCATTAGTTATCTATTTTATACATAGTAGTGTGTATATGTCCATTCCAATCTCCCAATTCATCCTCCCCTCCCCTCCCCCCTTGGTAACCATAAGTTTGCCCTCTACATCTGGGTCTCTATTTCTGTAAAGCTGACTTTCTTGAAATGCTTCTTATTTATTCATCTGATAAAGGTGCCAATGTGCATTTCAATGGTTTAAAGTCAGAGTATGAAGCTACAGCAAAAACACACTGGATAATTGGTACCTGAAATAACAGGGAACCACTTTCTGGCACCTATATACTCCTAGTTACCTCTTGCAAAAGGAAAATTGAAAACAGGACATTTTGTGGCCATTTGTGGTTCCTTGTGTTATTGGACTTGTGGGTTATTTCTGTAACATGGTTGGTGGACCACCCCGAACGTGTCCTTTGGTGAACTCCAAAAAAAAAGTCTTCCTCCAGAAACAGCTCACACATTAGCCTCTCCTGACCTGTGGGAATGAAGTGACAACACGAGGGACACAAAGCGAAGCAGCCGCCGCTCCTGCCGGCGACAGGAAATAGCCGTCCCTTCTAGGACCCGCGGGGCTAGGCGCCAGGAACAGCCGTCTCACTTTCTCAGCACCCACCAGAAACGGAACTCCTCCTGGAACCGCAAAGCACACGTGGTGGGCAACTCGCCAGACGGCTCTGGACACACCTGGGTGTGTGCACGCCTCGCACGCAGGTCATGGCGGGGTCCTAACCCTGCTTCTCTGTGATGGTGACGGGGCTGGTGCAGGGACCATCCAGCCTCTCATCCACTCCGTCTGGTCAGAGGCTCTCACCACCCCTCGCCTGCCAACACCTGGAGGATGAGGCGGTGCTGGTGGGCACGGCGGGCACCACGCACCTGCTTCTCATCTGGATGCGTGAGCACCAAGGCCACCAAACCCTCACACTCACTGGAAGGACCAGAAACAAGGTGTGCAACGTGGTACAAGGGCTTAGTCAACGCGAGTGGTTGCTCATGGGAATTACACTCATTTTGTTTGGTTTCAGCAGTGGTCTACCGTGTACACAGGTAACATTCCAGGGTAGAAGCACCATTTTCCATGCTGTATCCATCACCTCCGTGTTGAGTTATTAACACTGCTGCATTTAAACCCCTAGCCAATCAGCCCAGAAACTGAAATCTACATCCGGGTTAGCACGTGGACACCTTCCTGTCAGAAATGGAGACTTAGAGACCATGGGTCCTCGAGGGGCACCACCACGCGCGTATTTTACGATGAGGATAAATGTTCTGCCGTTTCCTCTGTCTTGCCTGGTTGTTCCGAATGTTGCCCCGTGTTACTTGTGTCCTGAAATGACTGTTACTATGCACGGTAACTACCAAAGCTGAGCTGGAACATCAACTGCCAGGATCACGAGTTCTTTTAAAAACTCCACAGTGTGTCTTCCTTCCGAGGTTTTAGAACAGCCAACTGATTTCTCGGCACGGCCACCGGCTACAAACACGACCAGAGGGTTTTGATGCCCCGCCTTGCGCCCAGGCTCTGTCTCCGAGGCACTGGTGGCCACTCCTTCCTCCCCCGGCGCCCGTGGATGGAAGAGAAGTGAGCTCAGGGGACCCCGGCTCCACCAGCCTCCCAATGAGAGAAACGACATACAGGGACCACTTGCCAAGACTGGACCCACACCGTCAAGACTTCGCACAATCTCCCTGGCGGGGCCACTACGACTCCAAGGCAGCCCTCACAAAGCCACGGCTGAGGTCCAGGCCCCAGCCCCACTCTGTTCCCACGCTTCCCTCCTCTCCCGGATACAGGGCTCAGAGCCCCACCCTGGCTCTTTACACCCGGGACCACCTCTGCTCTGGGCCCATGGGAGCCGCAGGCTCGGTCTGGAGTCCCTGGTCCCCCGAGAATCCTCCCCGAGGCCCAGCCCAGCAGAAAGACCCCGTGGGGTCCAGGGACCTGCGTGTGCACACATTGCCATGGTTACCGCCCCTGCACAGGTGACGTCACTTCCTCCTGACCTGCAGCAGGAGGAAGGGGCCGTGCCGTCCCATCTGCCCACTGTCAGCATGGAAGGTCCGGACACAGCCACTTAATGACCACAGGACCGGGGAAAAGTCCCGTAAAAGAGGGGTTCGGACTGCACTGTCTCCAGGGTCCCTTCCAATGGGAAAGTTCTGCGGTCCCATCGTTTTACGTGGTGGGGAGGGAGTTCCCCTCTACCAGGTGAAGCATGCAAACACACACATGGTGTTTTCGTGACCATGATACTTTCACTAGAGGGGAGAAGCTGCAGGACGCTGCCTGACCTTGAACGGCCGTGTAAGGGGCAGTACAGGCAGTGAATGTCGGGGCACGACTGGGAGAAGCCTGGACTTGTCAGACACCCCATCACCTGGCACCTAAGGAGACAGAGTGTTAGCCTCTGGTCTTTTTTTTTTTAAGATTTTTTTGATGTGGACCATTTTTAAAGTCTTTATTGAACTTGTTACAATGTTGCTTCTGCTCTGTGTTTTTACTTTTTGGCCCCACAGGATACGGGATCTTAGCTCCCCAACCAGGGATCGAACCCGCACCCCCTGCATTGGAAGGTGAAGTCTTAATCGCTGGACCGCCAGGGAAGTCCCAGCCTCTGTTCTTTTTCAGAGCGATTAAGATAAAATGAGGAAAAGAGATTAGCAATGCAGGCCTTCCTGGGGCAGAGACTCTTCTAGGGGTTACAGGGCTGTGGGCTGGGAGGTACACGAGGGAAAGGGTGGCAGAAACGGAGCAGCTGCTAAGTCAGATCCGTGGTCCTTTCACCCTCACCCCCACCCGCCAGGTCATCACCGGAGATGCTCAGAAAGTACCTCCCGGGCCTTCAGGTCAATCAGTCAGGCTTGGTTCTCACACCTGAGATAGGAAGCATGTAGACTCCTGAGGACCCACGGTGCCCCCTCCGGCCTCAGTCCTTCCTGACGTGAGCTGGTACGTGGGAAGGGGATTTGCACCCTTTTGGCCAGAAACTCATTCATGAGAAGCCAAGCACTCCCCCTATGCCACGGGTTATTTCTCCCCCCCTGGCCAACAGTCTAGAAACTTCAGCCAGGTCCCCGGGAGCACACATGACCTCTGGCTGCTGGTGAGAAGCTGCACAGAGACCGCTCTCAAAAGACGCGGCCTTTAAACCCACAGCCCACGAGCTAAACTGACCTTTAACGACAGACAACTGCTACGATCCTTGAAACAAATGAAAACTCCCGTACAGACAGAACATATGCTTAAGGAAAATCCACTTTACATCCACCCCTACAATATTCTGTACGCGTTATACTGCAACGTTCCAAGAGGCCTTTTAAAAGACTCAAACACACATACAATACTTTCGTTACTGTAATACTTTCATTAGAGGGGAGGAGCTGCTTGCGTTTTGTCTTCTGAGTCAAGAGTGAAAGAATGAATTCATTACTGCTTTGAATCCTTAAGGATATTCACTTCTTGGATAGCTCTCTCTTGCCTTAGAAAAACAAGACAAAAGGAGATGCTGAAATGATCTGCATAAGAACAACGGACATTGAGGGCGCCGGCCCCCAAGGCCCTCCCCGTATTTTCTGCCACGGGACACAACTGGACAGCCTACCTGCCCCTCGGTTCTCGGTGTCCTCATGCAGCAGCTTGCCCACGGAGTTATACCACTTGAGCTGGGGCTCAGGGAGGCCATAAACACTACAGTTGATCAAGGCACTGTTCCCTTCCTTGACGATGATATGGTCGGTTCTGGCAATGACCACGGGCACTGAGCCCACGACCATGTCAGTGCCATTTAAAGTGCTGTTGGCCACACTCGTAGCAGTCGCCAGAGTGGACACTAGGATTAACAAGGGCACAGAAGGCAGAAAGCACCCAGGCAGAGGGCGCGCCACTCCGTCCATCTTCTTCGCTTGCTCTGTAAGGCAACAGAGCCGGTCGGCCAGGGGAGTCTTCTAGCAGACAACACCCTGCTCACGGCAGGCCAAGGGCCAAACCCGGCCTGGGTCCATGGAGTTGGCTCTGGATTAAGAACCTCTGTAAAGAAAAAACACGAACAAAAAAAACATGTAAATGTTAGCACCCATACTTTTAAAGGATTATTTATAAAATGTTAGAAACCCTGCTAAAGTACACATCTGTGTAATTTTTAAATAGCACACAAATTCAGAAGATGTTCCAAATATTCATGGAAATCGTGATGATACACGTCTGTTATTTTTGCTACTGAAACATATGACTCTTAGCAAGAACACGTTAACTTTGTACCACACGACTTCATGGGGCTCAAAAGCTGACCCCTGCTTCTTTCATCCCGCACCTCGAGGCCTCCTCCCATCCCTCACCTGTCCCCGTCGTGGACCCCGGTGGTGCACCTGGGTCCTCCTAACTAACTTCTCTCTGCTGGCTGAAATGAATTCCAGCTCCTGCAGTGTGCACCTGGGCTCTGCCACATCGCAAGGGCCCCCTCGAACCAGTGCGGTGTCCCCCTTACCCCCACCAGGACACCCCCTTCCCCTTTCAGGCAACTGCCCCGGCTCCTGGAGCTTCTGGGGGACCCTCACCACCCGCCCTCATCACTCACTGAATGCCTTGCTTTCCATCTTCACCTGCCTCCCTGGATGCAGGGGGTGACATGACAGGTAGCTGCACTTCTTCACCCAAGGATCTAACCTTCACCTACACCTCTACCCTCCATTTCGTCCACTAATCACACGGCCACACCCAGGACCCTTCTTCTCTCCAAATTCTGAATTCTGGAGTTCCAGGTCATTCTGAAGTTCTCAATACCCGTCTTTCCCTGCACCCCACCTTCTCAGTCCCCTCACTGGGTTTCCTGGCCATCCTACTCTCCTCAGGTCCTCCCTCCCACCCAGCTGGCTCGCTTCCTTTCTGCCCCCGCCTGCACCTGGGCACACGGACTGCGCCCCCCGCACCCTCAGCCCTCACCCTCCCGCCACAATCCCTCTGCCAGCGCCCAGCCGCGATCCACCCATCGCTTGTCGTTCCAGCTCCCACTCCCCGGAGGCCGGAGCAGGACTGGGAGGGCATCCTACACCCATGACGTGACCGCAAAAATAAGGGGACGGTCGCCAGCCCCAGCCAGGCCCTCCGTGACAGCTGGCAATCCAGGAGAACTTCACTGAGGAGGTGGCCCCGGAGCTGAGGGCTCTTTGGGAATCAAGCATGCCTAGACCCCAGAGAAGAGCATTCCAGGAAGAGCCAACAACCAAAGCAAACGGGGCGCTACGAGATGGGCCCAGGTCACCTAGGGCTTTGGAGGACAGAGTAAGGAATCTGAATTTTAGCTGACGTTCACTGAAAAATGTTAAGCAGGGGAGGGACAGGATATGATTTGTCTTTTTTAAGATCAACTTTACTGTGGCATAATTTACAAATTAAAAAAGTGCCCATTTTACGTATGCATTTTAATAGGCTTTGACAGATTTATACACTCACAAAACCACCACAATAAACAATACATAGAATGTTTCCATCAAGACCAAAAGTTCCCTTGTGTCCCTTCCCAGTTTTAGTTTTGCCATGGACCCATTCCAGTTACTTTTGTTTACGGCGTGAGGGAGGGACCGAGGTTCATTTCTTCCCCACACGGACATCCAGCCCTTTCTGCACCACCTGTAGAAAAGACCATCCTTTCTCAGTGGATTGTGTCTCAAACACAATGGGTCTATTTCTAAACTCTTCCTTCTGTTCGACTAGCGCCAATGCCTGCCCCGAGGCCCGTGTCAGCCTGACCGTACTGTCTGCCTCATCTTTCTTGGTATCTACAGAGTCTGAAATTGTCCCTGACACTTTACATGCCCAACGGATTGCTGAACGAATGAATCTGTCTGCAAAAGCAGAAAGCAGAAATTATCACTCCAATCGTGTGGACGGTAACACTGGAGAGGTACCAGGGGTGGTAAAGCAGCCTCGGACCATAGATTTCTTCAGTGGGAAAGACACGCGTTTTCTTAGAGCTACAGCCTTCCACACACACACCCCACGGGGCCGGGTGCCTTCCTGCCCAGGGCGGCCCACACGCGACTTCCCAGTAGGAATCGTAGGGCCGAGGAGCGTGACAGACACCCTGCCGTGACTCTGTCAATGGTTTTGTATACTTGGGCTCATCTTGTGGTTTCCTTTTATTAGGAAAGCTGACCGGCTCCGTACAGAACGCTTAAGAGCATGGCCTCAGGTTTGAGAGCGACTGGGGCCCCACCCGGATCCAACCACCCTGATGGCCTGGGTGTTTCCGGCCCAGGCCTTACCGAGTAAGGACTGTTACAAGGATTCATGATCAAATATACATCAAGCATGCATTGCTCAGCTTGAAAAATAAAAGTTACTAATGCAGCATATAAAGCATCCTTTACTGAAATTACGCTTCTCGAGTTCATTCTTCTTTCAGGTTGTTATCACACCTTGTTTTTGGTTTTGTTGAAGACATTATGACTACCATCCCACCACCAGAAGTCATGACAAATGGTTTCTGGCGCTGGGTCTTTTGGTGGGACTCAGGTCTGAGAAGCATGAGCGCCACGGGCAGCGAGCGCCTGGGGACACTCCCTGCCTGGCACGAGGCCAGGGCAGACGCTGACCAAGGACCTCAGGGAGGATCAGAAACAAGTCGGCGAGGGAGACAGTTTCTCATAAATATGTGCAGTAAACACACTGTGACCTTTTTTCCCACAACTAGAGAGAATGCAGCAAATGGGAGATCACAATGGGTTTTAAGGTGCGTAAATCAGAGCTGCTTTCAAACAAAGGCTGGCCACATGGTTTGTACTTCCCAACACACTGCGCCAGCCAGGACAGACAAAGGGAAGGGGAGACGGCTGTTCTGTCCTCTTTTAATCATGTCAGTGGGTGCTCTGGGCTGGGCACACGGCGACCGCTCTGCAACGGCTCGAGCTCGCTAGGAGGCCTGACCAGGTAGGGGGAGAGGCTCCCCTCTGCTGCAGGCACGCTGACTCATCCCTCCCCTCCCTTCCTGTCTGAAAAGTCACTGAGGCGCTTCGAAAACAGAGTGCGTCACCTATGCGCTGTTGGGAAGCCAAGCGTTTGTACTCTACAACTCTCTGTGAACACTCATTTTTGAAAAGAAAGCACTCATTTCTGAAAATGCGCACTAACGAAATTAACAGGTTTTGGTAAGAATTCACCGTATCTCATGCCATGCCCTTTCAGTTTAGATTTTCAAAAAAGTATTTATCATGTGTTGGGCACACCGCCAGGGGCTTGGGGGCGGCAGGGGACGTTGGGAGCGCTACGAACTCAACAAGCCATAGGCCGTGTCCGCTTACAATCCCCTGTGGAGAGAGACAGGTAAATTCAATGTGCTGTGCAGGTGCTGGGAGACTGGGGGTGGCTGGCGGGTGACACTGGGAGTGGCTGTTTGCCGCTGGCCTCCCCTGCAGCATCCAGGCCCACCCCAGCTCCCCTCCCCACCTCCAGGAGTCCCACCGCTCACCCATCCCAGTCCTAATCGTCCCGGGGCAGATGCAGCTTGTGCCAGCCTCCTGACACGCCTCCCACCCAGGCCCTTGCCTTTTCTCAGTTCCGAGGAACAAGGAGAACGCGTGGGGGGCAGGAACTCGGTGCAGCTCTGCAGAGTTCCCTCCATCTCGGCCGCCCATGGTCCTGCTTCCCTCCACACCTGCCCTGTGGCCACACCGGGGTGGGACCCACCGGCACCTGCTCAAGAGGAGGGAGGTACCAGAAGAACACAAAGACATCGCATCCCTCTGGATGCTGGGGAAACGTTCCACAAACATACTTTGTTCAGCCTGTCGGACTCTGCAGACAGCATCGTGACAAGTTCAGTTGATAACACTGTCACGCTGGGAAAGACATTTCAGCCACTGTAGAATTAACCACGAGGACTGTAATCCGGCAGCTTAAAACGCAGTCCTTCAAAATACAACAACGAAGGCCACAGATTCCCAAACCGGGGCTTAGAGACAGACACAATGGACAAATTGTTAAGGTTCACATGTTTGCTTAGGGCCTTTGGGAAAACGTTCACAGAATACTTGACTTTCTTTTTTTTTAATGAATGAAACAAAAGAGAAAATGCTTAGCAAATATCAAATGTCCTTTCTTTAACGTGACCCCTTTCTTACTTTCCATCAATTGCATCTTATCTAAAAGCATTTTAATAAAATGCTTTGTGGAGGCTTATTTGCTATCTCTGCACCTATAATAAAACATGACTATTGACCATGAATTTCTGGAGTTGGAAGGAAAAGGGTCTCTTGTTTCAGGGTGTTTTGAACTACATGAATGTACAGGATTGTTTTTTCTTGGCAGTGTTCATGCTGGCATTTCCCCATCAACTGTGATGAATAATTTTATACTTCACAGAACGGGGTTTTGTCACAAAAATATACGAAGAGTTATCACCATTTTTCATTTGTGCATAAACGATGTGACGGGCACAGAGGCCACCTTTTAGATAGGACACAATGTTGATAGGTCCCTACTCATCAGGCGAGGTGGGAAATCTCAACTTCCGGTGGAATGGACAAGGCCTGACGTGCTCATTACATTGTAGGTGCTAACGTTCAAAACCGGTAGCCAGCTGCGGCCACCCTAGTTACAGATATCTTTCTGCAACTTCCTTTCCCATGTGTCATAATCAATGAAAAATACCTATGCTAACCTGTTTTACAAACATGGTTTAAAAAAGATTTTCTGGGCTTCCCTGGTGGCGCAGTGGTTGAGAATCTGCCTGCCAATGCAGGGGACACGGGTTCGAGCCCTGATCTGGGAAGATCTCACATGCCGCGGAGCAACTAGGCCCGTGAGCCACAACTACTGAGCCTGCGCGTCTGGAGCCTGTGCTCCGCAACGAGAGGCCGCGATAGTGAGTGGCCCGTGCACCGCGGTGAAGAGTGGCCCCCGCTTGCCGCAACTAGAGAAAGCCCTCGCACAGAAACGAAGACCCAACACAGCCAAAAATAAATAAATAAATAAATAAATAAATAAAATTTAAAAAGATTTTCTTTTGCAATTTTAAAGAAAAATGACAAAATTCTACCAGCCCATTCTTTCTCCCCTAACTTGAGTTTTTAGGTAGTTAAGGTGATGTCTGAACATGGGCTATGGGAATCCAAAGTCAAAGATGAAGAGCTCTGTGGAACAAGCACGTTCCTGCCACGGTGACTGCAGCCCAGCATCACATCATTTAAGCTCTAAATCAGCTAAGTTCTATCTCAATGTCCAAAGTCACGCTACAGAAAGAGGTTCATGTGATCCTTCTTTCTTCCCGACATGTGTCCTAGAATCCGTCTGTGCAGGGATTCCCGATGTCTCTAACCTCACAAAGGTAACTCCTGACTCAGATGGTGATCGTTGCATGAAAGGATGAAGAGCACCCTGTTTAGGTGACTTTCAGAAGCACCCAGCATCACTCCAGATCACTACACTTTAACTGAGAAGATTCCCCGTGCGAGGCACAGTGCCGGGGTGTGGAGCACACAGGGAAGACACGGTCCTTACCCCTGTCACCCAAGAGTCGAGGAGGAGGACAAAGTAAATCAATAATTACAGGGCAGTCTGGCAACTGCCCCATCAGAGAGGGGTCAAGGATCCACATGGTACAGGACACGAGACCCAAGTGGTAGAGGGTCCAGGAAGAACTTGCTTACAAGAAGTGACCCTGCGGTTTAATTACAAAGGGGTTCACCAAGGGGGCCAGGGGCCAGAAGCTGACCCTATAAGAGGAAACGGTGATTAGAGAGGACCCAACACACTCGGGGAAAGGTATGCATTAGGCATCACTGGTGACGTGCGCAAGACGGGGGGCTGGAAAGGCAGAGTGCCTGGATAACAAGGGGGGGGGCCCTGTAACACCAAGGATGGGGCGCGCCCACAGGTAACAGGGGGAGTGACCCCCAGACAAGGCTGGCAAGCTCACTGAACAATTCAGAAGGAGCTAGAACAAAAGGCCTCATTCCTACTTTATCAACTACACTGATGTTCAGGCCTCTATTTTTCTGATACACAAAAGGCACCTACTTTTCAAAAACGGATCTGTTTTAAATCACTGTTTTTCAAACCTAACAATGAATGACAGGCCCAGAAATGCCATCTATGTAATATGTTATTTTTTATGGGTGCATCGTATGAAGAAACCCTTCTTGGATCTTCATCACATTTTTTCCACAGGGTACGTTTTTTTTGGTTAAAAGTAAGAATCACATAAAATAAAGCTCTCATAAATATAATGGTTAGAAAAGGAGAAAGAGAAAAAGAAGAGTATTAAAGGCTTCCCTCTGCAGACAATGACTATCGTCAGGTGAGATACAAATGGTCCCATCGCATGGGTTTGTTCAAAGAACAAGAGCAGTAGATCTGGAAGAACCTGGGTGTCTCTTCTCAGAGGCGTTTTTTTTTTTTTACACAAGATGAGAAACGGAGACCACAGCAGGTAAGCAACTGCCTAGGGTCACACAATTTATTGGCTTCAAACCAGGATAAAACGTCACGCCCGTGTCAGGCCTGATATCACATGAAAACCTCTCGGCTCCATAAAGGCGATTTTTCATTGTTCTAGCAGTTGAGACAGTCACAGAGGACTATTCTAATCACAAGCGTATCTTTTAGAAGGGCTTATTGATGTTTTAGCGTGTATTTAGCATCTTCTAATTGTCATTCTAAATGAATAGGCTAAAACACTTTTGGGCCCAATTAATGCAAATTCTTAATTGATCGGAGAGATACTTCCTCAGGAATCTGACGGTCCAGGGAATAAGCCAAACCTGGGAACTGAATACAGATGGGACACATACACTGGTGGATGGTGCCTTTGTGCTACCAAACCTGTTCCTGAAACACATCACGACGCAGATAAAAGGTGACGATGCCCAGTAGTGGGATTGCTGGGTCATATGGAAGTTCTATTTTTAGTTTTTTACTGTTCTCCGTACTGTTCTCCATAGTGGCTGTATCAATTTACATTCCCACCAACAGTGCAAGAGTGTTCCCTTTTCTCCACACCACTACTGGGCGTATACCCTGAGAGAACCATAATTCAAAAAGAGTCATGTACCAAAATGTTCATTGCAGCTCTAT
This sequence comes from Balaenoptera acutorostrata, assembly GCF_949987535.1. Lineage (NCBI taxonomy): Eukaryota > Metazoa > Chordata > Mammalia > Artiodactyla > Balaenopteridae > Balaenoptera > Balaenoptera acutorostrata. Next base: position 3,193,684 of record NC_080069.1, read on the forward strand.
TTACAATAGCCAGGACATGGAAGCAACCTAAGTGTCCATCATCAGATGAACGGATAAAGAAGATGTGGCACAGATATACAATGGAATATTACTCAGCCATAAAAAGAAACGGAGTTATTTGTAGTGAGGTGGATGGAGTTAGAGTCTGTCATACAGAGTGAAGTAAGTCAGAAAAAGAAAAACAAATACAGTATGCTAACACATATATATGGAATCTAAGGGAAAAAAAAAGAGGTCATGAAGAACCTAGTGGTAAGACGGGAATAAAGACACAGACCTACTAGAGAATGGACTTGAGGATATGGGGAGGGGGAAGGGTAAGCTGTGACAAAGTGAGAGAGTGGCATGGACATATATACACTACCAAACGTAAAATAGCTAGCTAGTGGGAAGCAACTGCATAGCACAGGGAGATCAGCTCGGTGCTTTGTGACCACCTAGAGGAGTGGGATAGGGAGGGTGGGAGGGAGCAAGATGCAAGAGGGAAGAGATATGGGAACATATGTATATGTATAACGGATTCACTTTGTGATAAAGCAGAAACTAACACACTATTGTAAAGCAATTATACTCCAATAAAGATGTTAAAAAAAAGAAAAAAGGTGAGGATGTTGTGTTGGCATTTTTCTCTTCTCTTCCCTTTGAAACGCTGATGATCAGATCCTATACGGGACCTAACGCTGGTCCAGAATCACCTGGAGCTGCTTGTCTTTCTCTGCCTGTCTCTACCACTAGATATTTTGTCCAGCATCTCCCACCACCACTTAAAAAAACTGGGTCCTTTCCAAACATCCTCCCTACTCTTTGGAACGTGCATATAGGGAGATACCTATTTTCATCCTAGTGCAGTTAATTTCTCTTACTGGCTAACCTACAGCACAACTTCAGCCAACCTTCAATTCTTCTTGTTTTAATTTCATTGCAAGCCCGTTTCCCGAGGCGCTCTTGATGTAGTTCATGCATAAGCTCCTCTGTCCAGAGTGAAGCCAGACAGGAGCTGGTGGGCATATGGGAGCCTGGACGCATCAACAGGCCAGCCTGGAAAAGTGGCCAGAGGATTCGACGTCTTGGGGTGATGTTTGATGGACACGCTGACCCCCGGCTGCCTGCCCGCAAGGCCAGCGTTCTGCCCGGACAGAGGGGCAATTCGCCCTCCCGGCCGACTGCCAAAATCAGAGACCAATATTCTTAACCTGCTTCCTAAATATGATGTTTAGGCCCGAAGCGATGGCGAGTTTAGATTTTCTCGCAGATTCTGGCACACGCCATAAACACTTAAGGCCGTGGCAGTGAAAGCCCCTTTCTCAACCCCATCTGCCTGTACACAGACCACCTCCCAACCGCCAAGGGTGAGGCATTGTGTGGACTGAGGGGGGCCCTTTTCCAGAGAAGCCATCCCTAAGGGATGACTGATTATTTCTCCTCCGAATCCACCATCCTGTGACCACAACGAGCAGGGGTGTAGCTGAGCTGTGGAGGGAGGGAACAGGGAAGTGTCTGTGTCCAGACCAAGGTCCCCCCGCAGGGAACAGTCAGGGCAGAGCACCAGCTTGCCAGCCGTCCGGGACTCGGTGGATGGCCAGGAAGTGGCCTGGGTACCACACAGCACGTGGGGACTTGTCCTTTGCCAGGGATGCACCTTCCTGAGTGTCCTCTCCATCCTGTACAACAGGGCGCGAGCTCCCGAAGCCTTTAGACCTCCATCCACACCCTCCAGATGCCTCACCTCAACACAGAGCGGAAGCAGCTCAGGTCCCTAGCGGCGCCTGTACGCGCAGGCGGGATGGGGTGGCTGGGGGCTGCGGGGAGGGACCCTCCTCCCGCGCGGCAAGGGCAGGGCTCTCCCTCGGCCCCACCCCCGGCGAGCTCAGCGCCACCACGGAGCCTCGCTGCTCGCGTGGACGGCGGTGAGGACCCGGGTGCCGTGGCCGCACCACTGACCGCCCCCTCTTCAGACCAAGGCCCACCACGGAGTTGGCCCCTGCCCGGGCCCTGCCAGCTCCACTTCGCTTGCTAATGCCCGACAGAGAGGCCCTGCAACTGCTCTTGCCACCTGGGGGTATCACTGTTATCCTGGCGACGCTGTGACCGGACAAACTCTCTACAAATTCTATGTGAACCACAGAAAGGTGTGGTTGGTGCTCAGATACCTGCTGCCATCCTGGGCACCAGGCGTTCGTTACGTACTTTCGTAAATGTCGGGTAGCAGCCTGTGCATGGGGAGGCCTCAAGGAAAACACACCAGGAACACTCTTTAGTTAGCACAATGCACACTTCCCAGGGCTCCTCACTGAAGGGTAAAAGCCGGAGGGCCGGGACTTCCCGGGTGGCGCAGTGGTTAAGAATCCGCCTGCCAATGCAGGGGACACGGGTTGGAGCTCTGGTCCGGGAAGATCCCACATGCCATGGAGCAACTAAGCCCGTGCGCCACAACTACTGAGCCTGCGCTCTAGAGCCCGCCAGCCACAACTACTGAGCCCGTGCGTCACAACTACTGAAGCCCGCGCGCCTAGAGCCCGGGCTCCACAAGAGAAGCCACCGCAATGAGAAGCCCGCGCACCACGATGAAGAGTAGCCTCCGCTCGCCGCAACTAGAGAAAGCCTGCGCGCAGCAACAAAGACCCAACGCAGCCAAAAATAAACAAATAAATAAATTTATAAAAAGAAAAAAACAAAGCCAGAGGGCCTTCCCATGGCCACTACCATATCTGCTCACTGGCTGCCTCCCAGACTCAATTTCTGACCTTTCTGCCCCTCTCGCTCCCCGCCAGCCACTTGCGCTCCGCTAACCCCGGGAGACGCCAGGCTCGCGGGAAGCCGCCCGCGCCATTCCTTCCTCTGGTCCGAGCCCCTGGGATGCCGGCAAGGCTCCTGCACACCCCCGTTCTGACTCTCAGATGTCACCTCGTCAGCACCCTCCCCGCTGTGTGATGGGAGTCGTGTGCTCCCCCCTCCCTCTCCCCGGGGGCTGGGCTTCTGTCCCTGCCGAGGGCGGTTCGTGGTCACGTGGGTTGCCGCCCCCCTCCGGGCAAGCACCTGGCTACCCACTGGGTGAGCTTAAACCGCTCTGGGTCCTTTCCTTTAAACAGCTGACTAACTCACTGCGCATCCACATTGGCCCTGCTTTCCTCCAAATTCCACCCATTTCTTAGGAATTCTAGGTAACTGTGTCCATTCTTTACCACAAATCTAACTTTAAAACATAAACCAAGGTTTCCCCAGAGCTCAGTCTTCACAGCACATCCTTTCCTTGCAGGAGAGGTAGGTGCTCCCACGTGGACCTGGGAGCAGAGGCCCAGGACCTGGGCGGGGACCATGGGGGCCCCGGGATCCGCCGTCGGAGGACTCGGGCCTGCGAGGTGAGCGACGTTTACGGGACTCTCTTCTACACCTGAAATGTACATTCCTATGACTGCTGAAATGGAATTTATATTTCACAGCGTCAAAACCATCCCTCATTCCTTGTCTTGCCGGTGTCTGATTAAGGCCATTCAGAGTCACTGCAGAGGAACTGGATCACCCAGGGTTTCTTCTTTCATCAGGATAAAATCTCATCTATTTGAGAAAATATGCTCAGTAACTGCAGAGAGTAGTTAAAATTCTTTTCTTTCTCCCTCCTTTACCAGCCCATTTTCACAAAGTGTAATCATATGACCAACGTGTTTCCGAATCACACGAGTGTTCTTACTAGACTCTCTCTGAGAACTGGATGTCAGGAGAAACAGATCAGAAGAGATCCTGAATTCACACTCTGCTTGATTTCATTCTTATTAACAGCAAGAAGACAACATCCCTTATACTCACCTAGCATTTATGGTTTACAAGACACACCCGAGGATGTCACCCAGCCTCGCCTTGCCACGAGCCTATGACGTGGGGAAGGACCACGTAGATCTGTCTACAATGACAGCTGAAGAGTCAGAGGCCAAGCCGCCAACCTGGGCATGGAAGCCCCTCCAGGACCACATCACCCCAGGGCTCCTGTCACCTGCCCACGGTGACCTGGGAGTGGACACCACAGCCCCGGCAAACTGGCTAAATGCCACTAACATCCAAACTGTCATAACTGTTATTTTAAAATGATAATTTAAAAATATTGTGATTATGTATTATTTAAAGAATTATTATTATTTTAAAATTTTGTGCATAGAGCAATACTCTTCAAAATTCAGTTGGACCGGAATAATCTTCTAGCTGAGTTCAATGCATATATCCTAAGGTCAATCCTCCCCCAAAGTTAAGTGGGTTTCACTGTGGCACTATGGAAAATTATCTTAACAGAAACACCAGAAGAAAGTTGAAAATGTGGATTCAGTGGTTTCCATGCAGAATCTCTGAAGGAAGCTTTGCTTTTCTCTCAGCTCTGACGGGAGAAGGCCTTGCTAGGCTGAGCACACTCTGGGTATGCTCAAGAATTTCTCAGTGGGGCAGATTCAGCTGAGTAATAAAAACAATCAGGACTCAGTCATCCCAATTAAGCGGAACTCCAAGTATTTAAGAGACCACTATTATCACTTCGGTTCCAATTGCTGTGGGGCTTAAAAAAACTTTTAAGACCAGGTCTTTACCCTAAAGGTGCTTACAATCTTGGTGATACCTGTATACAAAATGATACATAATTAAGCACTACTGGGTACATACCACAGAAATTCAGAGGAGGGCCAGCTGGAAAGGTCAAAGAATCTTCACTGGGATTGGCCAAGCCTTGAAGGGTGAGTAAAGGAGACAGGACAGTTTCCCCAGCAGGAGTTAACGGCTTAGTTTAGCAAGTAGGGGTGGAAATAAGCACGGCCTCCCAATTAAAAACAAAAATCTTGGGGCTTCCCTGGTGGCGCAGTGGTTGAGAATCTGCCTGCTAATGCAGGGGACACGGGTTCGAGCCCTGGTCTGGGAAGATCCCACATGCCGCGAAGCAACTAGGCCCGTGAGCCACAATTACTGAGCCTGCGCGTCTGGAGCCTGTGCTCCGCAACAAGAGAGGCCGCGATAGTGAGAGGCCCGCGCACCGTGATGAAGAGTGGCCCCCGCTCGCCGCAACTAGAGAAAGCCCTCGCACAGAAACGAAGACCCAACACAGCATAAATAAATAAATAAATAAATAAATAAATTAATTAATTAATTAAAAACAAAAAACAAAAAAAACAAAAGTCTTCGTTACAGTGTGTCTCAGCAGGACCCATGCAGTGGATCTGCTGTCTGCGCTCGTCTCAAGCATGCTGGTACATCAGGGCATGCCTCCAGAAGTTCTACTTAATAAGAGGGCCTCCAGGGCTTCTTAGGAGCAATGATAAAGAGGACTTTGGGACGGAGATCCATTCCCCCAGTGAAAGAAGAAGGGGAGACAGCCAAAATCTGGAGGAAGGGATGGATGCCCTACAAAGGCAGGAGGGAATCAAGTCCACTATAGGTCCTGGGGTCAGATGTACAGGGGGAAATGCCCAGCCCCCAGTAAGGTAAAGGACTGGTAATACTCAGGTATTTTCTGGAAATTAATTTCAAGTTCCTCAGAAGTGTTTTAAAATGGAGAAAGCCACGTTACCTTTGGGGAGTCCAACAAGACCTAGACTCGCCCAGAGACCAAGTCATCTAGGGCTGTCCAAACCCTGAAGGACAAAACCCTTCCCTCCAGCACATCCAGTAACAGCCCAGCCCAGCTGCGGCTTCAGCATCGCAGCAGAAATCTACAAAATGAAACTAACAACCGCATCTGAGAAGCAAGCAGGCTGCACGGCTGCTGGAAGTTTAAGCCACCCCACGGCCATCCCGGGGTGTGAAGACCCAGGAGGAAGAACTGGGTGGGAGCCAAACACTAACGCAGTCAGTCTTCACTCCAATTCCTTCTCCTGCCGAGGACCAGAGAAAGTGGGCTCTGCACCTTTAAGAAAGCACAGTGGCTGTACACCTACCTACCCCTTTGCAGGGGAGAAAGGGGTTAGCTGGCCAACTTGGGATGGTCCCCACTGCCACCAGTATCCCAGAGCTCTCGCTAGTTTCAAGAGGGTACAGAAAGGTACAGACGTGGGAACAGGCACATTCCGTCTTGTCTAGGAGACCTACTGCCTTAATGAATCCAGCCTGCCACCTCCAGCGCTGTCAATGGGTAACTACTCCCATCCACTGATTTTTGTTTTTTAAGGAGCAATCTCTTCCCTTCCACTCTTCCTCGAGCCCTCAGCCAACTCAAATCCTCAATGGAAGGAAAAGGTTGGGATGATATCTAAATATCTGCTCAGCAAGCTTCTTCTTTCCCACTGATGACAAAGTCAACTTCACCCAGCTTCTAAAAGAGTTACCTTCTAAATCCAGAACTAGGAAGTCCACCCACACCGACTTCCTCTCAGTCTCATTGGCAAGCCCCAGAGGCTTCTGTCCAGAAGCTGGACAACCACCGGGGAATTAATCCCTTCTTTCTTTCTCCCACGCCTGTCTCACAAAGTCTGTGCCCTGCGGCAATGCAGTTCCGTCTACAGCCCCAAGCACCAGGCCCGCGCCAGCGGGCTTTCCTGCTCCTCCAGCCTCTGGTCCCCCTGGTTAAGCACCTGAGGTAGAGTCAGTCTCTCTGTCCGCAATCCCTCCAGAAGGTGTCGTCACACACCTGACAGATGCTCCAACTACGTGGGCGTTACGATGCCTGCTTTCCCTCCCTGCCCACATGGCTGCCACGTCCAGGTCTGTCCCTGGTTTAAGTGCTCCTCATCCCCTCTGACTAACATCACTCTGATGGACCCCGTCCTGGCTGACCTGCCTCGAGTCCCGCCTGCCTGCAATCCACACACCACGTGGCTGCTGAAGTGGGCTGACTCTGAGAGATCTGATTCAGACGTATTCCAGGTCCTCATCCCGCCACCAGCGTACAACTGAAGTCCATGGCAGGACACACGTGATCCTTCATGCTCTGACTCCCGCCTGCCTCTGTAACCTCATCCCTGGAGCTCCCTTGGCACCTCTGCACCGTGCTTCCTTCCATATCGTCACACATCTGGCAAACCCCTACTCAGCCTTCAAGTTCAAAGCCAACCAGGACTGCCCAGGTAGCCCCAGACACTCCTTTTCTCACGAACCTTCACCCAGAACTTCATATTTTCACGGTAATCGTCTTTGTGCACATCCATCCCTCCACTAGGTTATAGGCTCTCAGGTTATCAATATTTGCTGAATGAATCAGTGAATGAATGAGAGAGGCTTATCTGAAGGTACAGATTTGGGGACATCGGCGTGTGGGTGACTGATGCAGTCATGAGGAAAAATAAATCACCCAGAAGGAACACAGTGGGCCACATAATGAGAGGACTAAGGTTAGAACCCAGGGAGGACAGACCCTCAGAGAACGAGGGGCCTGTATCCCAGAGCCCAAGGGAGAGGAGATTCAAGATAGATAGAACGGTTTACACTGAGCTTGTCCTGTACAGTGGAAAACAATAATTATTGCATTACTATATAAGGAAGTATCGGTAAAAATCTTACAAAGTTATGCAAACGGAAGCTAAACAATATAGATCCACAGTTTCATTTTCATTAAGATAAGTTTTCATCAAGTCTTGCTATTGTTCCCAGGATCGGATTTTGCCAACGCAGGGCTTCCTGCACCATGTTGTCTGAAAAATCTGGTCTCTCTTACTAACTTTTCTACATACAGTTTGGTTTCAACTTGGAGCCACTCCTGCAACACTAAGGTAGAAGATTTCTTCAGATGAGGTTTTCCAGACACACAGAGATGTCAATTCAACCAGACCATACATTTTTATACGCTATTAAGCCCTTGTACGTAAAAGAGACTGAATAATATGTTTGGAGAGAATGACTGAATTTCTTACATTTAAACCCATAGGTTAGGGCATCTGGTAGTGTAGCTGTTGCCCATCCCCCAGCAAATATGGTGCCCACAGCAAACACTGCTGACGGGTTGTCGGAATTTCCCAGCCAAGCCTGTACAAGCCCACGACATGGCAAGCAGCTCCTACCAACTGGTCAGAGTTGGCCCAGGTGACGTGGCTTCGTTCTCAAGGTAACTATGTTAAACCTGGCTTTCCCGCAGGTCCCTGCCCACATCTGGTCTGCACGGGTGTGTATTCAGCAGAGCAGCTGCCCTCTGTTAAGAGGGCAATGAACAGAAACAAAGTAGTCCAAATGTGACTCACCCTTCTGCCTTACTTCCTACATCCTTCCTGCATTACTAGTTGTGAACACAAGTCTTCTTAAGCTCTTAATTCCACACATGCATACTAATGTCATTTCAGATCAATGGAGAGAACTGAATTATATGACACGCTGGTTCCAGATTCCCATCTGCCACTGACCACCTCTAGTTACACACCCTTTGTCGAACTGCCCTGTGAAACCTGGGGTTTAGCTGTATACTGCTTCTTCAGGAAGATAAAACTGGCAGCGGTTTGTCCATCACATGCTCCTGTTTAAAAATCCTCAGTTGATTTCCCATCATTTATCTATAATAGGATGAGATCCAAACTCCTTTGCCCCGGCCCCCGATTCCATCACACCAAATCTTTCTTTGTATATGGTTGGATGACCTTTCTATGGCTCCTTTCTAAGGCACCAAGTCGTTTATTGACTTATACACACATTTGTTATCTTTCAGTTCTGCGGGTGAAAAGTTCCACATGGGTCAGGATGGGCTAATCAAGGAGGTGGCAGGCCTGTGCTCCTTCTGGAAGCTCGGGGGGCGGCAATCTGTGTCCTGGCCTTTACCAGCTTCCAGAGGCTGCCCCTGTTCCTTGGCCCCTTCATCTTCAAGGCTAGCAATGGCCAGCCAGTCTTCCTCACATGCATCTGACACTGACCTCTGCTTCCCTCGTGCGATTACATGGGGCCCACTGGATAATCCAGAATAATCTCTCCACCTCCAGATCCTCCATTTAACCACATTGGCACAGTCCCGAAGTGGACATCTTGGGTTGGGGGGGCATTACCCTAACTACCATCATGGTGGTCTGTCTGCCTGGACTTCCTTGGTAGAAGACTCCTATCCAATTCCTTAGGCATTCCTTAAGATCCTACAGAAATGTCAATATTTTCACGAGGCCCCTCGCCTTCCAACCCAAGACACGTCTCTGGCAGCACTGACTTTGTACTCCAGTTTATTTGTGCTCAAGCCTGTCTCTCTGACTAGACGGTGAATCAGTGTCTTACTCATTTTTGCAGCCTTAGGGGCCTAACTATAAAAGACTGTGGGGAAGAAAAATGAATATTTTAATGAGTAAAGGCCTCAGCCAGAGGCAAGACCAGTAAACACACAGGACTTCTGAGTATAACTTAGAAACTAGTTCTGACAGCTCTTAACTGGTTCTTATCACATAATCAACCAAGCCCCTTAATCCTTTAAGGATTCCAGGGAGGTCTTCCTGCAAACTTAAAATCAACCATTTGCATCTAAGGCTGTTTCTGACTTTAAAGTGATTTGCCATAGATCACAAAGTGTTGTCAAGTGTCCTCCTCGGCTTGGCTAGAAAAGGGCGAGCCACATCCCAAATGCTTGGTTAGATGCTGAATTAGGGAAGTGACCTTATTTGCACTATTTCTGAATTCCAAGAAAATGATTCTCGTCTAACAAATCTGACTGCACTTTGTTGGGGGTTAAAAGCAACTTGGCCACAATATTTGTTTGATATTTCAGTATCTGGAAGTTCTTGCATAGAACAAAAAGTTCAAATTAAGCAAAGTTTAAATGGCCTCAAATCTTTAAATTGCAAGGCAAACAAGGAATTGAATAAATTTCCATCTCATGAATGGGCAAAGCTGTACTTTTAAAGGCAATAGTTTGCCAGGAATATCCAATGTGACTAATAGGACTATGCACTATAGAAACCTAAAGACATGGAATTAAAAGTAAAATCTATGTGCCCAGCAGTTGAGCTGCAAGAACCCAACAGTTAGGTACAAAAGAGAAGAGATTATCACCTGTTTCCAAATTTGAATACAAAGTCTACTCTGCTACTTTTTCTTCATTAGCAGTAATAAAACCTCTCTTCAACCTAACTCCTGTTGGTTTTGTTAGTTTCAGGTTAGCAGAATGTGGAGTTCCCAAAGCCAAGAGTGGTGTTTAAATGTGCCTTCTGTTAAATTTCATTGTCTTTCCTAACACTGATAAAATAGGTAGGATTTTCAGATCCACAAGGGGGGGGGCTATGTATCTGATAAAACACTGATAAAATAGGTAGGATTTTCAGATCCACAAGGGGGGGCCTATGTATCTGTATCAAACCTCACATTCACAAAGCAGAAACTCAGGCCTAGCTGCTTCCTCCAGGTCAGCAAAAAGCCAAGGGTGAGGGGAGATGGTCCGAACACCCACTGAGGAATGGAGCCTGAGAACACGGGCCCTGCCGTAACAGGTAAGCTGTACATACGTGTAGTACACACGGCAGATTGTGAACTGGATACATTTTTATAGAAAAGGGAAGCACAATTTCTCAGTATTTGTGTTGGGCTTTTTTCAAACTTCTAAATTCTTCTATAAATATATTAAGAAAAACATCTAGGGCAATGAACACCACCAACCAAACTCTTTGGCTAAAATGGAGGACTGCAGGCCTAATTTGCAGAAAGAGTCATCATGTTGCCGCTCTTACTGTCTGGACACTTCACTCCTGTTATTACTCTCGGTCACCTCCAGGCACGACACAGACCCCACTTGGGGAAATGGTCTGGAGCATCTGGAATGAGAGCTGGAGCCATCTCAAGAAAGAACAAACATTAAAAGCTATTCACAACCCAGTGAAAAGCAAATGCACCTCAAAAGTCTAGGTCTATGAAGAACGCAAACCAGACGTTTTGTAATACCTTAATATATAAAACAACTGAACCCACTAAGTGGTACTTATGGAAACTGGCTTGAGAGTTAGAGCTTTAGTTAGAGGTGGAACTAGTTCCCACTAGGAAAAGGATTGTTTGCCTTGCTCCTAAAATCCAGTCATGCTAAGGGTGATAATGGTACTAAATGTTTTAAGAACCAACAGAAACGGTGGTGGGACCTACACATTTTGTTTTCCATAAAAGTAAAACGCCCAGTAGAATTACATTGTTCTAACTTAATCCCTTCCGAAAATAATTTTCTTGCATCTTGCATTTCATCTTGAACAATTTTACTATGTTCAGCATAGTAGCAACTGAGAAAAAAATGTGTTTCCTTTAGAAACAAAAGTGAGAAAACTTTACAAAAAAAAAATTGCGCTTCTGCGACGCTACGCTTCCAAGTTCTTAACATAAAGCCAAAATAACGCACAATATAGATGGCTACAGTAACCCAACTTTTCTGCAACAAGTATGCTTAAAAACAATGACCATTCAACCACAATACATTATTTTCTACAGTGTGAGCGGGTAATGGACCCGCAAACATTTTTTTCTTTTTGGCTAGCTTGCTTTAAAAATCTTGCAACTTGCAAGCTCAAGTTTTTTGGAGGGGAAGGCCGGTTAATGGTCGAGCTTAAAATAAATCGGCTCTGCAATTACTTCGTTCTTTAAGCCGATGAAACACGTTTACCCATTCCACGCCATAAAGCAATTCGATGTCAACTTGCTATGGAGTCAAATGCGACAAACTCCGAGAGCTCCAGTGGAGGCGGCGGCTGGCGGAGCCCACAGATCCCCGCACCCCTGCGGCACCAGGACGCGCAGCCCGCGCTCAGGGCCTGCCGGGCCCAGGACAGTGCACCACCGCCACCCCCCGTCCCGGGGATACTGAGGCCCGGTGACCCGGGCGACCTGGAGTCGGCGAAGGCCCCGCCGCGGCTTGGCGCCCCCTTTCCCCAGAGGCCGGGAGGCTCCTGGGCAGCGCGCCGTGGACACCACGCTCCTATAGCCGTGGGAGGGCTATGGCACGAGCCTGGGACGCCGTGTCCCCGACCCGCCACTCCCGGATCCCGCAGCATCCTGAGACCCAGGAGCCCGCCGCGGGGACCCGGGCGCCTCCCGGCGCGCAGCCCCGGCCGCGGGCCCCTCCAGCCCGAAAGCCCCAAAGTTGCGCGGCCGCGTTGCCGGCGGCGGCGACTCGGCCACCACGCGGTGCGGGGCTCCCAGCCGCCCGCGCCCCGCGCCCCCGCCCGCCAGCGCCCGGCTAACCTGGATAACCTGACGCCGCCTCGCCACCCCAGCGGCCGCCGCGCGCCCCTAGCCATGGCCAGCCCGGGAGCCGCGCCGACGCCCGCAGCCTCCCGGCGGCAGCCTCTGCCCCCGCGCTGGCGGCGGCGCAGGATGCGGTCTGCGGGAGCGCGGAGCCTCCCGGAGCGCAGCGGGGCCGAGCGGCCGGGCGGAGCATGCCCAGTGCGCGCGGCGCCGCCGGGTCTTCGCGGCAGCGCGGCGGGGCGGGGCGGGGCAGCGGGCCGGCCCGCGGGGGAGGGGCCAGGACCGGGGGGCGGCCCCTCGGTCCCCGAGGCCCCGCGATGAGACCCCGCGCCCAGCTGTCTCCAGCCGGCGCCCGCCCCGCGCGGCTGTGCTGCAGCCTCGGCCGTCTCGGCGTGGGTCCCGGGTTCCCGCACGCGGGGCTCGGGACCCGCCCTGGGCCCGTGACCCCGGACCTACCCCGAGCAGGGTCCCCGTGCGGCCGCGGTGCCCGCCCCGGCAGCGCCCCCGCCGCGCGCGGAGCCGCAGGAGCGGGACGTCCACCGGCGGCTTCTGAGCGGCGGGCTTGGGATTCTAGTCTCCTCCTTTGTGACTATCTGGAGTTTCTAAGTTTTCTCTAGTGACCACTGTGGTGTTTTGTCAGTGAGGAAAGACAGGTTTTCTAAGGCGCCTGCAGAAGTTGAGCGGCCCGTCCCCGCAGTGCAAGCTGCCCTTTTCCAGGCGGCGGGACTAGTTGGTGCCAGGCCGGCCCCCGGCTCCTTCTCGGGCTGCCCCCGCCCCTGTCGGCCCCGCCCCTCCCCGCCCCGAGCCCCGCCCCCTCGGCTGCGGCGTAAACCCGGAGCGGCAGATTTCCCACGGCGCCCGGGAGCCGGTAGTCGCCGGTAGTCACCGGGCGGGAGGGCTGCCGGGGGCGGGTGACGCAGCTCCGCTCTCCCCCTCTTTCCCCGTCTCCGGCGAGCCTCGCGGGGGAGCGCTGCGACCCCCGCCGCGGGCCCGGCCGCAGAAATGGGTCAGGATCCGACTGAGCATGCTCGCCGGCTCGCGGCCGCGTCGGGCGCCCAGGTGGACCCAGCCGGGCCTCCGGTCGGGCCGCGCGGGGGCGGCGCAGGTGCGCGGTCCGGGAGCAGGTGCGTGGTACCCGGCCGGGCCGCGGGCCGGAGTGGGGGGGGGGGGCTGGGGGTGGGTGGGTCTGGGTCACAAGTGAGTTGAATTAGAAATTCTATTTCAACATTAGTTTCATTACCTCAAGAACTTTCAGCTGGTTTGTTTTTCAGGCAACCCAAATCTTTCATTCTCTTCTCGTATTTAATAGGCATCCTTGACAAGTGCATGAGGACACGAAGTTTTCACCTGCTTTTTCGAAGATGAAGGCCTTGTCCTCACTCTCAGATCATTGCGCGGTGTCAGAGTCCATTTTTTCTTCAGTTCTTCCTTCCTCTGAGACTCCACGTTCTCCAGGACCCTGCAGAGCGCGCTCGCGCCGCCTTGGATGCACTTAGGTGGGCGTGGGAACTTGCTGCTAGCCTTCGGTTTCGGAGGAGAAGACGGGAATGGAGAGCTTCCAGGGAAGGGAGGCTACAGGCAGGAGAGGAGTAAACTCAGGAACCCAGAGAGATGCTTTCAGGTGAGTGGGGTCTTGCGGGTTTCCTGTCCGGGGAGGGGGGACGCTGCTGCACCAAGCTTGGAGCCATGGTGGAATATGAGGGAAGGGGGCAGGGCACAACCTTTAAAAGAAGACATAGCCCGAGGACATGACATAAACTGGTTACAACCAGCTAGGTCCAAGATGGCGGACTAGCCAACATCCACTAGACCTTGAGCCTCAGTATATGCTCATTGTAACACATCAGCTAAATGATACACCCACAGGTGCCATGACAGTTCCAAGGCTGACCCTAAAGGTCAAAAAGTAGGCGGTGGCCCAATTCCTGGAAATCCCCACCCTCCCCCCAAATAGCTGGAATACTCCTCCCACTCATTAGCCTGTGAAATTACCCACCCCTATAAAAACTGACAACCCCCCATACCCTAGTCCCGCTCTTGCCTTCTGAGATGGCCCACACTCTGTCTGTGGAGTGCTTCTCTAAATAAATCCACTTCTTATCTATCACTTTTTCTCTCACTGAATTCTTTCTGTGTTGAGACGTCAAGAACCTGAGCTTCATTAAGCCCTGAGACCAGGTGTGTGATCTCAGTTAAAACACCATGGGTTCAAGTGCCAATCTGAGTTACACGGTTTCATTGGGATTCCCTCCGAGGGCGGCTTCCCTCTCCCCTAGTCCAGCCCCAGTTCAGCGCCAGCGTGCCTGGGGACACCACCTGTAGTGAAGGCCCCTCTGGGGAACAATTTCCTGGGGGGCTTACTCTGGTGCTCCCCAGAGCCCTACCTTGTGCTGAGGCCCCCCGCCTCCCTCTCGCGAACTGTGAGGAACCATCATTGCCCGTGCCTCCTGAGCCCTGCCCTTGAGCTTGCCCAGGCCCCTTGGAGGTCCACACCGCGAAGCGTCCAGCCTGGGAGAGGATGGGTGAGAGCTTGAACCCGGTATGTCGCCAGCAGAAGTCACGAGCTGTAGTTGCTCCTCCCTTGCATGTCCTAGTCTGGTGACCGGTACCCCCTTCTTCTTAGCTATGCGCAGCACACATCTGGATGTTTGTTATCCCAGATTCGCTCATTTGCTTCCCCCTGTCATCCAGCTGGTCACTGGCCTGTCCACGCTGCCCTTAGACCTCGCTGGATGCGGACCCTCCACCTGCACCACCCTTTTCGGACCGTGTCGGCTTCCCCATCAACCACAGAGCAACGACCTTCCAGAAGGATCCTCCCTCTGTGCTTCCGATCCGTCCTTTGTGCCTCCACACACTTTTCTTTCTCAGCAAATTATATTTCAGTATATCTGCAAAATATCCTTACACGGGTTCCTACTGCCTTCGGGAGAAAGTCCCAAGTTTTTAAGCATGAACTGGCCCATCTCCCTCTCCTGTTTGGCCTCCAGCCAGTGTCCCCTCGTGTCCCCCATCCTAGCTGACCCCAAAAGTCACACCTCTGTGTTCCTGTAGTTCTCTTGTCCCTCCTTTTGCCTTGCTCACCCCTTGGCAAACGGTTACATCTTCAACACCCAGTTCAGGCTGGATCTCCTCTGACCTCCCCAGGGGTTTCTCTTGGGTACCTCGCCTGGGCCGTGTGCTTTGTCGCCATCTGACACACCTGACCTTGATTTATTTTCCTTCATCTCCGCTGCACTGAGGCAGTGTGACCACAAGGGCTCCTGTCAGCCCTCTCTGTGTCTTCGCTCTCAATCCTCAGTAAGATTTTTACTTAATAAATGAATGATAGGTATATGTACCCATCTAATGTTTAAAGTTCATCAATTTAAAAAATTCTTCCTAAGAATTGTAAGTGGAGTGCACAGAAAAAAATACTAGAACAAAGTCACATCTTATGCTGTTTGCCAAATGGTTCTACTCCTTTGAGTGATGTAAGTGAGACCTCAGATTTGACTTTCAATCCAGTGGATTTTCTTCAGCTTCAGGGATCAGGGCATGTCTGAGGTCCTTGTTTATCGGTCTGTGGCTACACAGGGTTCCGTGTTGTATTGCTTATTAATCTACAGACTGCATTGTTCTCTCTCCTTGTTTCCTTCTACAGTGTAGTCATAAGCTTCTAATTACAGGTTACTCCTTAGAATAGATTGTGCTTGATTTTTTTTCTGATGAGAGTGTGGCACACAGAGAGGGCAGATTAACCATTTAGGAAGGAACACGCTTCTTGCAGTTCCGCCAGCTTGTATTGCCTTCCAAGAGCACTTCCAGCTGATTGTGGGGTGACTGGCCACCTGCTTCAGATTCACCGGGGAGGCTTAACCCACCCAGACCTCCTGAGCAGAGTGGACTGGGGGCCTGCGAGTTTAACAAGCCCTCCAGGTGATTCTGGATACATTTGAGAAACACAGTTGTAAGTCATATGGATAAAAGGAAAAAAACAAAGTATTAGTCCAGAACTTCAAGTAAGTAGCCTGTGTACTGGTTTTCTCTGGTGGAGAGATGCACGTGGGTGGGAAGAGAGTTGGCCCGTTTCAGAAGCATTGCCCGTGTCTGTGCGTGTTAACCAGCCGGGGCTTGTGTTGGGGAGGCTGGGGATCTAGAGCAGCACGAGGTAAGGCAGCTGCTTGCTTATTGGTGTGTTGAGCCTCTCGGGGCCTTACTTGGTGGCCTCTTAGGCCACGTGTGATTCCCCAGCACCTGTGTCCTCAGGGCAGCCCCCTTGGCGGGGGTGAGCGGGCCGTGGAGGCTCTGACCCGACCCCTTCCTGGAAGAGGCCAGGAGAGCTGTGGGACCCTCATTAGGCAGCGTCCTTGTTCCTGGGAGCCTGACCAGGCCAGTAAGGAGGGGGCGGGGGAGGAATGGAAGGAAGCAAGCCTTTCCCTCCACAACCCTGTGACTTGCTGGCTGAGGAGGGCGAAGCTTCTTGAGAAGTCTGAGTCAGGGTTAGGGAAATAGTCCCTTCCTCGTCTGGGTGTAGACGGAGCCCTGATGTTGGTCCTTTGAGGGGTGTGTGCACGTGTGCTGTCTAACCAGTTAGCCAGGAACCGCAGAGCAAAGGGCTGCCTGCAGCCTGAGTAGGGCCGGTGACCCAGCTGGGGGTCCCGCCCTCCCTGGTCGTTTTCTGAGGCCACAGCAAGGCCCTGGCCACCTTCCAGCTGAGCCTGCTGCCCCCTTTGGGTTTCACTCCGACGGTGACTTGGATCTCGGGACACGGGTTATTGGCAGGAGAAGGGATGGATCCGGGGGTCCCCTCCGTGTGCAGGGCCTTCCTGAGAGGCGGTGGGAAGGTCAGAGGCGGGAACCTCTCCCATGAAGAGCCGGGAGAGGCTGCCTCGGAGGTGGGGCGGGTCCAGGGGCAGGGGCGTTGTGAAAACGGGCTTCACAGCGGCGTTTCCCTCGGATTCTGAGGAAGTTAGGTCTTGCGCGTGGCTTGGTGTCCTGGTCTTTGAGTTTATAATTTCCTCGGGAAGGAGGGAAGGCCAAGCATCCACTTTCCCAGCACGGGTCAAAGTTGGGTGACCCGTGTAATGAAACGAACAAACACATCGCTGGTCAGCACATGGGAGAGAGACACCCAGGGATGCCGAGATGTTCTCCAGGAGCACAGCAGCTCGGGAGGCCCCGCGCCCAGGTCAGGTGCGGCTCGAAGCCCGGGGCTCCGCCCAGGGGAGTGTCGGCAGCCTCTCTGACCTGCGTAGGAGTGACCGGGACCCCTGCACGATGAGGACTCCAAGGTGAGCTCGGAGAGTCGAGGTGTGATTTCTGTGCTGGCGATTCCACGCCTCGCTCTTTCCTCAGCAGTCATTTGCTAGAATTAAGAGGGAAGGAAAGGAAATTCCGTCCGTGGATACACGTGATAAAAAGTGGACACAGGGGCTCCAGCCGCGATGAAGGCGGGGGGCGGGGAGCCCCGAGGGGCGGCTGAGCCGAGCCGAGCCGGGCGGGCAGAGGCCAAGGCGGCTGACGGGGGGTACGAGGCCACGTGGTGGGTGGGAGGGGCCGGGGGAGAGGGCCCTCCCGAGGCAGGAATGGGGAGAGTGAGATGCTCGCCCCAGAGAAGGTGGAAAGAGCAGGTTTTCATAGGAGATTTGAAGGACT
Organism: Balaenoptera acutorostrata; assembly: GCF_949987535.1. Lineage (NCBI taxonomy): Eukaryota > Metazoa > Chordata > Mammalia > Artiodactyla > Balaenopteridae > Balaenoptera > Balaenoptera acutorostrata. The sequence goes on from NC_080069.1 coordinate 3,211,402, forward strand.
GGGAGGTGGGAGGCCTTGCTTTTACGTGGGTACCGTCCTCCTCCGGAGCCCTCCCGTCTACCGGCCGAGGTTAGGTCCAGGGAGCCGGCGGCCCAAGCCCAGGCCCTGCCCGGGCAAGGGGCTCCGCAGCGGGCAGCGTGGAGGCACTGGACATCCACACGTGATGCGTCACCACGGGCCGGGGCTGACACGGGGCCTGAAACTTACTGTTGATGCTGTTACAACTGCGGCTTGAGCCCCGCCTGGGGATGAAGTTTCCTAAGAGACTGGAACTTCCCTCCCGGCACAAGAGACACAGCCCAAGCGTGCCGGCCTTCACTCAGATCCCTGCCCCCGTCTGCCTGATAAAAAGTACAGTTTCCACCTGTCACTACAGGAACGGCTGTGTGGTGTGTTCTCCATCGTGGCGAGTGTGCTCGTGAATAGTTTTTCTTTGCTTCTGGCCCGCGCGGGGGTTGGTACAGCCGAACTGTGTGGCCGAGGGCACGGGGCTCTCCTCCTGGACCACGCCTGCGTGTCAGGCGGACACAAACTCTGCAGCTTCTCTTTAGTAATCTTTTCAATCTCATCTCGTGTAGGTTCTGGCACATAATTGATGCCTATCGATTTTGTTGAATCACGTGTTGAAATTGGTGTTAGAACTACAGGTCGGAGTATCTCGGAGGCGGGCGTGTAAAAATACAAAATCTGTCATTCAGCTGGTTAGTGGGAAACGCCATCCAGACTCTGGCCTCGGTCTGTGTCATCTTGATTTGGCTTTTCTTTCTGATGAAGTGTTTCAGGTCGGTTACCAGGCTGTTCCTCCCTGATTTGGGTCAGCTGGCAAAAAAGCAGAGCTGCAAATACATCCTGGATGAGTGTATGGCTGAGTTCATGAAAATGTTTGCAGGAGAAGGTTACTAAGTGGCTGTTTTTTTTAGCATCGTGGTTCAAGGGCTCTCTACTGTAATAGGTCAGCATTTCTGCTATTAATTTCAATGAGCCTTTCCTTTTGCTTTAATAGGAAATCTAAAAGTGTCTTGGAATCAACCATCCCTAAAACTTGAGGAATGTTGTAATCGTATGTATGAACTAAACGAGCCAGTTTGCTTAAGTTGAATGGAAATTGCGATTTGCTGCCCACAGTGTGGGGTGTAGGGTCAGGTGAGAAGTGCAGCTAGGAATTGCTGAGATGCCCAGTGACATTGGCTGGCGATGTCGGCAGCAATCAGAGTGGAGTAGGAGAGGGCTTTGCCCAGCTGTCTCCACGTGGCTGATTTCAGTGATTTATAATTGCGTGTCTGTGCTTTGGCCTGTAGTACTAAGGACTGCAAACGGACTGAGCTAACCAGCGCAGCTTCAGGAATCTCTGGCTGGTACATGAATATTACATTTAATTACATTAAAAGTCCGCCATTGCTTATTCCCCGTAAGAGACCCAGCAGGTCGTACCTCATCATCTGTTAGGCACTCACCAACCTATAATTCACCTGGTGCTGGGCCCCGAGTCCTGAGGGCACCAGAGAAGCAGGAGAGCCGGGGACAGCTCTGAAGGTGTCAGTGCTAGCTGAGCACCAAGCTAGTCCTGCGGGGAGACCACGTTCCCGCTGCGGCCTGGAGTTTACCTTGTCAGGTTCCCACGACCGCCTTCCACTACCTGGGGACTTTGGTTCTGAAGGCTGAATCTGGTTTTCTGTCTCTCCCTTATTTTCGCTCGTTTTGACTCTCACACGACTTCTTCTTGAGAGGGTTATTTCCTTTCCTTTTGTAGCGTCATGGGGAGAGTCATGAGAAAACTACCAGGGAAAAGAGGAACTAAGTCAGTGCTGAGACCACCGGGGTCAAGCCAGGCTGGTCCCGCTGACCTCGCGTCCAGGACGGCTCCCAAGACCGCACGTGGAGAGGGTTGAATTGATTTATTTCTTACGAGATTCTGGCTCAGGTTTCCTTCAAATGGTAGTTGTTATTAGCTTAAAGTATTCAAAATATGATCTGACAGGCAAGTTAGGAGCATAGAATTACATCATTCTAGCACTGCCAGCTTTTAGACCCACGTGAAATACACCTTTCTGGTGTTTGTGAGATCTACTGCATTTGATTGTCAGGAACCAGTTAAGAGAGCAGGATGGCCGCCCCAGCTTCTCCGAAAGTGCCCCCTGTCGCTGGGTCCTCCGGGGCCTCACTTCCTGTGGGAGAAGGCCGTGGTCTGAGTGGGCCTCTCTGCGGGCAGGGCCTGGGGGGCCAGGAGGCTGAAGGCTGAAAGCGCAGGGTGATGGGACCCTCCGGGGACTCGCGGTTACCCTGTTCCGCTTCCTCTCCTGTCCCTGTCCTCAGGGTCGGGGGTGATGGAGGAGGGTGCGGGTCCTTTGCCTTCAACCACCCCCAGTCTCCCACCCCTCGTGGCGGCATGAGGTTGAGGCCTGGCATTGGGCCTGGGTGACCCTCCCGCTGCCCTCCTGTCACCTCTGCTTCCCCTGAGCACAGGCTGATGACCTGCTGGTTTCTGGGGCTAGACTCTGTTACCCTGACCCAGCCCTGTTGAGGATTCCCAGCATCCTGTGGGTCCCCCTGGGCTTTCCTTGAGCCCCTCAAAGCCAGCAGCCTCTCCCAGCGTCCTGTGGGTCCCCCTGGGCTTTCCTCGAGCCCCTCAAAGCCAGCAGCCTCTTTGAGCCGCAGCTCAATCCCGAGTCTTAGTGAGAGCCGTGGGTTCCTTGAGGTGGACCATGGAGAGACAGGAAACAGGAGCTTAAGAGGGGATGTATGTCCGCACTTCATCCTCTTGTCAGGTGAGTGCAATGTCTTCATGGAATCAGTATCTTTAATATCTATAAACACATACTGATCATTTTAGAGTGAGAATATTTTTCAGTTGCTGCATTAACAGTCAAGCTGCATCCTCCTAAACATTAAGGTGATGGTACCCACGTGAAGTGTTAAAGGGGCAGTGTTGTACAATCGTCACAACAATTTACTCCTAATGTCGGTGTAAGAAATTAGCCATAGAATCTGTGACTTTCAGAATGCATTAGGTGCAATATTTTGGGCCAGTGAGACTAATACTGCACGTAAGTGGGAAAATTGAGTCTCATACATACATTTTAATTTATTATGAAATTAATATGCCAGATTTGTCTAACAATTTAGGAACATTGCATAACTTATAGTGACAGTTCATTTACGAAAGAACTAGGGTGCCTTTTTTTTTAAGCCATAAAACAAATTGGAGAGTGATTCTTGTCCCATAAGTTATTTATGTAGGAAGATTAATAAAAACATTAAGCATGATGAATGCATTTGCTGTGACAGGGCTACAGCAAGAACAAATAATAACGAATGCCACATTTTTTAATCAGGCTAAAGAATTTTACTACACAGCAAATTAAGGAATCTTATTTTTATCTGGCACAACATTAAAATTGTTTTATCACGCAAACGGCATTGAACACACATTGCCCATCCCCCCAAACTAGTTGAAACTCCTTGAGGACGGAGGCCACGTCTCCTGTCCGTGCAACCTCTGCATCCAGGGTGTTATCCTACACATGGTTGGTACTGGCTCAGCATCTGCTGGGTAAAACCTGAACTTAAGAGTGACTTAAACAGTTTTTGGGGTTTTTTAAATTAATTTTTTTTGGAGTATATCTGGTTTACGATGATGTGTTAGTTTCAGGTGGGCAGCAAAGTGAGTCAAGGTGAGTGGACATACACATATATCCACTCTTTTTTAGATTCTTTTCCCATATGTATAGGTCATGACACAGTGTTGAGTGGAGTTCCCTGTGCTATACAGTAGGTCCTTATTAGTTATCCATTTTATATACAATGGTTTTAAGTGAGCTAGTCTGTATGAGGAAATGTACATGAAAGAAAGGCAGTGACTTCCTTTTGAATAGTTGTTTACCTAAAAAACCTGAATGATGATTGATCAGAAGCAGGTTGGTATTTGGGGAGGTGGCTTTTCATGTATGGCTAATCTCTGAGATTAGTATGTAGTAAAAATTACTCTAGAAAAGCCCTTGCCTTGACCATAAAGCTTAACCTTCCCGTTTGAGTATATAATCTCTCTCCAATGGGAGAATGAGAGGAGTGTCTCTGTACGAATGTCCGGGCAGTCCGATCCACGGTCTTGAAGGAATCTCTCTACTCGTTCTGCCCTAATAGTAGACCTTTATTCTTTAGTACATTTCACTCAGAGGATTAAACGTAAGGAGTTGCATTTTCTGCATCCCACGTAGGGAAGGGTCGGATGCGGGGTCAGAGACCGCATTGCCTCTTGTGCTGAAAGTAGGGTTTCTGTGATGTGAAGGAGCCTGGAAGTCGTGGCAGTTCTTTGACTGAGTTATGCTATGTGAGAGGCAGCCCTTCTGGAGCTGGGCTGTGCACGGCCGCTGTTTTGATCCAGCCTGAACTATTCAAGAAAGGCCTGTTGGGTTAGTTACTGCCCTCAGGTCACAGCACACATCAGCGTGATGGTAAAGCCAGGGTGTCATTTATGTTTGGCATTTAACCTCACCTCGTTGTGGTTTTAAGATGGTCACGGGAGGTTGCATGTGAGGCAAGAGCGGATGGGTGTGGCTTGTCACCGATATTAGAAAACCGGGAAGATCGGGTGGGCAGCTGGCAGTTGACTTTATGTCTGAAGTTCATCATCAGTACGGTCTTTGGACCGGAGGTGCAGTATTTCTGCTCCACTGGTACGAGTGCCCTGTGTGTTTCTCGGCCTTTCCTTTAACGATGACCTTGCTCATCTAAGTGCCATCAGGGTCCTGTTTGTAACCTGCTCAGGAACCTGGGTGATCAAAGCCAGTGCGAGATTTACTCTGAAACGACCTGATGGTTTAAGTGCCAGGGATGCTGCTTAAGTTTCGGCTTCAGTACCAGGGCCCACGACGGCTTATCTTCCAGCGAGGTGGACGCTGACAGTGCCACCGAGGGCGCCAGGTACCGGCAGCCGAGCAGGAACTGCGTGTGGAGCGTGTGGATTCCATAAGCGCCGTGAGTTTGGTGTCTTCTCCTTTTTATTAATTACATTTAATTTTTATTAATAGTAATTATATTTAATGTAATAATTTAATAATAATTACGTTTCACATTCCCAGCAACGACCCCTTCCCGGCGGCCTGGCGTCCCTCGGTGGCCGAGCGGCTGGACATCCGCGTGCTGAGCTCCTCAGAAGCCAGAGGCTCTGCGTCCCGCTCGTCCCGCCGGCGGCCCCTGGCCATCCTGCCGAGGGGCGTCTCTCCCCCACCCGTGCACTCCTGCCATCTGAGCTGCCCTGCATTTACCCGGGCGCCTGGTGCTTCCCCGACGTGCCGTGACATTGTGCGCGAGTGTGTGCCCTGCAGGGCCCTATGCGTGGACGTCCCCGCGTCCCAGCACCTGGCAGGGGGCAGACCCCAAGCCCACTGCGGGTGAGTCCTGCTGGGCTTGTACCAACCGTGCGCCAAGGAGTGATGTCCGTGGGCAGGACCGCAAAGGTGGGCGGGCTGGGTCCATCCTTCTCTGTGCTGTGGACGGAGTCCTGTCCGCCCAGAGGTCCCATGTGGAAGCCTAACCCCCAGTGGGACGGACTTAGGATGGCGGGGAGGTAATCGGGTGGTGAAGGGAGAGCCCTCCTGCTGGGCTAGTGCCCCTGTGCGCAGAGCCGGCGAGGACCTCCCCCCACATGGGGACACGTCTGAGACAGCCACGCAGGCGGAGGGGGGCTTCCCGGGAAGCCGGCCCTGGCTGCGGACTCCCTGCCTCCAAACTGCGATAATAACGTCTGCTGTTTAAGCCCCCAGCCTGGGGAGTTTTGTTACAGCAGCCTGCGCTGACTAAGACAGTATGTTTCCAGAAAACATTTGTCTGGAACACGGTCTTTCCCAGACTCCTGTCTCCCAGGGGAGCCATCAGCTGACAGCAGGGCCATGGGGAGACCGTCTAAGGGGGGGTGGCAGCGTTCATGTCAGCTGAGTGCAGGTGCTGCTGGGAGGGGGCAGAGAAGCTTCCTTTTTGTGAGGATGCACTGAATGACGCTTTCGGAGTAGAGCACGCGGTACTGCCGTGGGGTCGTCTGTACGTGGTGTTTATGGGACTGTGATTCCAGTGCAAGTACCGGAGATACAGCTTTTGAAGAGATGGTTCTGGGTTTTGCTTGTTTTGAGATCCTTTAGGATAATTCAAAAGATCTCCTACAGAAAAAGCCTATGATTTATGTGTTCACACTGAAACTCTTGGATTCTGATTTTCTCTTTGAAAATTTTCTTAAAAATTAATTTGTTAAAAATGTGAACTTTTCTATGTTATTCCCCACTCCTGCCTCTTTTCTTGAATTGCTTTTCTCTGTGCAAAAAACTTGTCAGGAATTGTAGTGCTTGAATGGTTATTTCTCTAGAAAAATTGACTCACTCCATTCATTCCCATTTTTCCTATTTTTTTTTTGCACTCCTTGTTTTCCTGTTATATATTTGGCTCTTACTATAGTTTTTTCTATCTTTAGTTTTTTAAAAAATTTGATCACCATTGAGTATACATAAGAATAAGTTAGAAATGTAAAAAAAAACTTTTTTCCACGAAGTAAGTTTTCCTGCAATATAAAGAATTATATTGTGTTACGGAGCCTGTTACAGGCAACGTGATTAGCAGATCATAAGAATGAGTGAGAACTTCTCCCCCCTTTCTCTGCCACGGACACTGATTGGTTTACCTGTGATTATCTGCTATGTGTAGAGATTGATGTCCTGGCTGATAAAACTTATTTCAGAGTTTGAAACACGTGTTGATCTAGGAGCACAGACAGACATTTCCAGGGGTTATCTGAGAAGACCTTACAACCCCATAAGAGCAGACCTTATAAAACGTGTAACAGTTTATAATGTACATGTTGGCCAGGTGTTTTTTAAAAGTTACCTTAAGTCCTTTTTGGAAATAGGGGTGTCTATTAATAAGTCACCCAAGACACAAAGAGTCATGGCCAGTGTTTTCAGAATCGGCACGGTACTGCCACCGGACAGAGGGTGTGAGGGTCAGAGTCAGGGTCGCGGCATCCTGGGCCATCTTTCAGGTTGGCATCGGAGCTGAAAGCCCAGCTCTGCCGCACGAAGTGGTCCCTATGCCAGCGGATGCCCTGCTTGACCAAGAGCAAGAAGAACTTCTCAAGGAGAGCAGTGTGAATACCCTGATGTTCCAAACAAGCCGATGATGGGCAGAGCAGAGGTGTGAGCGGCCCTCCACGTGGTGTGGAGCTCACAGGGTGGCCTCATCGGCCCCTTGGCTATTTCACTGGCTGCCACCAGCAGCCATGCTTGATTTTTAAGGCAGCAAAAGAGGCTTCACCCAGACTCTTTGAATTTAGCCAGCCTCTGCAGGAAACAGTTTTTTTCCCCGATCTGTAATTCTCATGGCTGACTCCATCTGAATACTTATGTTGGATTTCACCGTGTATGTTTATACATACCAAATATTGAGATGAAGGTAGTGAATTTTGGTTGATGTGTGTTAGTAGTTTGCTAACAAGTAGTTTGTTACTACGTACCACAAACTGAGTGGCTTAAAGGGAAACTTGTTTCTTAGTTCTGGAGGCTAGAAATCCAAGATCACGGTGTCAGTAGGGCCGTTGTCCCTCTGGGGAAAGATGCATCAGGACTTCAGTATATGAATTTTGGGGGACACAGTTCAGTACATAACAGTGTGATCGGCATGAAAATAATCAGCTTATGGAGGTGTAGACCTAGTAGGGTCCTGGGAGATTATTGGATGCAACCTGATTATTTTGCACGTGAGATCAGTGGGCAGTAAAGATTGTATTATTTTAAAAGTTAAATCAGGTAAAGGGTCCTTCAAATGCTGCAAAATAATTAAAGCTCCTTTGTTTGCCCATGTGTCTCTCCAGCCCCGGTGGTCCTTCTCTTCTTTCTCCGACTGTGCCCATCCTCCTGGCTCCAGCCCACCTCCATCACTACCAGGAAACCTTCCCTAGCTGTTCTCACCAGCAGACGGCCCAACTCTGTACCACCAGCCTTTAGTAACTTGGTCCCTTCTGTCTCCTGATTTTTATTCACTGAAATTTGAAATGTACACACCATCTTATGTTTTAATCATGCCATGCATTTATTAGTCTCCTGGCATTTGTTGATGGAAAGATTTCTGGTTCCATTATTAAAAGGAAGTCTGATACATAGGCATGTAAAATTTTTCTGAAATACAAGTTGGGTTGTTTTGTTTTGTTTTGTTTCGGTTTTTGACCATGCCATGCAGCAGGCGGGATCTTAGTTCCCAGACCAGAGATTGAACCTGGGCCCCCTGCAGTGGAAATGTGGAGTCCTAACCACTAGATTGCCAGGGAAGTCCCCTGAAATAAATTTTTTTAAAATAATTAATTAATTAATTTATTTATTTATTTTTGGCTGTGTTGGGTCTTCGTTTCTGTGCGAGGGCTTTCTCCAGTTGTGGCGAGCGGGGGCCACTCTTCATCGCGGTGCGCGGGCCTCTCACTATCGCGGCCTCTCTTGTTGCGGAGCACAGGCTCCAGACGTGCAGGCTCAGTAGTTGTGGCTCACGGGCTTAGTTGCTCCGCGGCATGTGGGATCCTCCCAGATCAGGGCTCGAACCCGCTTCCCCTGCATTGGCAGGCAGATTCTTAACCACTGCGCCACCAGGGAAGCCCTGAAATACAGGTTTTAATCACCTGGATTTTGAAGAGTGGACGTGTGGGGCTGGGCTGTGGAGTGGGTGGTAATGGGTGAGCCAGGTAATGAGTGCCTGGCTGGCCTTTCTTTACCTAAATGTGAAACTCGCTGACATTCTGCACCTTGATGACGTTAAGTCTTTTGTTGGGACTATAGGTGCAGTCATATCTTTGAGAGCTTGAGAAAGCTCCGAGGGACATAAGACTCTGATGGTCTCATCTCTATAACAAAGCTATGGACTCCTTGAAAGCGGGAACCTTCTCTTTCCTGCTTCATGCCAACTTCCTGCTGGGGCAGGGCCACGCTTGTTGACCTGTCACAGCAGCTAGGGAAGCCAGAGGTTGACTTAATGTAAATAAGGTCAACAGAGGAAAATGTGTTCTCTTACTGGACTAGGCTCGGCAAATATTTTGAGAGTAAACATATACTTACCATGATTATCCTACAAGGTTTACCATTTCAATTTTGAGTACTATATGAAATATACTTTAAAATATTATAAAAATCACAGCCACATATTAATCTTTCTGAAAAGTTAAAAGTAAATTTTGTTATTTCTCTACAATGGATGAAAACTTGAACTTTTTTTTAATTAAATGAGACCCAGGAGTATGCAATATACAATTAGTGACAGGCCTCACATAGGAAGACAAAATATGTTAAATATCTTAATGGGAAAATCAATGTTTAAATATATTACTTCCCCCCACTATGACTTAGAATGGCCTAGACATTATGCATTACATGGAGTGTGCAGAAATGTCTTGACAATTAATTCACTTAATACCTACATGTATTATCTTGTATTCTTACAGTTAATTGAATGAACAGATTCAGACAACATTATTCATGAAACTCAAGGCCATAGTATGATTAAACAATGTTGCGTTCATAATTCCTGCTAAATAAGAGATACATTTGGATTTTTGTGATATCACTCAGAATCAAAAATTTACTGTCATCCTTTCTGTGAGCTTTTGAAGTCATCATGAGGCAAGTCTGCCACCTGCTGGTCAAGGCTTGTTACTTCAGTCTACATTTCAAATAGCCTGGGCATTTTTCATTACAGCCAAAGAATGTAACGTGGGACTTCCCTGGTGGCGCAGTAGTTAAGAATCCGCCTGCCAATGCAGGAGACTGGGTTCGAGCCCTGGTCCGGGAATTTCCCACATGCCACGGAGCAACTAAGCCCCTGTGCCACAACTACTGAGCCTGCACTCTAGTGGCTGCGAGCCACAACTACTGAAGCCTGCGTGCCTAGAGCCCGTGCTCCACAAGAGAAGCCACGGCAATGAGAAGCCCGCACACCTCAACGAAGACCCAACGCAGCCAAAAATAAATAAATAAATATAATTTAAGAAAAAAAAGAATGTGATACAATTTGAAGCAATCCTACATATGGGCTTCTGAGATTTCCCAGGCTGTCGTGAATTATTGAAGCTTGAACATCCTAACCATTGTCATTCCCGCAAGCCTTTCATGTTTATTCTTCCCTTCTGATGACCACTGATGATAAATCTAGGTCTGTATGTTTCTGGGCCTTTGATACAGAGTCGAAGTTCCAATCAGGCTTCTTTCTCTTGAGCAGTTGTGTGGCAAGTCTGCCTGTAAGTGTGGCCAACCCTCCGGCAGAGTCTCACTCCTCTGCCTCTTCTTTCCTGACCACATTGCACACACACACTGGTGCAGCCGCCGTGTCCCCGTGGAGGACCCCAGCCGGACTTCCCCCACTCCCCTGTCTGGCCCTGAGCCCAGCCCAGGGTCGTGCATCTCCCAGGTGTTCCAGAACCTCAGCTTCTTCATCTGTGAAGTAGGGCCGATGACTCCTCCGGGTTGCCTTGAGCATTAAGTCAGGTAATGTGGGAACGCACTTAGCCTCCTGACTGTAAGACTCTCCTGTGCGTGTCCATCATCAGCAGTTCAAAGACTCACCAAGATATGCCCTGTGACTTTTCACCTCATCTGTGTCACCCAACCCGGCTTTTAGTCCTCTTTTTCTTCCCTGTTGTACTTTGAAGACCCGCTTCGTGGGCAGGCAGACTGCAGTCCCAGGGACTGGATGTTTAGGGCATCACCATGAGCAGCACAGAAACCACCTTGAGGCTGGAGAGAGATGTCGGTGGGTCCTGCGAGCATCTGAAGCTTCTCCATGTTGATTCGCCTGTTGATTCGTCTGCACTCATTAAACCTGACTTTGTATTTGCTAGAAAGAGGGGTAATTGTTATGACTCTGGAAAGAGAGCAAGGGAGATAATTAGTGCAATAAGTGTTAATTAAGTGATAGCCATACACAGTGACCGGGGGAGGTGCTGGGAGCACGAGGTCAGGACAGGACCCTGTCCAGAGCCCTGTGAGAAAGTCCCCTGACGGTGTCAACCCCAGTAATAAGGTCCCTTCCGCGGCTGTTTTATGTGTTGTGTTACAGTTGGATTTCCCCAGGTTTTTTACCTTTTTAGGTCTTCCGAGCTTCAGGTGCCTGCAATTTCTGCTTTGCCTGCTTCTCAGTGGCGCTGACGGGCGCGGGTGCGGCTGGCGCTGTGCCCATCCTGGGTAAACGTGGCCACGGTGTAGAGTAAGCATTCGGCGACCCCGTTCATCTCCTTAAATGTGGCGTTTAGCGCGTTCTTGCCGCGTGGAAAGGGTTCCATAAACGTCTGTTTGAGTTACTGAAACGAATCTTCAAGTTGTCAGGGGCCTCATTAATTTCAGAGTGCTCCATCACTGACCTTAGGGAACGGTAGACCGGATGTGCGTCGTCTGGTCTTCTTGGGAATCAGGAGAAGGTGGGCACCGCCTGGGCACTGTTACTTTGCAACGGTTGAACTGTTATGTACTGGACTGTCTCATGTACCGTGGAATTTGACCTACACTTTCTACGGCTCAGACCTGAGCCCCTGGGACTCAGGCCAGCGCGGGCTGCTGGTGGTTGAAGCGTGTAGAGGGGCATGTTGATCATTGTATTTTCACTTATTGTAGACGGATTTGCATGATCATTTTAGCTCCCCAGTAAAGAGATGCAGGGGACGGGACCTCACCTGGAACCTCCTGACAAGGGCACACTGCCTGCTCACATTTTCCTGCACGTCGCCAGGGGTTTACAGTGAACACAGCTGTGTGGAGTCTTTCCCTCCCACTCTGTCCCAAGCCCCCTCCAATCAGCTTTTCACATCCCCTCTACGCCATGGAGCTGCTTTTGTCCAGGTCACCAGGGACCCTGCCCTGCATGATCCATGGGTCGGTCCTCGGCCGCGGTGCCACCTGACCTCAGCAGCGCTGGGCACAGCGGGTGTTCTCTCCTGACCTCTGCCCTTTGTCCTCTGGCTTCCAGAGCGCACACTGGCCTGGCTCTTTGCCTCATTACTCCTCCTGATCTGACTTGGTCGCCCCCTCACTGCAGCTGTCTGTGTTGGCTTCCCCAGGCTCAGTTCCTATCTTTCCTCTCTATCTGGTAGTCATTCAAGTTCAAGGCTGTTTAGATGCTGCCATTTGCTGACGGCTCCCACTGTAAGCAGCTCTTTGTAGGAAACCGCCCTCAGCCGGAAGCCCCTTTCCTTGTCACTTTAGCAGAGCTGTACTGTGACTTTTCACCAGGCACTCCATGCTCTACTCATCTCCGGCCCAAGCACACCTTTCAGGTCTTCTCATCACACAATACTTTGCCTGAAGTTGTCCGTTCTTTCTGTACATCAAAGATGTAGAAATAAAGAATCAGTAATTAATAGGTGGCTGGATCTCTTCCCTAGCGTCCCCTCCAGTAATCTCCTGAATGAACTGTGTGACCAAACTTGTGAACAAGAGAACATCTAGAGGAAGATCACGAGGAGTCCACGAGCCTGCACACAGTGGGGGACGGCGGTGACCCTGACCCCCCATCTCAGTGATTAACTGAGATTACTCCCCTCCCTCCCTTTACAACTTACATGGCCGAGCAGAATCTCAGAGGTGGTTTTTGGGAGACATGGAGTTCACCATCTCCCCACGTTGCCAGCATCCTGATTAAAGGAACTCTCCTTTCTAGCAACATTTCTCTCTCTCAAGTGTTGATGTTTGAGTGGTGAGCAGCCGGACCTGATTGGGTAACCCCACGTCTCACCTCCAGCCCCAACGTCTCTCCAGACTCCAGGTGGACACTTCCAGCCACCTCCTCCATGCCTCCAATTGGGTGTCCTGTCAGGAAAGGAGACGGTGCTCTCTGCGTTCTGAGTACATAGAGTTTGTTCAAGGGATTGGGACTTGAGACAATGGTGAGAAGGCCTCGGGGAGGGACAGTCAGCCAAGCTGTCACTCTGTTTCACCTGCAGCAAGCACACACTGGAAGCCACCAGGTGTCAGGGTCCTCCCGCCAGCTCCCTCAGGCTCCCACAGTATACTGTCCTGAAGATGATGTGAGTATTCGAGCCCTGGTCTGGGAAGATCCCACATGCCACGGAGCAACTAAGCCTGTGCGCCACAACTACTGAGCCTGCGCTCTAGAGCCCGCGAGCCACAACTGCTGAGCCCACGTGCCACAACTGCTGAGCCCATGTGCCACAACTACTGAAGCCCACGCGCCTAGAGCCCGTGCTGTCTGCCCTCTGCTGGGTCCGAGCCGCCGTCCTCCTGGGCCTGGGTTACTGTAGTAGCCTTTGGACAGGCCTCCCTGCCTGTTCCCCTCAATTCCGCAGCCAGAGCCGCCCACTCAGACTGGAGGTCCCCTCTGTCTTGTGGTCGAAATCCCACCATGGTTCTCCCCCTCGGAGAGTGAAAGCCACTGTCTTCACCTCGGCAACAGGATGCTCCGGCCACCCCACCCTCCTCTCCCAGTGGGTCCCTCTTGTTTGCTCTGCTGCCGCCACACTGGTCCCCTGGCTGTCCCTTGAACCGAAGAGGCTCAAACCGGGGGTCTTGCTGCTCCCTCAGGCACCCGCTTGGCTAATGCCCACTTGAGTCTTTGCTCACCTTCTCAAGGACCAGGCTAGCATCTTAATTTCAGGCTGCACCTCGCCAGCACCCCAACCCTCTCTGCCAGGTGACCCCCCGTGGCCCGTTGTCCCATCTAACAGGCTATATGATGTACTTGTGTATTGTGCTTATTATTTGTGGTAAATCTCCTTTGCTAGAATGTAAGCCCCATGATAACAAGTGTCTTTATTCATTGATGGGTCACAGACACTTATAACTGCGCCCACAAATATGGGCATTCAAAAATACTGGTTAAATATGTGGATATATCCTTTTGTTAAGCAAAAAAAACCCCCAAAAGCAAACAAACAAAAAACACAGGGGTCATATTGTATAAATAAACTGCTTTAACAAAACTCTTTTGCATGGTGTTTTTTGAATATTTTCCCATGTCAATAGACATGCAACTCAAACTTTTTTTCTAACTACGTTAAATGCCACCGTATGGTAATTCTCTTTAGTGTTTAATGAGTTTACGTGTTTTAATGGTAATGTCTTTTTTAAATAGCTTTGTTGAGACGTAATTCACACACCACAAACTTCCCCATTAAAAGTACACAATCCAGCGGCAACGCATATTTACTGGAGGCCTGCCCGCAGCCAGGCTCTGTTGCGGGCCCTGAGGATGCAGCCATGAGGAGCATGGCATAGCTCCTTCCTCAGAGATGAGGGCTTGGGAGGAGAACATCAATTAACAAGTGCACAGAGAATTACTTCTTACTGTGGGAGGAGCTACAAAGGAAAAGAGATCAGGCTGTACGGTGCCTGACAGAGGCCCTGGCCTGGCTGGGGGGGTCCGGGCCTCCTTTCCAAGTGTGTGGGACCCAAGTCCTCAGGGTGAGTGGGGATGGGGGGGCGGGGCAGGGCGGGGGGCACTAGAAGGAACTCGAACCCCTCGAACTTGGGTTTTTCTTTTCTTTTTTTTTAAACATCTTTATTGGCATATAATTGCTTTACAATGGTGTGTTAGTTTCTGCTTTATAACAAAGTGAATCCGTTATACATATACATATGTTCCCATATCTCGTCCCTCTTGTGTCTCCCTCCCTCCCACCCTACCTATCCCACCCCTCTAGGTGGTCACAAAGCACCGAGCTGATCTCCCTGTGCTATGCGGCTGCTTCCCACTAGCTATCTATTTCACATTTGGTAGTGTATATATGTCCATGCCACTCTCTCACTTTGTCACAGCTTACCCTTCCCCTCCCCATATCCTCAAGTCCATTCTCTAGTAGGTCTGTGTCTTTATTTCCGTCTTACCCCTAGGTTCTTCATGACTTTTTTTTTTTCCTTACATTCCATATATATGTGTTAGCAAACGGTATTTGTTTTTCTCTTTCTGACTTACTTCACTCTGTACGACAGTCTCTAGGTCCATCCACCTCACTACAGGTAACTCAGTTTCGTTCCTTTTATGGCTGAGCAATATTCCATTGTATATATGTGCCAAATCTTCTTTATCCATTCATCTGTCGATGGACACTTAGGTTGCTTCCATGTCCTGGCTATTGTAAATAGAGCTGCAATGAACATTGTGGTACATGACTCTTTTTGAATTATGGTTTTCTCAGGGTATATGCCCAGTAGTGGGATTGCTGGTTAGTACGGTAATTCTATTTTTAGTTTTTTAAGGAACCTCCATACTGTTCTCCATAGTGGCTGTATCAGTTTACATTCCCACCAACAGTGCAAGAGGGTTCCCTTTTCTCCACACCCTCTCCAGCATTTATTGTTTGGAGATTTTTAGATGATGGCCATTCTGACCGGTGTGAGATGATATCTCATTGTAGTTTTGATTTGCATTTCTCTAATGATTAATGATGTTGAGCATTCTTTCATGTGTTTGTTGGCAATCTGTATATCTTCTTTAGAGAAATGTCTATTTAGGTCTTCTGCCCATTTTTGGATAGGGTTGTTTGTTTTTTTGTTATTGAGCTGCATGAGCTGCTTGTAAATTTTGGAGATTAATCCTTTGTCAGTTGCTTCATTTGCAAATATTTTCTCCCATTCTGAGGGTTGTCTTTTGGTCTTGTTTATGGTTTCCTTTGCTGTGCAAAAGCTTTTAAGTTTCATTAGGTCCCATTTGTTTATTTGTGTTTTTATTTCCATTTCTCTAAGATGTGGATCAAAAAGGATCTTGCTGTGATTTATGTCATAGAGTGTTCTGCCTATGTTTTCCTCTAAGAGTTTGATAGTGTCTGGCCTTACATTTAGGTCTTTAATCCATTTTGAGTTTATTTTTGTGTATGGTGTTAGGGAGTGCTCTAATTTCATACTTTTACAGGTACCTGTCCAGTTTTCCTGGCACCACTTATTGAAGAGGCTACCTTTTCTCCATTGTATATTCTTGCCTCCTTTATCAAAGATAAGGTGACCATAGGTGCGTGGGTTTATCTCTGGGCTTTCTATCCTGTTCCATTGATCTATATTTCTGTTTTTGTGTCAGTACCATACTGTATTGATTACTGTAGCTTTGTAGTACAGTCTGAAGTCAGGGAGCCTGATTACTCCAGCTCCATTTTTTGTTCTCAAGATTGCTTTGGCTATTCGGGGTCTTTTGTGTTTCCATACAAATTGTGAAGTTTTTTGTTCTAGTTCTGTGAAAAATGCCAGTGGTAGTTTCATAGGGATTGCATTGAATCTGTAGATTGCTTTGGGTAGTAGCGTCGTTTTCATGATGTTGATTCTTCCAATCCAAGAACATGGTATATCTCTCCATCTATTTGTATCATCTTTAATTTCTTTCATCAGTGTCTTATAATTTTCTGCATACAGGTCTTTTTTTTGTTTCCTTAGGTAGGTTTATTCCTAGATATTTTATTCTTTTTGTAGAAATGGTAAACGGGAGTGTTTTCTTAATTTCACTTTCAGATTTTTCATCATTAGTGTATAGAAATGCAAGAGATTTCTGTGCATTAATTTTGTATCCTGCTACTTTACCAAATTCATTGATTAGCTCTAGTAGTTTTCTGGTAGCATCTTTAGGATCCTCTATGTATAGTATCATGTCATCTGCAAACAGTGACAGTTTTACTTCTTCTTTTCTGATTTGGATTCCTTTTATTTCTTTTTCTTCTCTGATTGCTGTGGCGAAAACTTCCAACACTATGTTGAATAATAGTGGTGAGAGTGGGCAACCTTGTCTTGTTCCTGATCTTACTGGAAATGGTTTCAATTTTTCACCATTGAGGACGATGCTGGCTGTGGGTTTGTCATATATGGCCTTTATTATGTTGAGGAAAGTTCCCTCTATGCCTACTTTCTGGAGGGTTTTTATCATAAGTGGGTGTTGAATTTTGTCGAAAGCTTTCTCTGCATCCATTGAGATGATCATATGGTTTTTCTCCTTCAATTTGTTAATATGGTGTATCACATTGATTAATTTGCATATATTGAAGAATCCTTGCATTCTTGGGATAAACCCCACTTAATCATGGTGTATGATCCTTTTAATGTGCTGTTGGATTCTGTGTGCTAGTATTTCGTGGAGGATTTTTACATCTATGTTCATCAGTGATAATGGCCTGTAGTTTTCTTTCTTTGTGACATATTTGTCTGGTTTTGGTATCAGGGTGATTGTGGCCTCGTAGAATGAGTTTGGAAGTGTGCTTCCCTCTGCTATATTTTGGAAGAGTTTGAGAAGGATAGGTGTTAGCTCTTGTCTAAATGTTTGATAGATTTCACCTGTGAAGCCATCTGGTCCTGGGCTTTTGTTTGTTGGAAGATTTTTAATCACAGTTTCAATTTCAGTGCTTGTGATTGGTCTGTTCATATTTTCTATTTCTTCCTGGTTCAGTCTCGGAAGGTTGTGCATTTCTAAGAATTTGTCCATTTCTTCCAGGTTGTCCATTTTATTGGCCTATAGTTGCTTGTAGTAATCTCTCATGATCCTTTGTATTTCTGCAGTGTCAGTTGTTACTTCTCCTTTTTCATTTCTAATTCTATTGATTTGAGTCTTCTCCCTTTTTTTCTTCATGAGTCTGGCTAGTGGTTTATCAATTTTGTTTATCTTCTCAAAGAACCAGCTTTTAGTTTTATTGATCTTTGCTATCGTTTCCTTAATTTCTTTTTCATTTATTGCTGATCTGATCTTTATGATTTCTTTCCTTCTGCTAGCTTTGGGGTTTTTTTGTTTTTCTTTCTCTAATTGCTTTACGTGTAAGTTTAGGTTGTTTATTTGAGATGTTTCTTGTTTCTTAAGGTAGGCTTGTATAGCTATAAACTTCCTTCTTAGAACTGCTTTTGCTGCATCCCATAGGTTTAGGGTCGTTGTGTTTTCATTGTCATTTGTTTCTAGGTATTTTTTGATTTCCTCTTTGATTTCTTCAGTGATCTCTTGGTTATTAAGTAGTGTGTTGTTTATCTTCCATGTGTTTGTATTTTTTACAGATCTTTTCCTGTAATTGATATCTAGTCTCATAGCGTTGTGGTTGGAAAAGGTACTTGATACGATTTCAATTTTCTTAAATTTACCAAAGCTTGATTTGTGACCCAAGATATGATGTATCCTGGAGAATGTTCCATGAGCACTTGAGAAAAATGTGTATTCTGTTGTTTTGGGATGGAATGTCCTATAAATATCAATTAAGTCCATTTTGTTTAATGTATCATATAAAGATTGTGTTTCCTTATTTATTTTCATTTTGGATGATCTGTCCATTGGTGAAAGTGGGGTGTTAAAGTCCCCTACTATGATTGTGTTATTGTTGATTTCCCCTTTTATGGCTATTAGTATTTGCCTTATGTATTGAGGTGCTCCTATGTTGGGTGCATAAATATTTACAATTATTATATCTCCATCTTGGATCGATCCCATAATCATTATGTAGTGTCCTTCTTTGTCTCTTGTAATAGTCTTTATTTTAAAGTCAATTTTGTCTGATATAAGAATTGCTACTCCAGCTTTCTTTTTATTTCCATTTGCATGGAATATCTTTTTCCATCCCCTCACTTTCAGTCTGTATGTGTCCCTAGGTCTAAGTGGGTCTCTTGTAGACAGCATATATACAGGTCTTGTTTTTGTATCCATTCAGCCAGTCTGTGTCTTTTGGTGGGAGCATTTAATCCATTTACATTTAAGGTAATTATTGATATGTATGTTCCTATTTCCATTTTCTTAAATGTTTTGGGTTTGTTATTGTAGATCTTTTCCTTCTCTTGTGTTTCTTGCCTAGAGAATTTCCTTTAGCATTTGTTGTAAAGCTGGTTTGGTGGTGCTGAACTCTCTCAGCTTTTGCTTGTCTGTAAAGGTTTTAATTTCTCCATCAAATCTGAATGAGATCCTTGCTGGGTAGAGTAATCTTGGTTGTAGGTTTTTCTCCTTCATCACTTTAAATATGTCCTGCCACTCCCTTCTGGCTTGCCGAGTTTCTGCTGAAAGATCAGCTGTTAACATTATGGGGATTCCCTTGTGTGTTATTTGTTGTTTTTCCCTTGCTGCTTTTAATATGTTTTCTTTGTATTTAATTTTGGATAGTTTGATTAATATGTGTCTTGGAGTGTTTCTCCTTGGATTTATCCTGTATGGGACTCTCTGTTCTTCCTGAATTTGATTAACTATTTCCTTTCCCATATTAGGGAAGTTTTCAACTATAATCTTTTCAAATATTTTCTCAGTCCCTTTCTTTTTCTCTTCTTCTGGGACCCCTATAATTTGAATGTTGGTGCGTTTAATGTTGTCCCATAGGTCTCTGAGACTGTCCTCAGTTCTTTTCATTCTTTTTTCTTTATTCTGCTCTGCAGTAGTTATTTCCACTATTTTATCTTCCAGGTCACGTATCCGTTCTTCTGCTTCAGTTATTCTGCTATTGATGCCTTCTAGAGTATTTTAAATTTCATTTATTGTGTTGTTCATCATTGCTTGTTTCCTCTTTAGTTCTTCTAGGTCCTTGTTAAATGTTTCTTGCTTTTTCTCTATTCTATTTCCAAGATTTTGGATCATCTTTACTATCATTATTCTGAATTCTCTTTCAGGTAGACTGCCTATTTCCTCTTCATTTGTTAGGTCTGGTGGGTTTTTATGTTGCTCCTTCATCTGCTGTGTGTTTTTCTGTCTTCTCATTTTGCTTAGCTTACTGTGTTTGGGGTCTCCTTTTCGCAGGCTGCAGGTTCATAGTTCCCGTTGTTTTTGGTGTCTGTCCCCAGTGGCTAAGGTTGGTTCAGTGGGTTATGTAGGCTTCCAGGTGGAGGGGACTAGTGCCTGTGTTCTGGTAGATGAGGCTGGATCTTGTCTTTCTGGTGGGCAGGTCCATGTCTGGTGGTGTGTTTTGGGGTGTCTGTGACCTTATTATGATTTTAGGCAGCCTCTCTGCTAATGCATGGGGCTGTGTTCCTGTCTTGCTAGTTGTTTGGCATAGGGTGTCCAGCACTGTAGCTTGCTGGTCGTTGAGTGAAGCTGGGTCTTGGCGTTGAGATGGAGATCTCCGGGAGATTTTTGCCATTTGATATTACGTGGAGCTGGGAGGTGTCTTGTCGACCAGTGTCCTGAAGTTGGCTCTCCCACCTCAGAGGCACAGCACTGACTCCTGGCTAGGGCAGCAAGAGCCTTTCATCCACACAGCTCAGCATAAAAGGGAGAAAAAATAGAAAGAAAGAAAGAAAGAAAGAGGATAAAATAAAATAAAATAAAGTAAGATAAAATAAAAAATAATTATTATGAAAAAAATTTAAAAAGTAAAAAAAAAAAAAGAAAAAAAGAACGGATGGACAGAATCCTAGGACAAATGGTGAAAGCAAAGCTATACAGACAAAATCTCACACAGACGCATACACATACACACTCACAAAAAGAAGAAAAGGGGAAAAAATAATATATCTTGCTCCCAAAGTCCACCTCCTCAATTTGGGATGATTCGTTGTCTGTTCAGGTAATCCACAGATGCAGGGTACATCAAGTTGACTGTGGAGCTTTAATCCACTGCTTCTGAGGCTGCTGGGAGAGACTTCCCTTTCTCTTCTTTGTTCGCACAGCTCCCGGGGTTCAGCTTTGGATTTGGCCCCGCCTCTGCGTGTAGGTCATCTGAGGGCATCTGTTCTTCACTCAGACAGGACAGGGTTAAAGGAGCAGCTGATTCGGGAGCTCTGGCTCACTCAGGTTGGGGGGAGGGAGGGGTACAGAGTGTGGGGCGAGCCTGCAGCGGCAGAGGCCAGCATGACGTTGCAGCAGCCCGAGGCGCGCCGTGCGTTCTCCCGGGGAAGTTGTCCCTGGATCACAGGACGCTGGCCGTGGCGGGCTGCACAGGCTCCCGGGAGGGGCGGTGTGGAGAGTGACCTGTGCTTGCACACAGGCTTCTTGGTGGCTGCAGCAGCAGCCTTAGCGTCTCATGCCCGTCTCTGGGGTCCACGCTGATAGCTGCGGCTCGCACCCATCTCTGGAGCTCCTTTAAGCAGCGCTCTTTATCCCCTTTCCTCGCGCACCAGGAAACAAAGAGGGAAGAAAAAGTCTCTTGCCTCTTCGGCAGGTCCAGACTTTTTGCCGGACTCCCTCCCAGCTAGCCGTGGCGCACTAACCCCTTCAGGCTGTGTTCATGCCACCAACCCCAGTCCTCTCCCTGCGATCCGACCGAAGCCCAAGCCTCAGCTCCCAGCCCCCGCCCACCCCGGTGGGGGAGCAGACAAGCCTCTCGGGCTGATGAGTGCTGGTCAGCACCGATCCTCCGTGCAGGAATCTCTCTGCTTTGCCCTCCGCACCCCTGTTGCTGCGCTCTCCTCCGTGGCTCTGAAGCTTACCCCCTTTGTCACCCGCAGTCTCCGCCTGTGAAGGTGCTTCCTAGTGTGCGGATACCTTTCTTCCTTCACGGCTCCCTCCCGCTGGTGCAGGTCCCGTCCCTATTCTTTTGTCTCTGTTTTTTCTTTTTCCTTTTGCCCTACCCAGGTACATGGGGAGTTTCTTGCCTTTTGGGAGGTCTGAGGTCTTCTGTCAGCGTTCAGTAGGTGTTCTATAGGAGCAGTTCCACGTGTAGATGTATTTCTTATGTATCTGTGGGGAGGAAGGTGATCTCCGTGTCTTACTCTTCCACCGTCTTCTCCTCGAGCTCGAGTTTGGGGTTTTTGAGGCATGAGCCACCCATCTCCTTGCGTGGCCCTGCAATAAACCTTTCTCTGTTCCAGACTCTGACGTTTCAGTATTGTTTGGCCTGTCTTGTGTATCAGGCACATGGACTTGCGTTTCGGTAACAATTATGGCGAGCCACCCAGGAGGTCTGTGCCTGGGGCAGGTGGACCCCAGCCAGGGGCAGCCCCCTTCCTGAGTTCCCAGCAGCTGCTGGAGCTCATTTTGCTCCAGGGAACTGGGAGGGACTCTTCCTGATAGAGGTCGGCCGCCCCAGTGCACGCGGCTGTTGGGAGCAGAGAAACGTCCGGAGCTGTGGTCCACATTTGGTGTAGCTTGGGGGTAAGTCACTCCAGCTTGCGCAGGCTGGGAATTCTCCCCACTCCGTTTGGGCTGCTTCTGTTGCAGCAAATGAGCCACTTTGGGTCCGTTCTCTTGAGAGCTGGCCCACTCTATTTGGAGGCCTTCGTCTGGGAGTGGAAGTGGAATTTTAGACTACACTTCCTCTGATTTTCTGTCTATGCGACTGTAGCTTATTGTTTGTGTTTTTGTATATGTCATTTTGGGGTGAGCCACTCTGGCTTGTGCTTTTGTTTGTGGGACCATGTTTGTTATTTGTATATTGTATGTGTGTGAATCAGTACTTGCATTGGCTAGTTGAGATGTCTTTGGTGAAAAACGGAGCTCAAATGTGATGACAACAGGTATCCTTCCCCATTGTGTTGGGTTTTGCCTGTGGCGGAGCTTTGGTTGGGATTTTCCCTTTGCAGTGGGTGGGAATCTCCTTTTTAGTGTTAGGGAACTGTGATCCTGAGAGACCGTTTTGCACTGCATTTGTTTGTTTGGTATTTGATAACACCTGCCGTGATAATCAGAGCTCTATTCCATCTTATAGTCCCCCTAGGGTAAAAGAAAGAAGATTTTTTTTAACACTGCATGGCCACTATATTCTTTAGACTCTGAAGAAAAATTGGTTAAGATGAAACTCTTTTGGAATTCCAAAACTGTTTTTTTTTTGCATATGCAGTTAGAGAAAGCTGGCTTGATGAAATACACTTTTTCAGAATTCTGACCCTGAGAAAATAAAAATATTTCTAGGAAAAAGCTTGAAGTTAACTAAGTAAACTTAACTTATTCCAACTGTTATTTTTGGTTTTGCATTTGCCAGGTGAATTGCCATGACACTTGTAGTCACGATTCCCTATCTTTCCATTTGCTTGCTGTTTGTTGTTAAAAAGAGGGATCTTTGTTTGAAAAAGTTGAGGAAATTGTTGAACTTCACCCTTTTGTTTTTGTCCTGCAGGAAGTAGACTTTGTTCTTTGTGTGTACGTTTGATTTGGTCTTGTGTGTACGTTTGATTTAGTCTTGTGTTTAAGTGTGCTGGCTATGGGAAACTCAGATTTGTTTCCCAAATGCAGCCCCTTGAGGGGCATTCTCCAGATTTGGACCATTTTTGGTTATGATACTGCTGAATTAACTTGTGAATGAGCTCTATTTAACTGACTCTAAAGTAAGTGCTTACAAATTAAATACTTCCTATTACTTAGAAAATTGGCCAAAATGAATTTCAGGTCCTCATGATCTGCGTTGATATGTGGTATTGAAGCTAGCTTAAGCTTGTTGGTTTGTTAGGTTAAGCTTAAGCTTGTTGGTTTGTTAAGTTGTTAACACTTCTGTTGTACTTAGGTTTATTAGAAATCAAATAAGACCTTATATCTGTTGCAAATTTGTCAGCAAGGAAAATAACTTGATATGATGAAACTTTAAGTTTATCTAGAATAGCCTCTCTAGATTTTGGTAACTTGAAACTGAACTAAGTTAAATGACAAGAATTCATTGACTATCTGGGTCATTTCAAATAGGATAAAGTATTTGAACGCTGGTTGCTGGGTAAATCTAACTTTATCTACCTTTGCCTTCTTAGGAGAGGAAAACTAAAGCATAAATTTCCAATCAGAAAATGCTGGAATGACAAGCAGTTCACAATTACTTGCCTCTTGGTTTTCACTAAAAATTAAGGTGTTTAAGAGTTGAGGATTCTAATCTAAATATGTACTAAAAGCTACTAAAAATAATCGAATGAAAAAAATTTTCAGTATAAAGTGAGAAAGTAGGATCTATGTTTTGAGTAAAAACGGAGTTTTATGCACGGTTGGGCTGAGATTAGATTAAATTTAGGTAAATGGATTTTGTTATTAAAAGTAAGCTGGTGCAAGACTAGATTTGGTTCCTCTCTGCTAAGAGAACAAGTTTACTTAGAATGCTGCTTTTGATAAGAGGTTATATGAACTTCCTTGCCTTTAAGTGATCTGTATTTGCTTTTAAGATCTCTTCTCACTTTGGATAAGAAACAAGTATTGTCTTACAGTGACCGATGATCTTATTTGACCAAGTGTTTTGAAACTTTTTGACAAACTTCCCAAATATCAAATTTTAATTAAGGTTCCTTTGACCTCCAGCTAACTTTGGGATTCGTTAGGGGGCCCTTAAGTCATGTCAAGGAGGAATATTTAATAAGTATTATTTGGTGTATTGAATTACATGGGAAGCATTGTCAAACGAGTGATAAGCCTTCTAAGATTATCCATTATGGATAAATGTTACTACTGTAGATATTCTAGAAATTATATAAAGTGTCAGAAATGTAGATATGCCCTGGTATAATCTATCAGCCTTAAGTCTGGTTATATCACTGCAACTTGATTAAGCTTCTTTGTCAATCCATTGTAATCAGATCTTTAACTTTGCTTTTTTAAGTCTTTAATAGACAGTTAAGCTGATGCTTTGCAAAAGTGCTTCATCTTCAGAAGATATAACATTTGTAACTATTTATGCACCCAACATAGGAGCACCTCAAGACATAAGGCAAATACTAACAGCCATAAAAGGGGAAATTGACAGTAACACAATTGTAGTAGGTGATTTAACACCCCACTTTCACCAATGGACAGATCATCCAAAATGAAAATAAATAAGGAAACACAAGCTTTAAATGATACATTAAACAAGATGGACTTAATTGATATTTATAGGACATTCCATCCAAAAACAACAGAATACACATTCTTCTCAAGTGCTCATGGAACATTCTCCAGGATAGATCATATCTTGGGTCACAAATCAAGCCTTGGTAAATTTAAGAAAATTGAAATCGTATCTAGTATCGTTTCCGACCACAGCGCTATGAGACTAGATATCAATTACAGGAAAAAATCTGTAAGAAGTACAAACACATGGAGGCTAAACAACACACTAATAACCAAGAGATCACTGAAGAAATCAAAAAGGAAATCAAAAAATACCTAGACACAAATGACAATGAAAACACAATGACCCTAAACTTATGGGATGCAGCAAAAGCCATTCTAAGAGGAAAGTTTAAAGCTATACAAGCCTACCTTAAGAAACAAGAAACAGGGGCTTCCCTGGTGGCGCAGTGGTTAAGAATCTGCCTGCCAATGCAGGGGACTCGGGTTCGAGCCCTGGTCTGGGAAGATCCCACATGCCGTGGAGCGACTAAGCCCGTGAGCCACAACTACTGAGCCTGCGCGTCTGGAGCCTGTGCTCCTCAACGGGAGAGGCGGCGATGGTAAGAGGCCCGCGCACCGCGATGAAGAGTGGCCCCCGCTCGCCGCAACTGGAGAAAGCCCTCACACAGAAACGAAGACCCAACACAGTCAAAAAAAATATAAATAAATTAAAAAAAAAAAGAAACAAGAAACATCTCAAATGAACAACCTAACCTTACACCTAAAGCAATTAGAGAAAGAAGAACAAAAAAACCCCAAAATTAGCAGAAGGAAAGAAATCATAAAGATCAGATCAGCAATAAATGAAAAAGAAATGAAGGAAACAGTAGCAAAGATCAATAAAACTAAAAGCTGGTTCTTTGAGAAGATAAACAAAATTGATAAACCATTAGCCAGACTCATCAAGAAAAAAAGGGAGAAGACTCAAATCAATAGAATTAGAAATGAAAAAGGAGAAGTAACAACTGACACTGCAGAAATACAAAGGATCATGAGAGATTACTACAAGCAACTATATGCCAATAAAATGGACAACCTGGAAGAAATGGACAAATTCTTAGAAATGTACAACCTTCTGAGACTGAACCAGGAAGAAATAGAAAATATGAACAGACCAATCACAAGCACTGAAATTGAAACTGTGATTAAAAATCTTCCAACAGGGCTTCCCTGGTGGTGCAGTGGTTGGGAGTCTGCCTGCCAATGCAGGGGACATGGGTTCAAGCCCTGGTCTGGGAGGATCCCACATGCCGCGGAGCAACTGGGCCCGTGAGCCACAGCTGCAGAACATACGCGTCTGGAGCTTGTGCTCTGTAACAGGAGAGGCCACAACAGTGAGAGGCCCACGCACTGCGGTGAAGAGTGGCCCCCGCTCGCCGCAACTGCAGAGGGCCCTCGCGCAGAAACGAAGACCCAACGCAGCTAAGAATAAATAAATCTGGAAAGAAAAATATCTTCCAACAAGTAAAAGCCCAGGACAAGATGGCGTCACAGGCGAATTCTATCAAACATTTAGAGAAGAGCTAACACCTATCCTCAAACTCTTCCAAAATATAGCAGACGGAGGAACACTCCCAAACTCATTCTACAAGGCCACCATCACCCTGATACCAAAACCAGACAAATATGTCACAAAGAAAGAAAACTACAGACCAATATCACTGATGAACATAAATGCAAAAATCCTCAACAAAATACTAGCAAACAGAATCCAACAACACATTAAAAGGATCATACACCATGATCAAGTGGGGTTTATCCCAGGAATGCAAGGATTCTTCAATATACGCAAATCAATCAATGTGATATACCATATTAACAAATTGAAGGAGAAAAACGATATGATCATCTCAATAGATGCAGAGAAAGCTTTCGACAAAATTCAACACCCACTTATGATAAAAACCCTCCAGAATGTAGGCATAGAGGGAACTTTCCTCAACATAATAAAGGCCATATATGACAAACCCACAGCCAACATCGTCCTCAATGGTGAAAAACTGAAACCATTTCCACTATGATCAGGAACAAGGCAAGGTTGCCCACTCTCACCAGTATTATTCAACATAGTTTTGGAAGTTTTTGCCACAGCAATCAGAGAAGAAAAAGAAATAAAAGGAATCCCAATCGGAAAAGAAGAAGTAAAGCTGCCACTGTTTGCAGATGACATGAGGCTATACATAGAGAATCCTAAAGATGCTACCAGAAAACTACTAGAGCTAATCAATGAATTTGGTAAAGTAGCAGGATACAAAATTAATGACAGAAATCTCTTGCATTCCTATACACTAATGATGAAAAATCTGAAAGTGAAATTAAGAAAACACTTCCGTTTACCATTGCAACCAAAAGAATAAAATATCTAGGAATAAATCTACCTAAGGAGACAAAAGACCTGTATGCAGAAAATTATAAGACACTGATGAAAGAAATTAAAGATGATACAAATAGATGGAGAGATATACCATGTTCTTGGATTGGAAGAATCAACATTGTGAAAATGACTCTACTACCCAAAGTAATCTACAGATTCAATGCAATCCCTATCAAACTATCACTGGCATTTTTCACAGAACTAGAACAAAAAATTTCACAATTTGTATGGAAACACAAAAGACCCCGAATAGCCAAAGCAATCTTTTTTTTTTTGTTTGTTTGTTTGTTTTTTTATACTGCAGGTTCTTATTAGGCATCAGTTTTATACACATCAGTGTATACATGTCAATCCCAATCACCCAATTCAGCACACCACCATCCCCACCTCATCGCAGTTTTCCCCCCTTGGTGTCCATATGTCCATTCTCTACATCTGTGTCTCAACTTCTGCCCTGCAATCTGGCTCATCTGTACCATTTTTCTAGGTTCCACATACATGCATTAATATACGATATTTGTTTTTCTCTTTCTGACTTACTTCACTCTGTATGACAGTCTCTAGATCCATCCACTTCTCAACAAATGGCTCAATTTCGTTCCTTTTTATGGCTGAGTAATATTCCATTGTATATATGTACCACAACTTCTTTATCCATTCGTCTGTTGATGGGCATTTAGGTTGCTTCCATGACCTGGCTATTGTAAATAGTGCTGCAATGAACATTCGGGTGCACGTGTCTTTTTGAATTACGGTTTTCTCTGGGTATATGCCCAGTAGTGGGATTGCTGGGTCATATGGTAATTCTATTTTTAGTTTTTAAAGGAACCTCCATAGTGTTCTCCATAGTGGCTGTATCAATTTACATTCCCACCAACAGTGCAAGAGGGTTCCCTTTTCTCCACACCCTCTCCAGCATTTGTTGTTTGTAGATTTTCTGATGATGCCCATTCTAACAGGAGTGAGGTGATACCTCATTGTAGTTTTGATTTGCATTTCTCTAATAATTAGTGATGTTGAGCATCTTTTCATGTGCTTCGTGGCCGTCTGTATGTCTTCTTTGGAGAAATGTCTATTTAGGTCTTCTGCCCATTTTTGGATTGGGGTGTTTGTTTCTTTGATATTGAGCTGAATGAGCTGTTTATATATTTTGGAGATTAATCCTTTGTCAGTTGATTCATTTGCAAATATTTTCTCCCATTCTGAGGGTTGTCTTTTGGTCTTGTTTATGGTTTCCTTTGCTGTGCAAAAGCTTTGAAGTTTCATTAGGTCCCACTTGTTTATTTCTGTTTTTATTTCCATTACTCTAGGAGGTGGATCGAAAAAGATCTTGCTGTGATTTATGTCAGAGTGTTCTTCCTATGTTTTCCTCTAAGAGTTTTATAGTGTCCAGTCTTACATTTAGGTCTCTAATCCATTTTGAGTTTATTTTTGTGTATGGTGTTAGGGAGTATTCTAATTTCATTCTTTTACATGTGGCTGTCCAGTTTTCCCAGCACCACTTATTGAAGAGACTGTCTTTTCTCCATTGTATATCTTTGCCTCCTTTGTCATAGATTAGTTGACCATAGGTGCGTGGGTTAATCTCTGGGCTTTCTATCTTGTTCCATTGATCTATGTTTCTGTTTTTGTGCCAGTACCATATTGTCTTGATTACTGTAGCTTTGTAGTATAGTCTGAAGTCAGGGAGTCTGATTCCTCCAGCTCCATTTTTTTGCCTCAAGACTGCTTTGGCTATTCGGGGTCTTTTGTGTCTCCATACAAATTTTAAGATGATTTGTTCTAGCTCCGTAAAAAAGGCCATTGGTAATTTGATAGGGATTGCATTGAATCTGTAGATTGCTTTGGGTAGTATACTCATTTTCACAATGTTGATTCTTCCAATCCAAGAACATGGTATATCTGTCCATCTGTTGGTATCATCTTTAATTTCTTTCATCAGTGTCTTATAGTTTTCTGCATACAGGTCTTTTGTCTCCCTAGGTAGGTTTATTCCTAGGTATTTTATTCTTTTTGTTGCAATGGTAAATGGGAGTGTTTCCATAATTTCTCTTTCAGATTTTTCATCATTAGTGTATAGGAATACAAGAGATTTCTGTGCATTAATTTTGTAACCTGCAACTTTACCATATTCATTAATTAGCTCTAGCAGTTTTCTGGTGGCAGTTTTAGGATTCTCTATGTATAGTATCATGTCATCCGCAAACAGTGACAGTTTTACTTCTTCTTTTCCAATTTGTATTCCTTTTATTTCTTTTTCTTCTCTGATTGCCATGGCTAGGACTTCCAGAACTATGTTGAATAATAGTGGTGAGAGTGGACATCCTTGTCTCGTTCCTGATCTTAGAGGAAATGCTTTCAGTTTTTCACCATTGAGAATGATGTTTGCTGTGGGTTTGTCATATATGGCCTTTATTATGTTGAGGTAGGTTCCCTCTATGCCCACTTTCTGGAGAGTTTTTATCATAAATGGGTGTTGAATTTTGTCAAAAGCTTTTTCTGCATCTATTGAGATGATCATATGGTTTTTATTCTTCAGTTTGTTAATATGGTGTATCACATTGATTGATTTGCGTATATTGAAGAATCCTTGCATCCCTGGGATAAATCCCACTTGATCGTGGTGTATGATCCTTTTAATGTGTTGTTGGATTCTGTTTGCTAGTATTTTGTTGAGGATTTTTGCATCTATATTCATCAGTGATATTGGTCTGTAATTTTCTTTTTTTGTAGTGTCTTTGTCTGGTTTTGGTATCAGGGTGATTGTGGCCTCATAGAATGAGTTTGGGAGAGTTCCTTCCTCTGCAATTTTTTGGAAGAGTTTGAGAAGGATGGGTGTTAGCTCTTCTCTAAATGTTTGATAGAATTCACCTGTGAAGCCATCTGGTCCTGGACTTTTGTTTGTTGGAAGATTTTTAATCACAGTTTCAATTTCATTACTTGTGATTGGTCTGTTGATATTTTCTGTTTCTTCCTGATTCAGTCTTGGAAGGTTATACCTTTCTAAGAATTTGTCCATTTCTTCCAGGTTGTCCATTTTATTGGCATAAAGTTGCTTGTAGTAGTCTCTTAGGATGTTTTGTATTTCTGCGGTGTCTGTTGTAACTTCTCCTTTTTCATTTCTGATTTTATTGATTTGAGTCCTCTCCCTCTTTTTCTTGATGAGTCTGGCTAATGGCTTATCAATTTTGTTTATCTTCTCAAAGAACCAACTTTTAGTTTTATTGATCTTTGCTATTGTTTTCTTTGTTTCTATTTCATTTATTTCTGCTCTGATCTTTATGATTTCTTTCCTTCTGCTAACTTTGGGTTTTGTTTGTTCTTCTTTCTCTAGTTTCTTTAGGTGTAAGGTTAGATTGTTTACTTGAGATTTTTCTTGTTTCTTTAGGTAGGCTTGTATAGCTATAAACTTCTCTCTTAGAACCGCTTTTGCTGCATCCCATAGGTTTTGGGTCGTCGTGTTTTCATTGTCATTTGTCTCTAGGTATTTTTTTATTTCCTGTTTGATTTCTTCAGTGATCTCTTGGTTATTTAGTAACGTATTGTTTAGCCTCCATGTGTTTGTCTTTTTTACGTTTTTTTCCCTGTAATTCATTTCTAATCTCATAGCGTTGTGGTCAGAAAAGATGCTTGATATGATTTCAATTTTCTTAAATTTACTGAGGCTTGATTTGTGACCCAAGATGTGATCTATCCTGGAGAATGTTCCGTGTGCACTTGAGAAGAACGTGTAATCTGCCGTTTTTGGATGGAATGTCCTATATATATCAATTAAATCTATCTGGTCTATTGTGTCATTTAAAGCTTCTGTTTCCTTATTTATTTTCATTTTGGATGATCTGTCCATTGGCGTAAGTGAGGTGTTAAAGTCCCCCACTATTATTGTGTTACTGTCGATTTCCTCTTTTATAGCTGTTAGCAGTTGCCTTATGTATTGAGGTGCTCCTATGTTGGGTGCATATATATTTATAATTGTTATATCTTCTTCTTGGATTGATCCCTGGATCATTATGTAGTGTCCTTCCTTGTCTCTTGTAACATTCTTTATTTTAAAGTCTATTTTATCTGATATGAGTATAGCTACTCCAGCTTTCTTTTGATTTCCATTTGCATGGAATATCTTTTTCCATCCCCTCACTTTCAGTCTGTATGTGTCCCTAGGTCTGAAGTGGGTCTCTTGTAGACAGCATATATATGGGTCTTGTTTTTGTATCCATTCAGCCAGTCTATGTCTTTTGGTTGGGGCATTTAATCCATTCACGTTTAAGGTAATTATCGATATGTATGTTCCTATGACCATTTTCTTAATTGTTTTGGGTTTGTTTTTGTAGGTCCTTTTCTTCTCTTGTGTTTCCCACTTAGAGAAGTTCCTTTAGCATTTGTTGTAGAGCTGGTTTGGTGGTGCTGAATTCTCGTAGCTTTTGCTTGTCTGTAAAGCTTTTGATTTCTCCATCAAATCTAAATGAGATCCTTGCTGGGTAGAGTAATCTTGGTTGTAGGTTCTTCCCTTTCATCACTTTAAGTATATCATGCCACTCCCTTCTGGCTTGCAGAGTTTCTGCTGAGAAATCAGCTGTTAACCTTATGGGGGTTCCCTTGTATGTTATTTGTCGTTTTTCCCTTGCTGCTTTCAGTAATTTTTCTTTGTCTTTAATTTTTGCCACTTTGATTACTATGTGTCTCGGCGTGTTTCTCCTTGGGTTTATTCTGTATGGGACTCTCTGCGCTTCCTGGACTTGGGTGGCTATTTCCTTTCCCATGTTAGGGAAGTTTTCGACTATAATCTCTTCAAATATTTTCTCTGGTCCTTTCTCTCTCTCTTCTCCTTCTGGGACCCCTATAATGCGAATGTTGTTGCGTTTAATGTTGTCCCAGAGGTCTCTTAGGCTGTCTTCATTTCTTTTCATTCTTTTTTCTTTAGTCTGTTCTGCAGCGGTGAATTCCACCATTCTGTCTTCCAGGTCACTTATCCGTTCTTCTGCCTCAGTTATTCTGCTATTGATTCCTTCTAGTGTAGTTTTCATTTCAGTTATTGTATTGGTCATCTCTGTTTTTTTGTTCTTTAATTCTTCTAGGTCTTTGTTAATCATTTCTTGCATCTTCTCAATCTTTGCCTCCATTCTTATTCCGAGGTCCTGGATCATCTTCACTATCATTATTCTGAATTCTTTTTCTGGAAGGTTGCCTATCTCCACTTCATTGAGTTGTTTTTCTGGGGTTTTTTCTTGTTCCTTCATCTGGTACATAGCTCTCTGCCTTTTCATCTTCTCTGTCTTTCTGTAGCTGTGGTTTTTGGTCCACAGGCTGCAGGATTGTAGTTTTTCTTGCTTCTGTTGTCTGCCCTCTGGTGGTTGAGGCTAAGAGGCTTGATGGGAGGCTCTGGTGGTGGGTAGAGCTGACTGTTGCTGTGGCGGTCAGAGCTCAGTAAAACCTTAATCCACTTGACTGTTGATGGGTGGGGCTGGGTTCCTTCCCTGTTGCTGTGGTGATCAGAGCTCAGTAAAACCTTAATCCACTTGACTGTTGATGGGTGGGGCTGGGTTCCCTCCCTGTTGGTTGTTTTGCCTGAGGCAACCCAACACCGGAGCCTACCCGTGCTCCCCGGTGGGATCAATGGCAGACTCTGGGAGGGCTCACGCCAAGGAGAACTTCCCAGGACCTCTGCTGCCAGTGTCCTCATCCCCACGGTGAAACAGAGCCACCACTTGCCTCCGCAGGAGACCCCCCAACACCAGCAGGTACGTCTGGTTCAGTCTCCCCCAGGGTCACTGCTCCTTCCCCTGGGTCCCGATGCACACATTACTTTGTGTGTGCCCTCCAAGAGTGGGGTCTCTGTTTCCCCCAGTCCTGTCACAGTCCTGCAATCAATTCCCACTAGACTTCAAAGTCTGATTCTCTAGGAATTCCTCCTCCCGTTGCCGGACCCCCAGGTTGGGAAGCCTGACGTGGGGCTCAGAACCTTCACTCCAGTGGGTGGACTTCTGTGGTATAAGTGTTCGCCAGTCTGTGAGTCACCCACCCAGCAGTTATGGGATTTGATTTTACTCTGATTGCGCCCCTCCTACCGTCTCACTGTGGCTTCTCCTCTGTCCTTGGACATGGGGTATCCTCCTTGGTGAAGTCCAGGGTCTTCCTGTCAATGATTGTCCAGCAGCCAGTTGTGATTCTGGAGCTCTCGCAAGAGGGAGTGAGTGCACGTCCTTCTACTCCGCCATCTTGGTTAATCTCCTCCAAAGCAATCTTGAGAAAGAAAAACGGAGCTGGAGGAATCAGGCTCCCTGACTTCAGACTATACTACAAAGCTACAGTAATCAATACAGTATGGTACTGACACAAAAACAGAAATATAGATCAATGGAACAGGATAGAAAGCCCAGAGATAAACCCACGCACATATGGTCACCTTATCTTTGATAAGGAGGCAAGCATATACAGTGGAGAAAAGACACCCTCTTCAATAAGTGGTGCTGGGAAAACTGGACAGCTACATGTAAAAGAATGAAATTAGAACACTCCCTAACACCAGACCCAAAAATAAACTCAAAATTGATTAAAGACTTAAATGTAAGGCCAGACACCATCAAACTCTTAGAGGAAAACATAGGCAGAACACTCTATGACATAAATCACAGCAAGATCCTTTTTGACCCACCTCCTAGAGAAATAGAAATAAAAACAAAAATAAACAAATGGGACCTAATGAAACTTAAAAGCTTTTGCACAGCAAAGGAAACCATAGACAAGATGAAAAGACAACCCTCAGAATGGGAGAAATATTTGCAAATGAAGCAACTGACCAAGGGATTAATCTCCAAAGCTTACAAGCAACTCATGTAGCTCAATATCAAAAAAACAAACAACCCAATCCAAAAATGAGCAGAAGACCTAAATAGACATTTCTCTAAAGAAGATGTACAGATTACCAACAAAGACATGAAAGAATGCTCAACATCATTAATCATTAGAGAAATGCAAATCAAAACTACAATGCGATATCATCTCACATCAGTCAGAATGGCCATCATCAAAAAATCTGCAAACAATAAATGCTGGAGAGGGTGTGGAGAAAAGGGAACCCTCTTGCACTGTTGGTGGGAATGTAAATTGATACAGCCACTATGGAGAACAGTATGGAGGTTCCTTGAAAAACTAAAAATAGAACTACCATACCACCCAGCAATCCCACTACTGGGCATATACCCTGAGAAAACCATAATTCAAAAAGAGTCATGTACCAAAATGTTCACTGCAGGTCAATTTACAATAGCCAGGACATGGAAGCAACCTAAGTGTCCATCGACAGATGAATGGATAAAGAAGATGTGGCACATTTATACAATGGAATATTACTTAGCCATAAAAAGGAACGAAACTGAGTTATTTGTAGTGAGGTGGATGGACCTAGAGACTGTCATACAGAGAGAAGTAAGTCAGAAAGAGAAAAACAAATACCATATGGTAACACATATATATGGAATCTAAAAAAAGAAAAAAGAATGGTCAGAAGAACTTAGGGGCAAGATGGGAATAAAGATCCAGACTTACTAGAGAAAGGACTTGAGGATA
Source organism: Balaenoptera acutorostrata (assembly GCF_949987535.1). Taxonomy (NCBI): domain Eukaryota; kingdom Metazoa; phylum Chordata; class Mammalia; order Artiodactyla; family Balaenopteridae; genus Balaenoptera; species Balaenoptera acutorostrata. Next base: position 3,246,011 of record NC_080069.1, read on the forward strand.
CGGGGAGGGGCAAGGGTAAGCTGGGACAACGTGAGAGAGTGGCATGGCCATATATACACTACCAAATGTAAAATAGATAGCTAGTGCGAAGCAGCTGCATAGCACAGGGAGATCAGCTCAGTGCTTTGTGACCACCTAGAGGGGTGGGATAAGGAGGGTATAAGGGATGGAGATGCAAGAGGGAAGAGATATGGGGACATACGTATATGTATAACTGATTCACTTTGTTATAAAGCAGAAACTAACACACTATTATAAAGCAATTATATGCTAATAAAGATGTTAAAAAACAAAAAGTGCTTCATCTTTAAGAAGATTCATAGGAAGGACTTTTTGGCAAACACAGATCTCGAGTAAATTTCAGATTATACCACTGAACTGGGTAAGAAATTTAAAATCCTAATGGAAGACCTGATGGCTTCATAAAAAGTAAAAGGATTGGTTACTGAGTAAACTGGTGTATATGGTTATGTTTATGGGTTTTGTCTGGAATATTACTGATTTTGATCTGTGTTCTCCAGATATAGGGAAGCCCTTCCCCTCAAGTTACTCATGACTTACAGCAATTTGGTAAATTATACTTATGTGAGTCTGGCTATCTGGCAACAAGTCTCCCCCAGAGTGCAAGATCCAGACTGGTTTTCAGTCTTATTTTCCTGAATCCCTTATATAAGGTCTTTCTTATACAAGACTTGGATCCAGGACTTGGAACTTGGGAATATTTCCAACTTGGTATCCATTCCCCACATCAAGGTAGGACTACACCCCATTTCAGCAGGAATTAGCTAGAGCAGTCATCGTCCGATTCCCTGAAAGACTTGGGGAAGGATGAAACAGGATTGGAAGTGGAGACCAAATCCCCCAAAAACCGAGTTCCTCTGCCGAGTTTATGATTAGCCACTCTGTCCAAAACATACCCACGTGTTCTCCTCAAGACTGAGGAGTATCAAAGAAAACGGGGGAATTGTAGTAGAGCACAGCAGCGTGCTGCCCTTAGCGTAGCCATTGCTGCTTGCTGTTATCACCCCCGCCCCCACCCTGTCGCCAGGCAGTGGTTCCCGGGAGACCACAAACACCATGGTTGGAGCTGTGTCAGAGGTCCCACTCAACCACTGGTCGGCACCGCAGTGGGCACCTCCCCCAAGTGACCAGCTGTCAATGAGCCACTGTTAGTGGGCCCGTTCAGCCAGTGGTCCATGGAGTGGTGGTCCTCAGGCGAGAGTGAGGTAAGAGGCGGATCCTGGCCTTCTCCCCGGGGCCCTCCAGCAACCCGGCCTCGGGCCTGGCAGGTGAGCTGGGGGGCCCAGGGAACAGACTGGGGTGTGTCCTGCAGGGCTCCAGAGCCCTCACCAAGGCCACCCACTGGCCGGGCCCAGGCCCTGAGGCGGCAGTGACCCTCTTCCCCATCCCTGCCACTGTGACCCAATGGCAGCGGCAGTTTGGATGGGACACAGTCTGTAGGACCTGGCCCTGCCATCTGGGTGGCCTCAGGAGCCTGAGGGCCAGTTGGGTCCTGGGCGCCTGGCTCCCTCAGTGATGATGGCTGGGCAGGGTCTGGGGACCCGACCCTGAGGGCGCTGCCAACTGAGATCTGCCTCTTCAGCCAGGCCTGGGCACTGGCGGGAGGACCCAGACCTGGTGCTGGACGAAGGCTCCGGGGCAGGGTACACCCCCCCCCCACCAGCCCCCCGCAGGGACCCCTTCCTCTTAGCCAGGGCCTGGACCTCGGAGGGCGAAAGTCGAGCCTTGGGACCTTGCCCTTTCTTATCAGAACAGAGATAACATTTGTTTAGGGGGAGTTTTACAGGAACATTGTGACTTGACCATGACCCGACCTCAACAACAACGGATCTGACACCAAGAAGTCTGAAGCAACTAACCACGCCCCTCCCTCACCTTTCCTGTAAGGGGGCTTTGCTGAAAGCTTTCAGGGACATAGGGTTTTTTTTTTTTTTAAAGATTTATTTATTGATTGATTCATTACTATGTTGGGTCTTCGTTTCTGTGCTAGGGTTTCCTGTAGTTGCGGCAAGCGGGGGCTACTCTTCATCGCGGTGCGCGGGCCTCTCACTATTGCGGCCTCTCCTGTTGCGGAGCACAGGCTCCAGACGCGCAGGCTCAGTAGTTGTGGCTCACGGGCCCAGTTGCTCCGCGGCATGTGGGATCTTCCCAGACCAGGGCGCGAACCCGTGTCCCCTGCATTAGCAGGCAGATTCTCAACCGCTGCGCCACCAGGGAAGCCCCGGACATAGGGTTTTTAAGGCTTGAGCCATCCATCTCCTTGCGGTGCCCGGCAGTAAACCTTTGTCTGCTCCGAAGTCCAACGTTTTGGTATTGTTCGGCCTCACTGTACATCGGGCAGTGAGGTAACAGTTTGTGTATACTTTTATACCCTGACTTTTCATCCCATATAATCATTTTACCATACTGGTGTTTAGTGGGGGCCTAAAACTTAGTTAAGTGGATGAACCATAATTGACGTAACATCTTCCTATCGTGAGACCTCTAGTCACCAAACCTCTACTCCCACCCCCAGCTTTTGGCTGTTTTAAATTACAATTACCATCTTTGTAGTTTTTAGTGTCTTGCATATTTTGGGTAACTCTTTACCTGTCCAGAAGTGGGATTCCTGGTGGGCAGGAGAGGGTTAAGGCAGCAGCTCTGGGTCCCCGGGGCCGTGCACATTCCCAGGAATGGGCTGCTTCCATGTCTGCCCTTGGCTGGCTCCTGGGGACCGAGCTCTCGGGGTACACGTACTGGAGGAGTGTTCTGCATGCCTGGGGGCTGATCCCTGCTGTCATGGTTTCTCCAGGTGGTTTATGCTGAACACCTGCTCTCCCTCTGCGGCAGGTGGGGCAGTCTTGCAGCCATGGCGTCACCCATCATTGCTGAAGGAATTAAGTGAGTCCCGTGGCGCTGCTGGGAGGGGACTCTCGGAAGCTTGTGTCTGGTTTCCCCCAGACTTTGCCCACGTGACTTTCCCTTTGAGATGTTGCTCTATCCTTCTGCTATAATAACCTGTAACTGTGAATAGAACAGCTTCTGGTCCTCTGCGTCCTTCCAGCGACCCATGAAGCCCAAGAGTGGTCTTAGAGACCCCGACACACCTGGCCTGGTGGGCATTCAGTTGCAGATAATGGAAACTTCTCTGGCTGTCTTAAGCAAAAAACATTATTATCACGTATTCCGTGGTTTCCAGATGGTTGGCATGACTGAAAATGTGGACGGAGCATTTTCCACAGGGCTGGGGACAATTTCTAGCCCCGCATTTCCCTGTTTCTGCCAGAAGAAGCAGACCCACCCAGCCGGGCAGCGGCCTGCTGTGAGGTCCTGCTGCTTTAGCTGTGCCAGGAGACGGGAGCCCCATATCCTGCCCGCTCGCCTCCTGACTCAGTTCTGAAGCCAGGCGTCTGGGGGACAGAGCTCGCACCTGGGGCTGTGCCTGCAGGGCCATCTGGAAATGTGGCATTTCACCGTCCAGAGCTCAGAGACACAGGAAGGAGCTCAGACTCTGAGCCAAGGGAGCCAAGCCGCAGCATCTGATATGCTGTGTCAAAGACTACAGACCTGTTAGTGTCTCTGGATCCTGCCAGACAGCTTTCCTAGCTGGGAAAGAAGCTTGGAAAGACGCACAAGGGCAAAGGCATCGGGCGAGGCTCCTGTTTGTGGTGCTTTAACGTTTGAGAGGCAGGAAATCTCTGGAAATGAAAGTGAACCCTGAGTGATAAGGGGCAGCCTCCCCATCTCCTGTGTGTCCTGTCTCTGCCTTTCTGTTTTCCTATGAAGAAGCAGATTCCCATAGACTGTCGTTAGATTGCATGTCTCCCGGCTTGAAAGGGGGCTGTACATCAACTCCCCTATGTCGGGGACTTAACAAGAAAAACTAGGCCCTCCTGTTTATAGCCCAGGCTGAGCAGTTTGGCTCTTGTTGGAAACTACTGACTAAAATACATGGAAGGCCGGTTTTACTTTTACGAATTAATCTGCACTTTCCTCTCTCTTGTCCCACTTCACAGGCTTGTCAGCTCCCCCATCTCAGCTGTCCTCTGCTGCCTGCGTGTCTCCAGTCTCCCAAAGAACCACCGCCGCTTGTCCTAGAAAGGGGATCCAGGCTTGGAGCCAGCTGATTGGATTTGAGCTTTAAGGTAAGATTTTTGTTCAAGAACTTTAGCTGCCAGTGGTATAACATGTCATTCAGATGCTGGGAAAATAATAACTGTGATGGAGATGTTTATATACACAAGGATGGTGGGAATGATAAAGAGGTAAAACTTCCTAATTCCTCAAAGGACCAGATAACTTTACAAGGACTGGGTCTTGGAATGCTGGTAAACTGTTCTACAGCAATAGAAAATGGATACAAGGTATTTATGATACTGTCCTAATGAGATCCCATTCTTGTACATATTACATGTACATGCATAGAAAACATCTAAAAGGATAGATATAAATGCTGGGGGTGAGATACCCGGTGGCTTTTACTTTATTCCTTATACTTACTGGGTTGTTTGAAAAAAAAATTAAGTGAGCATATATTTAATAATCAGATGGGAAAAATAAAGACCTTAAAGGTGAGAAAGAAAAGCATTAAAAAGTATATCGTAAGTACCTCAAAGGAGTCTAGTAGATTGAAATTACGAAACTGATAAGAATGCATTTTGAAAGTTGTGTACTTTCATAAAAATACAATGTAGTACATTTTTCTCAGTCCTTAATCTCTCCTCCTTACTTAGAATTAATAGGGAGACCTTTATGTATGTTTAGATTCAGAATTTTATTTTAAATGGATTTCTATGCCATAACATAATGTCTGTGATACTCTTACTAAAAATTATGTATAACAGTCAAATTCTAACAATTTTTGCAACAAGCTCTCATTACATTTTCTTCAAAATAGGAAAAGTTCACATTACATACCATTTTGAACATGATTGTTTGCTTACAAATAATTTACTGTAAAAATGTTATTTTTCAAAGAAAATTTATGGGAAATGATAAAGCAACTACAAAAATCTTTACAATAAAATCCAGGATAAAAATACTTTTCGGGGGTTGAAAATTTATCAACATGTACAGGTGGATTATAAATATATTTTGGCAATCTGATGCGTTCAAGGGCACTTTAAAAGTTGTCTAGTTAAATTACTACAGATATGACGTGTTTGGTGAAACCCAATCTGTAAGTCTAACACCAACAATCATTTCTTCCTGCTAAAACATAGAAATAATTTATCTGAAAACCGTGAGTGCTATGAAGAGTTCGATTTCTTCATAAAGATTCCTTTATAAGTTGGGCTAATCCCTGGAAGGCCTAAAAGCGAACAGAGAGAAGAATTAATAAAATTAGGATGCTGCTTAGGAGAAGTCTGTCATAACTTTAGAAATTTAAACAAAGAGTATCCGTCTTAGGTTGAGATCAGACAGTGAAAGGTCAGGATTAACCTCAGTTTTATCTGGGTCAGAGGCCGTCATGTCCACTATTATATGTAGACGGAAGCATATCAGAGTTCCAGGAAATTTTTCAAATCCTTATTCCCTCAAGATCATCATTTTCTCCCAGAACACGAATTATGGTTTTCATATACTCTCTCACCTGCACGTGCCTTCTGTATAGTTTCAGTTGTCCAGCTCTACGCATATATAACTTATGAAAAGCATATTTAATGACATGAGAAAGCAAGTCAATCAAGAACACGCCCGGAGACAACCCATCTCCAAGGATAAGTATACACTCTTCTTACACTTACTGGACTCTTCAGTTTATGGCTCTTCTGTGGGTTCCCGACACACAGTTCTTAGGAACTTGCTTCTTGGTTTCCTGTAATCCTGGTTAAAGCTGGACTTTGTGATTAAGCAATTACTTAACTCCAGTCATTAATATTATTCTATTTGACCCTTCCCCCAGAGATAGAGATGGATGGCTTCATGAATTTGGACTATGGCTCATGTTAATTCCATGAAGGAGCGAAAGAGGTTCTCTCTGTAACGTGTTGATAATCTGCCAACACTGTTGAGCAGGTCTGAAATCTATTCAACTCCAATTTGGTCGCATCATTTGTCTATAGAAGCCTGGCAACTTCTTTGAATGGTAGTTTGTGACTTTCCAACTAATACCCATTTTGCAGAAACCCAAGAAGATATCAAATAATGTTGTAACTCCCAAAATGAACACAAAAAATAAATGGATATCTAGTTTTACTCTAAAGTGAATATTGTACTCACCATGTCCATCTGCTCTGGAGAAGCTAAAGAGAAGGATGCTCTGAAGTAGGGGCAAGGAGCTGAACTATCAAGGTAGAAGTTATATCCAGGAAGCATGAATATCTAAGAGAGTTTATGGAAAACGCGTGATGTACCATTAAAGAAAACTAAAAGAAAATATAGATGAACCTAATCTCAGAGTGGAGGATGACTTTTAAACTTAAAAAGCAATGAAAGAAATTACAAGAGAAAAATCAATTTATATAAAATTACTGCATGTCATACAATAAAACTAAAAGCATAGAAACCAGTGTTTACAATAAATACAGCAATTCTACCTCTTCTCCATATATTATAAAGAATGCACAGAAAGAGAGGAAAAACTTTAAAATGGACAAGGACAGCTTATTCAAGAAATAGAAATGGTAATAAACACGAATAAATGTTTAACATAACTAGAACAGTAAAATAAATCCAATGAAATATCATTTTAAAAAATAATTTATTTCATTTTTTTAAGTTAAACTATAGTTGATTTACAATGTTGTGTTAGTTTTGGGTATACAGCATAGTGATTCAGTTATACATATGTGTATATGTATATGTATATCTATTGATCGATCTTTTCTTTTTCATATTCTTTTCCCTTATAGGTTATTATAAAATATTGAGTATAGTTTCCTGTGCTATACAGTAGGTCCTTGTTGATTATCTATTTTATACATAATAGTGTATGTATGTTAATCCCAAACTCCTAATTTATCCCTTCCCCCCTTTCCCCTTTGGTAACCATAAGTTTGTTTTCTATGTTTGTGGGTCTATTTCCATTCTGTAAATAAATTCATTTGTATCATTTTTTTAGATTCCACATAAGTGATATCATATGATATTTGTCTTTCTCTGTCTGACTTACTTAGTATGATCATCTCTAGGTTGATCGATGTTGCTGCAAATGGCATTATTTCATTCTGAGTAATTCTGGCTGAGTAATATTCCACTGTATATATGTACCACATCTTCTCTATCTGTTCCTCTGTTGATGGACATTTAAGTTGCTTCCGTGTACTGGCTATTGTAAATAGTGCTGCAATGAACATTGGGGTGCATGTATCTTTTTGAATTATACTTTTCTCCATATATATTCCCAGGAGTGGGATAACTGGATCATATGGTAGCTCTACTTTTAGTTTCCTTATGAACCTCCATACTATTCTCCATAGTGGCGGCACCATTGTACATTCCCACCAACAGTGTAGGAGGGTCCTGTTTTCTCCACACCCTCTCCAGCCTTTATTATTTGTAGACATTTTGATGATGGGCTTTCTGACCGGTATGAAGTGATACTTCATTGTAGTTTCGATTTGCATTTCTCTAATAATTAGTGATATTGAGCATCTTTTCATGTGCCTGTTGGCCATCTGTATGTATTCTTTGGAGAAATGTCTTTTTAGGTCTTCTGCCCAATTTTGGATTGGGTTGTTTGTTTTTTTGATATTGAGCTGTATGAGCTGTTTGTATACTTCGGAAATTAATCCCTTGTTGGTCGCAACATTTGCAAATATTTGTTCCCATTCTATAGGTTGCCTTTTTGTTTTTTTATGCTTTCCTTTGCTGTGCAAAAGCTTTTAAGTAGGTCCCATGTATTTATTTTTGTTTTTATTTCCATTAATCTAGGAGACAGAACGAAAAAGATATTGCTGTGATTTATGTCAAAGAGTGTTCTTCCTGTTTTGCTGTAGGAGTTTTGTATTATCCAGTCTTACATTTAGGTCTGTAAGCCATTTTCAATTTATTTTTGTTTATCGTGTTAGAGAATGTTCTAATTTCATTCTTTTACATGTAGCTGTCCAGTTCTCCCAGCAACACTTACTGAAGAGACTGTCTTTTCTCCACTGTATTTTCTTGCTTCCTTTGTTGTAGATTAATTGGCCATAGGTGCGTGGGTTTATTTCTGGGCTTTCTCTCCTGTTCCAGTGGTCTATATTTCTGTTTTTGTTCCAGTACCATACTGCTTTGATTACTGCAGCTTTGTAGTATAGTCTGAAGTCAGGGAACGTGACTCCTCCAGCTCCATTCTTCTTTCTCAAGACTGCTTTGGCTGTTAGGGGTCTTTTGTGTTTCCATACAAATGTTAAAATTATTTTAGTTCTGTGAAAAATGCCGTTGGTAATTTGATACAGGGATTGCATTGAACCTGTAGTTGGCCTTGGATAGTAAAGTCATTTTGACAATATTGATTCTTCCAATCCAAGAACACGCTATATCTTTCCATCTGTTTGTGTTGTCTTCAATTTCTTTCATCAGCATCTTACAATTTTCCAAGTACAGGTCTTTTGCCTTTTTAGGTAGGTTTATTCCTAGGTATTTTCTTCTTTTTGATACGATGGCAAATGGGATTTTTTTCCTTAATTTCTCTTTCTGTTCTTTTGTTGTTAGTGTATAGAAATGCAACAAATTTCTGTGTATTTATTTTGTATCATGCAACTTTACCAAATTCATTGATGAGCTCTAGTAGTTTTCTGGTAGTGTCTTTAGGATTTTCTATGTATAGCATCATCTCATCTGCAAACAGTGACAGTTTTACTTCTTCTTTTCCACTTTGGATTCCTTCTATTTCTTTTTCTTCTCTGATTGCTGTGTCTAGGTCTTCCAAAACTTTGTTGAATAAAAGTGGCGAGTGGGGCATCCTTGTCTTGTTCCTCACCTTAGAAGAAATGCTTTCAGATTTTCACCGTTGAGTATGATGTTAGCTGTGGGTTTTTCATATACAGCCTTTATTATGTTAACGTGTGTTCCCTCTATACCCACTTTCTGGAGAGTTTTTATCATAAATGGATGTTGCATTTTATCAGAAGCTTTTGTTGCCTCTATTGAAATGATTGTATGGTTTTTATTCTTCAATTTGTTAATGTGGTATATCATATGGATTGATTTGTGGCTATTGAAAAAAACTCAAAAAACACAAACATGGAGGCTAAACAATATGCTACTAAACAACCAATGGATCATCGAAGAAATTAAAGAGAAAATCAAAAATACCTAGAGATAAATGAAAATGAAAACACAAGTATCTAAAACCTATGGGATGCAGCAAAAGCAGTTCTAAGAGGGAAGTTTATATCAATACAATCATACCTCAGGAAACAACAAAAATCCCAAATGAACAACCTAACCTTACACCTAAAGCAACTAGACAAAGAAGAACAAACCAAACCCATAGTTAGTAGAAGGAAAGAAATCATAAAGATCAGAGCAGAAATAAATTAGAGACTAAGAAGACAGTAGAAAAGATCAATGAAACTAAAAGCTGGTTCTTTGGAAAGATAAACAAAATTGATAAACCTTGAGGCAGACTCATCAAGAAAAAAAGGGAGAGGGCCCAACTCAATAAAATCAGAAATGAAAAGGAGAAGTTACAACCAACACCACAGAAATATAAAGGACCATAAGGGACTACTACAAGCAAGTATATACTAATAAAATGGACAACCTAGAAGAAATGGCCAAATTCTGAGAAAGGTACAACCTCCCAAACCTGAAGCAGGAAGAAATAGAAAATATGAACAGAGCAGTTACCAGTACTGAAATTGAACCAGTAAGTTAAAAACTCCCAACAAGCAAAAGTCCAGGACCAGATGGCTTCACAGGTAAATTCTATCAAACATTTAGAGAAGAGTTAACACCTATCCTTCTGAAACTATTCCAAAAAATTGCAGAGAAAGGAACACTTCCAAACTCATTCTATGAGCCACTATCACCCTACTACCAAAATCAGACAAAGACACCACAAAAAAAGAAAATTACAGGCCAATATCACTAATGAACATAGATGCAAAAATCCTCAACAAAATAGTAGCAAACCGAATCCAGTAACACATCAGAAGGATCATACACCATGATCAAGTGGGATTTATCCCAGGGATGCAAGGATTTTTCAACATCTGCAAATCAATCAGTGTAAAATACCCTTTTTGAGTTATCAAATTTGGGGGTGATCTTTCAGCTGGGAGTTGAAAGGTAAGTAGGCATAGGCCAAGCAAAAAGTAGGGGAAGAGTCTGTCAGGGAGAAGATACAGAGTGTAGTGTCCCCGAGGTGCAAAGAAAATTGGTCACTCAAAGAGGTGGAAACACTTAATACATAGAGTGAAGGAATAAAAATGATAGGTAATAGTGTCAAAACGGTGGGACACCTGCTCTTCTTGGTGACTTCTGTGGCCAACAGCTCGCTGCCCCAAAGCAAGTGTCCTCTGCTTCCTGCGCATGAAAACACACTGTTCCCAGCCTCTTTCTAGATGCCTGTGGCTGCGTGAGTGAATCCCAGCCAGGAGAGGGGAAGTTTTGGTGCTACTTCTCGGCCTGGCCCCGAACGTCTCCCTGTGTGACCCACCATGCCCTCTCAATGCTGCGGTCATCATGGATCCATGTGTTGAAAAACTCAGAGCAAGAAGGTGGCAGGAACCTGGGTCTCTGACTCACGGCAGGAGCAGAGGAGCCTGTAGACCACGTCTTTGAAAACTGTGCGTGAGTCAGAACTAAGCTGGGTTGTGTTAAGTCTTTGAGATTGTTGTCTAGTAAAATCATGACATTCAGAACTTTAAGAAACTGCTTGTATTTTCATGGTGTAAATCTGGCCCCTGGATGTTGAAGTTAGGTGAGCTGGGAATGAAATGATTTGGGGGCATTCTGGGGAGAAAATTTCAAGGCAGAAGATGAGTTTGTTTGTTTGTTTTTTTGTCCTGATTCACAACGAAATGAAAACCGTCATTTCTGCCAGTATTGGGGAGCAGTTTAGGGATGTGTCAGAAGCAAGTTTCTGTAGAGAAGGAGGGGGTGGCAGTAATCTCCTTGCAAGGTGACCAAAATCTGGGCTAAGGCAGCAGTGATAGGGATTACTTAGAAAAGGTAAAGGTACGTGCGACAGGGTGTATGGAATAAAAGAAAGGGACTGAAAAAACTATAATAAAATATGAAGCCTGTGTCCTTATCCCCTAGCTCAGGGATGCAAACAAATAGCCACTTATCAAATATTGTGAATAATAATGGCATTGATAACAAAGCAAAGAAAATGTAATAAAATTGATTTATTGTACTAAAATGCACTTAGACGAGTGAAGTCATTTAAGTATTTATTAAGCACTTTCTGTGTGCTGTTATTAACATTAAAACAATTCATAAAGCATGAGTCCTGCGGTCAAGTACGATGATTACAGGGAATGAGTGACTTTCCCAGGGGAGTGGATTGGCTCTCGGGTCCAGGCAGCCAGTTCCCAGCTCTGACCTCTAGACTGTCTCTTATGCTCTAGCACAGGAGTGTGCCAACAACAACACCATCTGTTCTTTGTACTCACTGCCTCGAGACAAAAGTGATACTAGAAACAGAACTTGGTGTTTACAAAAGAGTGACGAACATGATAAAGGAATTAATTAATGGAGAACGGTTGGTTGACTTGGTAAATTGGAAAGCTACACAGAAGCATATTTAGATGTCTCAGCTTAATTAGTGCCTCTGAATGAAATCTAAGTAGACCTGATATAAGTACAAAAGGAGAAAAAAACCTAGAAATCCTTGTGGGCTAATTTTAAGTGAAAAAAGCAGGATATAAACTTTTCTGTGTAATTTTAATCATGTAAAATAATTGCACAGCCATATCAAACAAACAAACCACCCGATTAAAAAATGGGCACAAGACCTGAATGTACATTTTTCCAGAGAAGACATACAGATGGCTAAAAGGCACATGAAAAGATGCTCAGCATCATTAATCATCAGGTTAATGCCAATCATTAACCATTCATCATCAATGCAAATCAAAACCACAATGAGATATCACGTCACACTTATCAAAATGGCAATCATCAAATGGACAACAAATAACAAATGCTGGTGAGGATGTAGAGAAAAGGGAGCACTTGTAAACTGTCGGTGGGAATGTAAATTGGTGAAGCATTATGGAAAATAGTATGGAGGTTCCTCAAAAAATGAAAAATAGAACTACCATATGACCCAGCAATTCCACTTGTGGGTATATGTCCAAAGAAAATGAAAACACCGCTTAAAAAAGATACATGCACCCCAGTGTTCATTTCAGCATTATGTATAATTGCCAAGATATGGAAACAACCTAAGTGCCCATCAACAGATGAATGGATAAAGAATATGTGCGATATATATATATGTAGTGATGTGATACACAAAGTCATAAAATGAATGAAATAATGCCATTTGTGACAACATGGATGGACTTGGAGGGTATTATGCTTAGTGAAATAAGTCAGAGAAAGACAAATATGCACTTCTACGCAGAATCTAAAAAAATAAAATGAATAAATACAACAAAAAGAAAGAGACTCACACGTAATAGAGACAAACTGGTACTTACCAGTGGGAAGAGGGAAGGGGGAAGGGCACGATAGGGGTAGAGGATTAAGAGGTACAAACTATTATGTATAAAATAAAGAAGATACAGTGACATATTGTACAGCACAGGGAATATAACCAATTTTTTATAATAACTTTAAGTGGAGTCTAATTGTTAAAAATATTGAATCACTATGTTGTACACCTGAAACGAATGTAATATTGTAAAGCATTATACTTTAATAAAAAAATAATTTCATAGGCAAACTACTAGATATATATAAGCTGTTCAAGAAAATATTTCACAAATGGTCATAAAATCTGGGTGGTAAAATTATGGGCTATTTAAAAAATTTTCATTATGCTTTAATGAAGTATAATGTTACCATGAGTATGCTTTACTTTCATAATCAGGAAAAAAATCCTTTTATTTTAATACTAATGGCTTATGGTTACCAGTGGGTAAGGGGAGGAGGGTTAAATTGGGAGTTTGGGATTGACATATACAACTACTATATATAAAACAGATAACTAATAAGGCCCTACTGTATAGCACAGGGAACTCTACTCAATACTCTGTAATGGCCTATATGGGAAAAGAATCTAAAAAAGAGTGGATAGATGTATATGTATAACTGATGCACTTTGCTGTACACCTGAAACTAACACAACATTGTAAATCAACTATACTCCAATAAAAATTTTTAAAAAATAATAAAAAATATTACTGGCTAATACTTATCAAGCATTTACTATGTGCCAGGTATTAGTCTAAGTGCTTTATCCATATTGACTGCTTTCATCATCATAGCAACCCTAAGAGGGAGAGGTTCTTATTATCTGCATTTTACCCAACACCACGTATAAGGGCAGGGCTGGAGCTGGGGTTCACACCCAAGGACGTGACTCCAGAGTGTGCTCTTAGCCACTAAGCTAATCAGTAGCTGAGCTGAATGACTGTGTTTCCCCTAGTTTAGACCAGGAGACTAATTCTGTAACCCAAACTCTATTATGATCTTAGTAAGGAGATAATGTATCTGGTAGGCAAACATTATGCCTTGGGTTGGCGGGCAACGATAGACATCTCTCGCCATTTTTATTAAGATATTACTTTAAAGAAAAAATACAGCTTTTCTTCCTGTTTTACCTCTTTCTTAAAGGCTTTCTCTTCGATCAGTTTTCTTACATCATGAAGGCCCTTAATTTTAACCCATAAAAACATTCCAGCAGTAGGAACATGCCATTCTGCCAAACCTACAAACAAAAGAAGAGAAGAAATATTTCCCGAGACCATTTTTGATGATGTCAGCTATATCGCTGAAATGACAAATTGCAGTAACTGTAAACTAGTATTTCCAAAAAAGTTCCTTCAGGGATAGCATTTTTAAAAATATAGGTTTAAGGAGTCCTGAAAACTGATGCTCTGAGTTTTATTTTAAAAAGTAAGGGGAGGGTTTGAAAGGGAGAGAGGAGACTCGTGTTTATTTACGATTTTAGTGGGTCTCAGGGCAGTGCGGGAAATCCAGTGCCATGCCCACCTCCCTCCCTTAGAACTGTCCTTAAGCCAAACACGGCTCTTTCAGTTTTAGGAGCGGATTCCTCAACTCTTTCTAGAGCCTTCTAGTGTTTCAATAAATCCTATCATTTATGTAATTGTTCATAAGTCTAACGAATTGAAGTTTTTATCAGAATGTAATTAATTATGAAAGGAGTACATAAAATTAAGAAATTCTGGTCATTTGTAGGCTTTATGCTTCATTGAATATAAGGATACAGAAACCAAGAAGGAAGAATAATTATTTTGATTTTGATTATTACCCTTTAAAAAAAAAACCTTGATGTTGATTAAAGCCTTTTTTTCAACTTCACTATAGGGAGTGGTAGAATAGTACTCTTATCAAAAAGATAGTAATTGTGTTTTTACCAGGACTACATAGGGAACAAGATATGAGGGAAATAAGAAGTGAATACTTTGTATTTACTATTATTCTTGCCAAAGGCATTTTTAGTGGTGTAATTAAAGCCATGCAATTCATTTTACTTTCTTCCTTAATAGAAGATTAAATCTAAACCATTCTGAAATCAAATTAGCAATAGAAAATATTAGATAAATGAGGTTAATGATTAAAAGACAAATTGTCTATAATGAGAAACCTGCCTTAGATTGTACTATTTTGTGTTTATAGAGTCAGAAAAGGAGTATGTTGTTGATTTCACAATTCCTCTTCTATTTGGAGCAAAATTTTGAAAACCTTTTGAGTACGGATGTTATTTAACTTTAAGTAGGTTATTGCTGGTTGATTGTTAGACTAATTGGTCTTTTTTCTTCAAACCACAGATACTTTGCAGCAGTCAGGTATAGTAGAAATGCGTAGAATTGTGCCAGGGTTTGTGCTGTTACTTCTGAGATCATTCATAGGGTAACATTTTCTTGACAAGAATACTCCTGGACCCTGTTTCCTTCCCCGGGGTTATTAACAATACTCTGTGGTGTGTATCACTCACTCGTATAAGGGCTACTGTTCATCCCAGGACAGGATGTAAGTTCCACTCACCACTTAACCACTTGTCTGCGGCTGCCAATAATGCATCCCTTTGCTTTCTATAGAAATCAATAATCCTAGAAGAAGAAAACAATGAAAAGGATGTGTTTGCTACATTGATTGCAGACACTAAAAGGCTCTGGAGTCCAGTCTATAAGAATCTATTTTCTATCTTGATGAAAATGTCGAATTCTTGATGAGGGAATAGAGCATATTTATTTGACCTGTCTGATGGTAAACTTTTTTACCATTGTGGTCTTTCCATTATTTTGGAATAATTCAAAAACGAAAATTAATAGAGTGAAGTCCATTTCTATATAAAGTATGGAACCTAAAATACAGTACCTCTCTACATGGGTCAGGAAGCCCTCTTCTCCCCATTGGTGTAGAAGCTGTGATACCAGGAGCTAAAAGGGATGAGAGAGTTATAAGGTTCATCCTCAAATGTTTTTTTTTGTCAAAGATCACAGCAAATCACTCTTGATTATGTGCAAACGACCCTAAGAAGATGCAACAACCTGCACGCAGCCTTATAGGCTCAGCGACTTATAACAACGTTGATTAATAACAATGACAACAATAATAGTAAAAATAACAAATATTGATATGGTCCTTGCTATGTGCCGGAAACTGCTGTACCATATGAATATAGTTCAGCTAAGTTGATCTTTGTAATACCCTTATTGGGCAGGTCATTATTTCCACTCTACTGATAAAGAGAATGAGGCACAAGGTGAAATTAACTTTCCTGCAGTCACTGCGCATCACAGAGCCTGGACTTAGGGCAGACTGTCCAGCCCCAGATCCACCCAATAACTGCCGCCCTAGATGGCTTCTCTAAATATAAAATACATACAGTCTATATAAGAAGTTATACAATATATTTAGAGATTTTTGTATCCAGAATGAAAGTTCTAAATGTTCTAAATGGATAGTGAAATTTGGTTGATAACAGATACAGAAAATATAGAAAAAGCCCCCAACTTGATAAAACATGGGATATCTGCACTTTGTGGAATGTATAATGTCAAAGAAATGTCCATTCTACGTGAACTACCCCTTTTGCGTTCTTAGGTAGCCGTTCTGTCCTTAAGGTCTGATTCTCAAGGTTGCCTTAGGGATGGGTCCAATAATTTCTCAAAGCTTGTAAAGAAATTTATACATTCTCCAAAAATAATTTTACTGTATTTTAGTTAAAATACATTCCAGCTGGTGTCTGTAGGGAGGTTAGCACATGGGCAGTGAAGGCAGACGTCGGGCCACCACACGGGTTTGAACCTGTGCTCTCAGATTCCAGGAAAACGAAGCTAACGGTGTGTTACTTCACCAAACCTCTTCCACCCTGTTGAGTCCAACACAGTTTTTATGGGATTCCTAGGCTAGATGCCAGGACACAGACGAATAAGATCTCTGACCCTCAAGGAGCTTGATCTACACTGTGAAACAGCACCAGGTCCGTTCAAATCTCTTTTGCCTTTTAGAGCAAACATCTGCTGTGCGTGGTCTCCTAATTCAGTCCATGCGGAACTAGAGTTGCAATCAGTGATTTCTCTCTCTGCCACCTACACGCAGTCATATTTGCCAACATCTATTTTCTTTTATGATCTGATTCAAAAAATTCCTACCTGGGTGAAAGTGCTGGTGTGCATTGTTGAAACTTCTGTGTGTAAAACAATTCTCTCGATCAAGGGCTTTGGACCAGTTATAAACCCTATTCGCAACCTGCACAAAGAGAGAAAAGGCACAATACCAACCCTGCATTAACAATTAATACCTTGTTACTGATTTCACGGGGAAGAAAGTTGTGACCTGGGGACAAATGGACCTAGACAGTTAACACATTCTAATAAAACAACTTCTTATTTAAAATACACATTTAAATTAAATTGTACAGTTAAAATAGAATGCATATCTGACCAGGTATTTCTAAATGTGCTCTATCATATATGCAAGCAAAAACCTGACCAGTCCCCATTAAGCTATAGGTTAATGGCCAAGTATCTTTGACCACTCGGAAGGATTGGTAGAAAAGCCTGTTATTAATAGATAAAATCAAACAGGAATACAAGTATCTTAAATGAGAAGAAGTGTTTGCACTAAAAGATGCTGAGGTGCAGCCTCTGTCGCCTGTAGATGCAGCCTGAAGGCACAGCCAGGGCCTTACCCAGAGGACAGGACTTTGGAAAAGGAGTCAGCTCGGATGACACGCCCATCAACGTCCATGGAGAGAAAAGTCGGTGCCCAGGGCTGGAAATGGAAGAAAAATACTGTTGGTTTGGGAAGTCTGTTAGAGACCGTATCCCTACTTTGTGCAGAGAGTGGGGAGGAATGGATTTGGAGAACAGTAGGACAAACATCCTTTTTCTTGTCTTCATCTCAGCCCTTTGAGATGGAGTAAGAACCAGAGATGCATGTTCTTCTATTCGTATCTGCCGATCTTCACGGCTTTTCCGCCAAACACACACACACTCGTCCTCTCACTTGCTCACGATGCCACTCCCGTGAGTTTAGGGAAACCTCACACAGGACCTCCTTGTCCCAAGGCTTGAGATCCAGGATGAACAGATTTCGAGGAAGGATTCAAGAAAAAGTAGTTTGGAAAAGACCAAAACGAAGAGGGCCATCAGCATTCTGATGCTGAGGACTGTTAAGAGAACGCTGACCCTTAGACCAACTAGAAACACAAAAAAGGTGCAAATGAAGACGAGCAGTGTAGTCGGTGTGCAATGCTGAAACTTCCATATTTACTTCACAAGTAAATGCCAACGAGAAAGGGGGCCATGGTCGTGTTGAAGGTGGGCGGCAGGCAGACATGGTATTCAGGCAAACTAGATAAAAAGCCAAGAGTTCTGTTTCTTCTCCGTAGATATAAAGTGGGGACTGAGTCCCTGTGTTTGTTCTGTGCAGGCCTGAGAGCAAATACAGTGTTGGATTTTGAGGAATTGGGCATTGGGTGTCTGTACCACTACCGTTGTCTCCTAGGAAACCATGCTCGTTCACAGTGGTGTACGTATATAGTGGGAAGGGATCTAAAAGTCCATCCTTCTGCAGGTAAGTCCCCGGCCCTAAGTGACAGGGATGGCGAGTGGGCAGCATGATGCTAGGAACGCCCCTCCTCTGCCCACCGCCACCTCACTGACTGAGCGCGGCCCTCCTCCTCCTTCAGCCTGGACACAGCTCCCACGTCCTCGGCCCATCAGCCACCCGCAAGAGACCGAGGTTGACACCCAAGGAGACGCCCACTGCCCCTGGTACGATGTCGAAGGAGCCACGATCTGGATTTGGAGTCCAGACGACCCTCACCCTTGACTCACTCGACCCTCCACGTGCCTGGCACAGAGAGCCAGCCGCTGTTCTAAAGGTAAGGAATTTCTAGAAAGAGCAGTAATACCAGAGATGAAAATACTCAGCAGCCCGGCTAAACTCAAATCAGCGCAGTAACTTACAGCCACTTACTTATCTACTGATTGTGGGCTGAGTTGACACTGCACTTACCTTGTTGAACTGCATAAAATAATAAGGATCGTCTTCTATGATGAGGAAGTCATATTTTCTTGCGAGCTAAAAAAGTTAAAGGAGCATATTTATTTCTTCAGATTGCTCAAAGATAAAAATCACTTGGAATCATAGTTCTTTGTACTCATTTCTGTGTAGCTTAATATGTGATTTTAGAACAGTGTTTATAGTGAAAAATATTAGACATCATGTTCAGCTACCTAGAGGAGACTTTACAAAAGGAGCCTGCCTCCTATTTTAAAGGAATTTCTTTGTAACCTGAAATGACAAGAAGCAGGAAAGGGAAGGGACAGGTTGAAAATACAAACATGAAATAATGAAAATCAAACTTGGGGCCAGTTATTAAATAACCTCGTAGAGTTTAACATCACACCAAGAATAACATTTCTTTCAATGAAAATATCAATTAAAGGGAAAGAAAAATCTCATAGTCAACAAGAGTGTAATAGTTTCTTGAATTTAAATTCATGGCGACCCTGGCATAGATGACTTCCTTTAATTAAAAATCATCTTCCTTGAGAGCGAGAGGCTAATCAGAGAAGGAACTTGCAGAGCACTCTTCTAAAGGGTCAGAAAGAAACAAGAACACAGCCACGGAACCCATTCTTTGAAAATACCTCATAGATTTCCTTTTTGCGGTTAGTTGTTAATGAGTTCCCGGCAGGGTTGTTGCCATTTGGGACAGTATAAAGAAATTTGGGGGTGTTTTTCTCGGGGTTCTTTGAATCTTCTGGTTTCCATCTGGAAAGTATTTCTCTGAGGGAGTCTGGAATAATCCCATGCTCATCACTGGAAACGTTAATCATGTTGCAGCCCATAGGTTGCAGCTGTCCAGTACAAAGAGAAAAGAAAGCCCAAGACTCAGACTTGACACAAAATATCAGTGTCACTGGTTCTTACACTAAGGAGAATGTTACCATTTATACCCTGAAACACAAACCTGCACTCAGCTCTTCGCCCACAGTGCATTATCTTCATAATCATGCTTAGAACTGGTTCATAAAATAGGTGTTTATTAAGGCATGTTTTTTGACAAAGTAAGTTAATCTTATAAAGCACCTATGATGCTAATACGTAAAATAGTTATAAGCAGAGGTGATATTCAAAATATTGGACAAGTGGTGTAGCATGGGCACTTCAGATACAGAGCAGGCTGGAATGGGGTCCTGGAGGCCCGCTACCATGCCAGCATTGGCTCTGTCCTATGGGGTGTTCAGGTTGGTCTTAGGAGAGGGACAGGGGAGTCAGGGTGGTGCTGGGGCACCAAGGAGCATCAGGGCAGTGGCTCACCAAGGCATGTGGATACTATACTGTACCGATTGCAAAGGCTGAAGTCACAAGTAGTGGCCTTGTTTATAGACATTGTTCTATGAAAGTTTTGTGTTTTTATGTTTTATGTTTGCGGACGAACATAAAGAAAAAAATCGGAACTTAATAAGTAACAAGCAAAGGAAATCATCAACGAATGGAAAGACAACCTACAGAATGGGAGAAGCTATTTGCAAACAATGGAACTGACAAGGGATTAATTTCCAAAATATACAGACAGCTCATACAGCTCAATATCAAAAAAACAAACAACCCAGTCCAAAATTGGGCAGAAGATCTAAATGGACATTTCTCCAAAGAAGACATGCAGATGGCCAACAGGCACATGAAAAGATGCTCAATGTTACTAATTATTAGAGAAATGCAAATGAAAACTGCAATGATGTACCACCTCACACTGGTCAGAATGGACATCATTAAAAAGTCTACAAATAATAAATGCTGGAGAGGGTGTGGAGAAAAGGGAACTCTCCTACACTGTTGGTGGGAATGTAAATTGGTGCAGCCACTATGGAGAACAGTATGGAGGTTCCTTAAAAAACTAAAAACAGAATTACCTTATGATCCAGCAATCCCCTTCCTCGTCATATATCTGGAGAAAACCATACTTCTAAAAGACACATGCACCCCAATGTTCATTGCAGCATTATTTACAATAGCCAAGACATGGAAGCAACCTAAGTGTTCATTGACCGATGAATGGATAAAGATGTGGTATGTATATGTATGTATGTATATACATACACACACACACACACACACACACACACATACACAATGGAATATTACTCAGCCATAAAAAGATTGAAATAATGCCATTTTCTGCAACATGGATGGATCTAGAGATTATCATAGTAAGTGAAGTAAGTCAGATGGAGAAATACAAATATCATATAATATTGCCTATATATGGAATCTAATAAAATGATACAAATGAACCTATTTACAAAACAAATAGACACACACAGACATAGAAAACAAACTTCTGGCTACAAAAGGGAAAGAGGAGAGGAGGGATAAATTAGGAGTTAGGAATTAACATATACACACTACTATATATAAAATAGATAACCAACAAGAACCTATTGTATAGCACAGGGAACTATACTCAATATCTTGTAATAACCTATAATGGAAAAGGATCTGCAAGTTATACATATATATGTATAACTGAATCACTTTGGTGTACATCTGAAATGAACACAACATTGTAAATCAAGTACAATATATTTCAATAAAAATTTTAAAAAATAGCAATAACTGAGCGAGGTTCTCAGAAAAAATATTTTCAAAGGATAAGCAAACACTTTTCTTAGCAGTCAAATGTAGAATTATGCACTGAGAATAATCCAGACCCCACTTATGGTAAATTTAAAAGGTCTTAGACTTAGAAATCACATAAACATGAATAAAAGAAGTCAATATTGGATCGTGAGGTAAACACACATGGACCGTAAGCATATTCCCTCACAGCCTGGCATTGGTCTCTGTTTGGGTGTGTGAAAACGTGTGTGCATGTGTGCTGTTTACATAGACAAAAGTTTTATATTTATAGGCATTGTGTAATCTTATGACTTAGGAGTTTAGGAAAATAATTAACAATTAGTATCCAGTCACTAAGAAAAGGTAATTATTTTATTTTAGTTTTTTAAATTAGGGCAAAATATGTAAATAACAAAAATTTGCCATTTTAAAGTGTGCAACTCAGTGGCATTAATTACATTCACAATGTGTGCATCCATCGTCCCTATTAATTTCCAAAATCTTTTCATCACTCCAAACAGACCCCCTGTATCATTAAGCAATAACTCCCCACTTCCCCCTCCCTCAGCCCCTGGTAACCACTAAGCAACTTTCTGTCTCTATGAGTTTGCCTATTTCAGATATTTTGTACAAGTGGAATCATACAATATGTGTCCTTTGGTGTCTGGCTTCTTTCACTTGGCATAGTGCTTTCAAGGTTTACCCATGTTGTAGCAGGTGTCAGAACTTCCTTCCTTTTTCTGGCTGAATAATATTCCATTGTGTGGATGGACCACATTTTATTCATGCATTGATGTGAACTTGGGCTGCTCCGTGTTTTGGCTGTTGTGAATAATGCTGCTACGAACGTTTATGTTTCTGTTTGAGCCCCAGTTTTCAAATCTTTTTGGGTACATACTAGGAGTGGAATTTGTGTGTCCATGGTAATTCTATGTTTAATTTTTTGAGGCACTGATAAACCGTTTTCCACAGGGGCTGCACCATTTTACATTTCCACCAGCAATGTACTGCAGTTCCAATTTCTCTACATATTCACCATTACTTGCTATATTCCATTAAAAAAATAATAGCCATCCTAGTAGGTGTGAAGTACTATCTCACTATGGTTTTGACTTTCGTTTCTCTAATGACTAGTGATGTTGAGCATCTTTTCATGTACTTATTGGCCATTTATATATTTTCTTTGGAGAAATGTCTATTCAAGTCCTTTGTGTATTTTTAAATTAATTTCTTTGTCTTTTGTTTTTTAGTTGTAGGAGGTCTTTATATACTCTGGATAGTGAACTCTTACCATATATATGATTTGCATGTATTTTCTCCCACTCTGTAGGCTGATTATTCACTTTCTTCATAATGTCCTTTGATGCTCAAAAGATTTTAATTTTTGATGAAGTCCAATTTATCTATATTTTTGTTGTTGCTTGTATTTTTGTTGTTTATATCTAAGAATAGTGCCAAATCCAAGGTCAAGAAGATTTGCCCTTATGTTTTCTTCTAAGAGTTTATAGTTTTAGCTCTTATATTTAAATGTTTGATCCATTTTGAGTTAAATTTTTATATGGCATGAGGTGAGGGTCCAATTTCTTTCTTTTGCACGTGGAAATACAGTTATCCCAGCACAATTTGTTGAAGAGACTTTTTTTTTCCTGTTGAATGGTTTTGGTACCCTTGTCAAAATCAGTTGGTCACAGCTGTATGGTTTATTTCTGAAGTCTCAATTCTATTCCATTGGGGTATGTATCTATCCTTAATGCCAGTACCAGCCGGTTTTGATTACTACAGATTAAGGCAGTTGGTTTTGAAATTGGGAACCGAGAATCTTCTAACTTTGCACTTTTTCAAGATTGGTTTGCCTATTTGGACCCTTTCCAATCCCAAATGAATTTGAGGACTGGCTTTTCTATTTCTGCAAAAAAGGCTATTGGAATTTTGATAGGGATTGCATGGAATCTGTAAATTGCTGTGGTAGTATTGACACCTGAACAGTATTAAGTCTTCCAACCCAGGAGAAGGTGATGCCTTTCGGTTTATTGGCATCTTCTTTAATTTCTTTCAGCAATGTTTTTTAGTTTTTAATGTGGAAGTCTTTCACCCATTTTGTTAGATTTATTCCCAGATATTTTATTCTTTTGGATGCTATTACAGATGGAATTTTCTTAATTTCCTTTTCAGATTGTTCATTAGAAAAGCAATGTTTATAATATATTTTTACCCCTACTTGGGAGTGTTGAGGAAATATGCCTTTCATCAAGACTAGCTAATTGCTTTCTATATATATTCATTTTTCACAAAGATAATATTAAATTCAAAAAAAAAAGATAATCCATGAAGTTAGATTCAGTAGAGCGTAAGGGTCATCTCATTAAATCCCCTACTCTAAGCTAGAATTACTTTGCTAGCATTCATGTCAGGTGGCCATTGAGAGTTACTCTGAGCCCCTGCAGTGATGGGCAGTGCTTTACTCCTCAGAGAGCTGGTAAGGCTGATGGTTAGACAGTTGTTACATTGAGTTGAAACTGTTTTCCTGTAGTTTCCATCCTTTGGTTCCAGTTGTATGAACCTGAGGACATGCACAGACAAATCTAACTCCTCCGTCACATGGCTAGCTTTAATGTACTTGAGGACAATTCTCATGCCCCCGTGGAGTCTTCTCTTTCTGCAGAAAAGAGCATAGTTCCTAAAACAATTCAACCTATGGTATTACTTCCGTTTGTTTGTTCACTCTGGTCGCTCTTCTCCGACTGTGCTCCAGTCTGTACTCACATTGACCCAAAGGTATTGTGCCCCCGACAGCGGTGTGTTCTGACCAGGGCACAGCAGAGCAGGGGATCCGACTCCTCGTTCTGGATATCAGAGTCCCATTAATTAAGACTGGAGAGGAAAGTCCTAATCATACCATGTTACTGTACAGTTATTCTCCATTGACATATGATCATCCTTAGGCGTGTGGTAATATAGATGGTAGTGAAAAAACGTCTTTGTAAATTAAGTCACATTTCAGGTGAAATATTAAGAAATCTGGACATGATTTTGCACAACCCAATTTTAGCACCTCTACATTTAGACCTTGTAAGAATAAATGTATAAAGCAGAGGGTACATTTCACATATTTTGCATATATTAATGGTTCTCCTGTTTAAGAAGAAAGATGCTATTTTATGTTTCAGTGGACAGATAATTCTCAAGGTGCAGTGGTTTCTTATTTGTTATAAGAAAGAGAGCTGCCTTTTGTAGAAATGTGTACTCACAGCATGAATTGTTCCTGAATAAATAGGTTCATTTACGAGGATGTTATCTCCAGGATTAACGATCATTTCAAATACCTAACAAAAGAAACATAGGTTAGCTTGGTTAGCTTGGTTTCCAGTCTTAGAAAACACCCCCCCCCCCTTTTTTTTTGGTTTGGGCTCACTAGGATTCTAGAGAAGGAGTTGGCAAGTTTTCTGTAAATGCCAGATGGGACGTATTTTGTGAGCCCTGGTGTCTCCATTGCAACTACTCATCTCTGCCTCAAGGTGAGAAAACAGCCGTAGACAGTACGTCAGCCGATGGTGTGGCTGAGTTCCAGTAAAGCTCTACTTACAGAATCAGACAAGGGCTGGCTTGGCTCTCAAGCCACAGTTTGCAAACCTCCATTCTAGGTTGAAAAAAAAACATAACTGCTTTGGCTCCTAAAATTTATTTATTCCTTTTATTCCTTTTCTGAAAAATTTAAAAATATTTGCTATAAGCCAGGCCTGTGTAAAGGATGGAGATAAAGGGACGAGCATAAAGGCATGGTTTTTACCCTCACGGAGATACTGGTCCACCATTCTGACTAAATGTTATACGAGTCACAGAATCATTCTTTCCTGCCCTGTGATGTTTCACAATCCCCAGGTCAAGCCTCTCCTCCCTATTATTTTAACAACCTAGAGCTCTTGATAAACAGCACGGCCATTATACATTGGGACAGAAGATTTGACTTTTGTTTCCTGATTTGGTCTAGGATGTTCCATTTACTTTTCCTTAGGAGCTTTTGGCATTTTATGACAGTGTCATCCTCTGACAAGTTTCTAATTGATTCAGGATTTACAGGACCTCCTAGGACCAAACAAATCACTGGGTGGCTTGTGTATCATCCGTGGATCAGGTGAAAACCTCATCACATACATTTCCCATGTCAATTAGGGGACATGAGAAAGTCAAATATCCTAAATGAGGATGGAGGGCTGTTTATTATCTGAGACACGGACACCTAAAATAATATCCATCCTGGAGAACAAAGTGGGAGAAATATTAAACCATATTCCCAGGAGGCCTCTGTAACAAGCATGGCTCTAAGCCAGTGAGTTACTGATGCATTTGGCCACCTATGCTATCTTCCTCTTTGATATGACTGATGTTGCAACAGACAAAGAAGAAACTTTCTTGTGCATCTTTCTGGAAAAAAAAAAAGGCACATAGTGTTCCTTCCTAAGAAAAGAATTTCACTGAAAAGAACTTTTTTTTCCTACTAGTCTGGAGCATCACAAATGTTTCTCTTCAAGAAAAAAAATCAGGGCTTCCCTGATGGCGCAGTGGTTGAGAATCTGCCTGCCAATGCAGGGGACACAGGTTCGAGCCCTGGTCTGTGAAGATCCCACATGCCGTGGAGCAACTGGGCCCGTGAGCCACAATTACTGAGCCTGCGCGTCTGGAGCCTGTGCTCCGCAACAAGAGAGGTCGCAATAGTGAGAGGCCCGCGCACCGCGATGAAGCGTGGCCCCCACTTGCCGCAACTAGAGAAAGCCCTCGCACAGAAACGAAGACCCAGCACAGCCATAAATAAAAATAAATAAATTAATTAAAAAAAAAAAAAAAGAAAAAAAATCAAACAGCAGCTAATCCTTTTATTTTTCCTAATTCAGGACAAAAAGGGGGAGGAAAATTATAAAGTCTTATTACTTTAATACCTTATTCTGTAAAAATAATTTAATTGAAATTCATTAAAACTAACCAGATTATAACTTTCACATTTACATAAGAAAGAAGAGCAAGAAAGCTACTCTGGTTTGAGATAAACAAGAGTCATACTTTAATCTAGATGTGAGGACTGAATATAGAGCCTCTTTATCCAGGACTAATTATTCATGAAAAAGAAAAGAAAAAAAATAGATGAAACAGAGAACCATATATGCAGTCTCTTTATCCGGGGACCCCCCAGTGGTGGTTACCTCTATGGAGTTCCTGGAACCCAGGAGAGAAGCAGACAGAGAGAGAGAGAGAGAGAGAGGGAAAGAGAGAGAGAAAGTAACCCAGAGGAGAAGTCAGCCGCAGACACAGACGTATACGTAGACGTGGAGAAGCACAGCCAAGAGGGAGTCAGGGTACAAGAGGCAGCCGGCACAGACGATGACACCAGCAGACACACAAAGGAATGACGTTTCATCTCAGGGGTATCAGGATACACCCTCAAAGAATTTAAAAGTCATGCATTGAAATGTTATAGCCACAAGCAAAACTGAAATGTAGCCTGAATCTCTGAGTCAGATGAAAGTAAGCAGCGCTCACTAAGCTGCAGGTAGGGGTTGAGTTCTCCCTGAATGGGAATCTTGTCCTAAGGACTCAGAGCTCTGGGTCAATGATGATGGGATCTCTGTTTAAGAGAAATCAGGTTGCAAATGAAGCAACTGACAAAGGATTAATCTCCAAAATATACAAGCAGCTCATGCAGCTCAATATCAAAAAAACAAACAATCCAAAAATGGGCAGAAGACCTAAATAGACATTTCTCCAAAGAACACATACAGATTGCCAACAAACACATGAAGAGATGCTCGACGTCACTAATCATTAGAGAAAAGCAAATCAAAACCACAATGAGGTATCACCTCACACCATTCAGAATGGCCATCATCAAAAAATCTACAAACAATAAATGCTGGAGAGGGTGTGGAGAAAAGGGAACCCTCTTGCACTGTTGGTGGGAATGTAAATTGATACAGTCACTATGGAGAACAGTATGGAGGTTCCTTAAAAAACTAAAAATAGAACCACCATATGACCCAGCAATCCCACTACTGGGCATATATCCTGAGAAAACCATAATTCAAAAAGGAACATGTACCACAATATTCATTGCAGCACTGTTTACAATAGCCAGGACATGGAAGCAACCTAAATGTCCATCGACAGATGAATGGATAAAGAAGATGTGGCACATGTATACGATGGAATATTACTCAGCCATAAAAAGAAACGAAATTGAGTTATTTGTAGTGAGGTGGAGGGACCTACAGTCTGTCATACAGAGTGAAGTAAGTCAGAAAGAGAAAAATAAATACCGTATGCTAATGCATATATATGGAATCTAAAAAAACTGGTACTGATGAACCTAGTGGCAGGGCAGGAATAAAGATGCAGACGTGGAGAATGGACTTGAGGACACAGGGAGGGGGAAGGGTAAGCTGGGACGAAGTGAGAGAGTGGCATGGACATATACACACTACCAAATGTGAAATAAATAGCTAGTAGGAAGCTGCTGCATAGCACAGGGAGAGCAGCTGGGTGTTTTGTGACCACTTAGAGGGGTGGGATAGGGAGGGTGGGAGGGCGGCTCAAGAGGGAGGGGATATGGGGATGTATGTATGCATATGGCTGACTGACTGTTGTACAGCAGAAACTAACACAACATTGTAAAGCAATTATACTCCAATAAAGATGTGACAAAAAGAAAGAGAAGTCAGGTTGGTGAATGTCTTTAAGTTCCGTTTATGATTCTAGGTGAAGACAAGGAAGCCTTCGTAACCCACAGAACACGATGCTCTGTGGCTAAGGGAGAGATGGCCGTCTGGGTGAACGTAGTATTTGATTCTTCCCGCGGGTGCCCTTCCTTCCAGCCTTACCTTACAGAGACCTTCTTGGCTGCCACATGTGACACACATGTCCATTTGTCCTTGGCTGGGTGGATAATGGATGGTGGGAGGATTATGCAATTTTACTTGTAACTGTTTCAGCCAGGATAACAGCTCTGGGAGTCTAAAGCATAAAATGCATTTAAAAATTGACAGTAGTGAAAGTCATAATAATAGTAGATAGGGACTAAATGGTGGCTTTATAGCAGGCACTTTAAAGGTCCTCAAATGCTTTTTGCCAATATTAATATCTTTACTTAAAAGACAAGGCAACAGACTTAGAGATTAAGAAATCCACATAAAGGTAATCAGCTGGTGATTAAAAGAGCTGAGATTTGAATCTACAGCTTTCTCATTCCAAAGCCTGTACTTTTTCTTTTACGTTAGAGCACTCACTGCGTAATTAATTTTTTGTTTCCCTTAGGAAGATTTCTGTAGGATACCTAAAGTGCAGGTTCAGTAAGTTCTTTCCATCACGGAAAGAAAAGCCTAGGTATACATTGTATACAATACAATTCTTATGCACTCAACATGCATTATTCTTCAATCACAGAGCAAACAGGCTTTAATAAAGTACAATTCATAGACACTCTCTAAGTTACCCTTTATCACTGGAAGAAGACCAGCTAAGGAAAGCTTTAGAATATGTGTTCCAGTTGCCTTTATGAGATTAAACACATCTGAACTGAGGGCAACACGCTTACATAGCTGCCTGTTTAGAAAGGGAACATAATCATTAAAAAATTTCCCCAGGACTTAAACTGGCTACTTCCTGGGTCATCCATTTCCTCCTTTCTCCTACCTGGTTCTTCACCTAGCTATCGTCTCTCTCTCTCTCTCTTTTATTCCAGTCTTAGCTCAAATGGTATCTACTTTCAAAAGCCTTCTCTCCCTCTCCTAGTCATATAAGGTTGAGAAGCAGTCACTAGGGGTCTTAAGCATTCAGTATTATTGCTGCTATTAATTATTCTTCTAAAGCTCTTCCCCAAACCTTCCTCACTGCTGAATACCCAGTTAAAAAACACACACGTCACTTTATCAGCGGGCTGTAGAATACTGCTCATGAAAATGAACCAACAAGGTTACATTATCTACTGATCAGTACCCAGCACTCTGCGAATACTGCAGTGCTCTCTTCATCATCTCTTCATCAAATTGGATGGTCTCTCCGTTGTCTATGGTGATAACCGCAGTCTTGAAAGGGAACGTGTTGGGGTTTGGTGCTCCAGTCGCCAGGGAGAGGACAGATTTCGATGACTTGCCCAATATCTCAGCTACAACAAATAAGGAGGAGAAGAAGAAACACTTTCAGTGAAGACTTTCCTAAACAGAGATGGTTCAGCATGTTGCATTAAAGTCAGTAAGACTTTAAAATGTAACGATTTCTAGTGATAGAATGCTAGTCCGAAAGAAACATAGAAGATGCCTTTTTTTGTGGACCGACCTCACCGGTGGAGGAACTAAGGAAGAGACACGTGCATCTAAGAAGGCAGAGTGATCAGGCAGACAAGCCAAGGGCCGCAGTAACAGAAAACGGTTTTCCACTCGGCCCGTCCCTGCCCGGCTCCGCGCGCACCCCGCTCTGTCCCGCGAACCCGCCCTCCCCACTCCGCACGCGCCCGCACGCTGAGCCGAACCCCGACTCCTGTGCCCGGAAGCGGCCACAGCGTGTGCACAGCGGCCTGCCCTCTCTCTGCTGCTGATGGCCCGCCCTCGTGCCCGTTCCAGCGCGGCTTCTGTGCCAGGTCTGCGCAGAGCCGGGCTCAGGCCGCCCCGAGCAGCTCTGCGGGGACCGCCCCCTCCAGTGGGCGAGCAGGGCCGTGACTCACCCATGACTCGAATGGCAGAAGGCTTCCTGGCCGCGCTCGCAGCCGTGATGAACCGTGTGTAATTCATTCTCGGATTCCAAACGGCAAGCCCGCCTTAGGTGGTTGAAGACTAGGAAAACCAAGGATCCGCGTCAATCCTGCCCTCTAACCCCTGCAAGGCCACCTCTGCTGTCCCCCGCGTGTGGCCCGGCGCGCGGAGCCAGGAGAGGCCGCCGAAGGCCCGGCTGGTGGCTGCGCGAGAGCCTGGTTAGGATCCGGCCTGGCGCGTAGCGGGACTGGCAAAGTCCACGGGCAGGTTAGGGTGCGGGCCCCTCCCGCCCCACTCCCTTTGGTACCTCCCCCTGCCGCGCGCCCCTCCATCCCGGCCCCGCCCGCCCGCCCCGCCCTTCCACCCAGGCCCCGCCCCTGCCACGCCCCTCCATCCCTCCCCCGCCCCGGGCCGCGACTCCAGACCCGCCCCCGCCCTCGTATGCATCTACCCTGTCCCGCCCGTGACCGCCTGTCCTGCTGGGGACCTGACCATGCGCCTGCAGCGTGCTCTCTTTGTTGGCGCGGGCAGTGCGGGAGGCCGCATTTAATGATTTACCATTGGGTGTTTTGCACAAGGTACTTAATCTTTCTGGGCATTAGTTTGCTCACAGGGCTGTGGGCAGGATGAAATCAGGGAATCTCAGACACTCCTCGGCACAGTGACCTGATCTTACAAAAGCCTTCAGTAACTGTTAGCTATTATTTTGACTAGTAACAACGTTCTTAGCAAAACTAAGGACTCAGTTTCCTAATGGTTTTTGCTAGAGAAACTGGCAACTTTTAAGGCAGATTATGTCCTTAGTTCATTCATGTACCCAATTAAGGGTCTCTGTGAGGTTACCTATTTAAAGAAGTGTTGCCTCTGCATTTTTCTAGAAGTTAGCTCAAGAAGCTCTAACTAACCTCTAAATTATAAACCATAGTTAATTATGAAATAAAAGTGGAGATTTTGATGTTACTAGAGATTCAGGATTCCCCCCCCACCCCGTTAGTGTGGTTCCCTTGGATACTTAGGTACCTTAGATACACAAACTTAAACTTCTTCCCTTTGGTTGTAGGAACCTGTTTGTGAAAGGTCTTTGATGTTCTCAGGTCTATGCTGCTTATAATATTTATTACATAGAGACTTTTTTTTTTAAGTACGGAACTAATGCCCGCCCGTATTTCCAATCAATGGCAATAAAACTAAAGGAGCCAAAACTAAAGAGATTTCAGGCCAGCTCGTCATAAGTTGCAGGCTCTCGAGCTTCATGGGTTTGCTGAATTTTCTACTTGGCTGCTGGAGTTGGACAGGTGAGAGGCTGAGGGTGCTGATTCGTTATGAGGTGGTGATGATTTAGGTCAGGTAGGGAGGCAGAGAAGTGGCCCATCAGGGCGGCTACTGGAACGCAGGGGACCTGAGGGTTGTGCTTAGAAAATGCAGGCAGAGAATGGCCAGAGTGGTGGGAAAGGGTAGGCAAGGGCTAAGTTGGGGACAGCTTACCTGACAATCAGAAGCTGAAAACTGAAGAGACAGTTGATTGCCAGAGAAATCCAACAGACCAGACTTTGAAATTGTCAGGAGCAACCGCAGAAGGAGTTCTTTGCCGGGTGTGGGGTGAGTGAGCAAGGTCACAGCTCAGGCTGCCTTTTAAAGACTTGGCTTAGGACTCCTGGGGACAGAATGTATTAAAGGGCCAGGGCTTGTGGACCCAGTCATCCTCTAAACATTTATTGAGTGCTTCCTCTGTGCTGGGAGCTGTAACACGTCTAAAGAGATGGTGGAGACCAGCCACAGGTCTGGAGGCTGGAAGTGCCGGATGAAGGTGTCAGCAGGGGTGGTTCTCCCTGAGACCTGTGACCAGGAATCTGTTCCAGGACTCTCGGCTAGATACTGGTGGTTTGCTGGTAATTTTTAATGTTCCTTGGCTTGTGGTTGCATCTTCATCTTCACATGGTGTCTCCCTATTGTGTGCATGTCTCTGTGTTCAAACTTCCCTGTTTTATATGGACACCAGTCACATTAGACTCAGGGCTCACCTTCATCACCTCATGTTAACTTGGTTACCTCTGTAAGGACTGTATCTTCAAAGAAGGTCACATTTCTAGGTACTAGGGGTTAAGACTCCAAAGTACCTTTTTTTTTTTTTTAATTGCAGTAGAGTTAATTTGCAATGTTCTGTTAGTTTCAAGTGTACAACAAAGTGATTCAGTTATACATATGTATCTATTCTTTTTCAGATTCTTTTCCATTATAGGTTATTACAAGATTTCAAATATAGTTCCCTGTGCTATACAGTAGGACCTTGTTGTTTATCTATTTTAGATATAGTAGTGTGTACATTTTAATCCCAAACTCCTAATGTAACCTCCCCCTCCCTCTGCCCCCACCCCTCGGGATCCCCTTTGGTAACCATAAGTTTGTGTTCTGTGTCTGTGAGTCTGTTTCTGTTTTGTAAATAAGTTCATTTGTATCTTTTTTTTTAAAGATACCGCATATAAGTGTTATCATATGATATTTGTCTTTGTCTGACTTACTTCACTTAATATGATAATCTCTAGGTCTCCCCATGTTGCTGCAAATGGTGTTATTTCATTCTTTTTTTTATGACTGAGTAATATGTACCACATCTTCTTTATCCAGTCATCTGTCATGGGATAGCTAGGTTGCTTCCATGTCTTGACTATTGTAAATAGTGTTGGTATGAACATTGGGGTTCATGTATCTATTTGAATTAGAGTTTTCTCCAGATATATACCCAGGAGTGGGATTGCATGACCATATGTTAACTCCAGTTTAGTGTTTAAAGTAACCTCCATACTGCTCTCCTTAGTGGCTGCACCAGTTTACATTCCCACCAAAGTGTAGGAGGGTTGATTTTTCCCCACACCCTCTCCAAAATTTATTATTTATAGACTTTTTAATGATGGCCCTTCTTATTGGTGTGACATCGTACCGCATTATAGTTTTGATTTGCACCTCTGTAATCATTAGCGATGTCGAGCATCTTTTCATGTGCCTGTTGGCCATCTGTAGGTCTTCTTTGGAGCAGTATCTATTTAGGTCTTCTGTCCATTTTTTGATTGAGTTGTTTGTTTTGTTGATATTAAGCTGTATGAGCTCTTTGTATATTTTGGAAATTAATCCCTTGTCAGTAGCATCTTCTGCAAATATTTTCTCCCATTCTGTAGGTTGTCTTTTCGTTTTGTTCATGGTTTCCTTTGCTCTGCAAAAGCTTTTAAGTTTAATTAGGGCCCACCTGTTTATTTTTGTTTTTATTTCCATTACTCTAGGAGACGATCCAAAAAGATATTGCTGCCATTTATGTCAAAGAATGTTCTGCCTATGTTTTACTCTAGGTGTTTAATAGTATCCAGTATTACATTTAGGTCTGTATGCCATTTTCAATTTATTTTTGTTTATGGTGTTAGAGAGTGTTCTGATTTCATTCCTTTACATGTAGCTGTCCAGTTTTCCAAGCACCACTTACCGAAGAGACTGTCTTTTCTCCATTATATATTCTTGCCTTGTTTGTCGTAGATTAATTGACCATAAGTTTGTATGTTTATTTCTGGGCTTTCTATCCTGTTCCATTGATCTATATTTCTGTTTTTGTGCCAATACCATACTGTTTTGATGACTGTAGCTTTGTAGTAAAACCTGAAGTCAGGTAGTGTGATTCCTCTGCCTCTGTTCTTATTTCTCAAGATTGCTTTGGCTCTTAGGGGTCTTTTGTGTTTCCATACAAATTTTAAAATTATTTGTTCTAGTTCTGTGAAAAATGCCATTGGTAATTTGATAGGTATTGTGTTGAATCTGTAGATTGTCTTGCATAGTATGGTCATCTTAACAATATAGATTCTTCCAGTCCAAAACACAGTATATCTTTCCATCTGTTTGTGTTGTCTTCTATATCTTTTATCAGCATCTTATAGTTTTCAGAGTACAGGTCTTTGCCTCCTTAGGTAGGTTTATTCTTAGGTAGTTTATTCTTTTTGGTGCTGTAGTTAATGGGATTGTTTCTTTAATTTCTCTTCCGATATTTCCTTGTTCATGTATAGAAATGCAACAGATTTCTGTAAAGTAATTTTGTACCCTGCAAATTTATGGAATTCATTAATGAACTCTAGTAGTTTTCTGGTGGTGTCTTTAGGATTTTCTATGTATACTTCATGTCATCTGCAAACAGTGAGAGTTTTACATCTTCTTTTCCAATTTGGATTCCTTTAGTTTCTTTTTCCTGTCTGGTTGGTGTGGCTAGGACTTCCAAAACTATGTTGAATAAAAGTGGTGAGAGTGGGCATTCTTGTCTTGTTTCTGAACTTAGTGGAAATGCTTTCAGCTTTTCACTGTTGAGAATGATGTTAGCTGTGAGTTTGTCATATATGGCCTTATTATGTTGAGATATGGTCCCTCTATGCCCACTTTCTGAAGAGTTTTTATCATAAATCGATGTTGAATTTTATCAAAAGCTTTTTCTGCATCTATTGAGCTGATCATATGGTTTTTATTCTTCAGTTTGTTAATGTGACATATCACATTGACTGATTTCCGAATATTGAAAAATCCTAGCATCCCTGGGATAAATCCCCTTGATCATGGTGTATGATCATTTTAATGTATTGTTGGAGTTGATTTGCTAGTATTTTGTTGAGGAATTTTGCATCTGTGTTCATCAGTGACATTGGCATGTAAATTTCTTTCTTTTTTTTTTTTAATGATATCTTTGTCTGGTTTTGGTGTCAGGGTGATGGTGGCCCCATAGAATGAGTTTGGAAGTGTTCCTTCCCCTGCAATTTTTTCTGGAATAGTTTCAGAGAATGGGTGTTAACTCTCCTCTAAATGTTTGGTAGAATTCACCTGTGAGGCCGTCAGGTCCCGGACTTTAAAGTTTTAAAGTTTCCGATTCAGTTTCAGTACTGGTAATGGGTCTGTTCATATTTTCTATTTCCTCCTGGTACAGTCTTGGTACCTTCCTAAGAATTTGTCCATTTCTTCTAGGTTGTCCATTTTATTGGTGTATAGTTGCTTGTAGTAGTCTCTTATGGTCCTTTGTATTTCTCTGGTGTCAGTTGTAACTTCTCCTTTTTCATTTCTAATTTTATTGATTTGAGTCCTCTCCCTTTTTTTTTCTTGATGAGTCTGGCTAAAAGTTTGTCAATTTTGTTTATCTTTTCAAATAACCAGCTTTTAGTTTCATTGATCGATAGGGAAGCATTAAAGACTTTTTTACATGGGGAGGGGGCGGTTTCCTAAAGTGGACAAGTCAATATTTAAATTTAATTCAGAAGGAAACCATGCCAAATGACAACTGTTTTCTATTTATGGCTGTTCCTATTTGCCTTATATATTGAGGTGCACCTATGTTGGGTGCATATATATTTACAATTGTGATATCTTCTTCTTGGATTTATCCCTTGATTGTTAGTAGTGTCTACTACTAACATGTATTTAGTATTTTAATACTAAAATACTAAAACACTAGTATTTTAGTACTAAAATACCAACTGTGATGGAAATGTTTACATACACAAGGATGGCAGGAATGACAGTGACATAAACTTCCTAATTCCTTAAAGGACCTGATGACCTTACAAGGACGGGGCTTGGAATGCTGGTAAATTGTTCTACAGCAATAGAAAACAGATACAGGGTATTTATGATACTGTCCTAATGAGATCCCATTCTTGTACGTATTACATATATATGCATAGAAAACATCTAAAAGGATAGATATAAATGCTGGGGGTGAGACACCAGTGGCTTTTACTTTATTCCTTATACTTACTGGGTTGTTTGAAAAAAATTAAGTGAGCATATATTTAATAATCAGATGGGGAAAATAAAGATCTTAAAGGTGAGAAAGAAAATCATTAAAAGTGTATCCTAAGTACCTCAAAGGAGTCTAGTAGATTGAAATTAAGTAACTGATAAGAATGTGCTTTTGAAAGTTGTGTAGTTTCATAAAAATACAATGTAGTACATTTTTCTCAGTCCTTAATCTCTCCTCCTTACTTAGAATTAATAGGAAGACGTTTAGGTATGTTTAGATTCAGAATTTTATTTTAAATGGATTTCTGTGCCATAACATAATGTCTGTGATACTCTTACTAAAAATTATGTATAATGGTCAAATTCTAACAATTTTTGCAACAAGCTCTCATTACATTTTCTTCAAAATAGGAAAAGTTCACATTACATACCATTTTGAACATGACTGTTTGCTTACAAATAATTTATTGTAAAAATGTTATTTTCAAAGAAAATTTATGGGAAATGATAAAGCAACTACAAAAATCTTTACAAGAAAATCCAGGATAAAAATATTTTTTTGTGGGTTGAAAATTTATCAACATGTATAGGTGGATTATAAATATATTTTGGCAATCTGATGCATTCAAGGTCACTTTAAAAGTTGTCTAGTTAAATTACTACAGATATGACGTGTTTGGTGAAACCCAATCTGTAAGTCTGACACCAACAATCATTTCTTCCTGGTGAAACATAGAAATAATTTATCTGAAAACCGTGAGTGCTATGAAGAGTTCGATTTCTTCATAAAGATTCCTTTATAAGTTGGGCTAATCCCTGGAAGGCCTAAAAGCGAACAGAGAGAAGAATTAATAAAATTAGGATGCTGTTTAGGAAAAGTCTGTCATAACTTTAGAAATTAAAACAAAGAGTATCCATCTTAGGTTGAGATCAGACAGTGAAAGGTCAGGATTAACCTCAGTTTTATCTGGGTCAGAGGCCGTCAGGTCCACTAATATATGTAGACGGAAGCATATCAGAGTCCCAGGAAATGTTTCAAATCCTTATTTCCTGAAGATCATCATTTTCTCCCAGAACACGAATTATTTTTTTCTTATACTCTCTCACCTGCACATGCCTTCTGTATAGTTTCAGTTGTCCAGCTCTACGCATATATAACTTATGAAAAGCATATTTAATGACATGAGAAAGCAAGTCAATCAAGAACACGCCCGGAGACAACCCATCTCCAAGGATAAGTATACACTCTTCTTACACTTACTGGACTCTTCAGTTTATGGCTCTTCTGTGGGTTCCTGACACACAGTTCTTAGGAACTTGCTTCTTGGTTTCCTGTAATCCTGGTTAAAGCTGGACTTTGTGATTAAGCAATTACTTAACTCTAATCATTAATATTATTCTATTTGACCCTTCCTCAAGAGATAGAGATGGATGGCTTCATGAATTTGTACTATGGCTCATGTTAATTCCATGAAGGAGTGAAAGAGGTTCTCTTTTTAACGTGTTGATAACCTGCCAACACTGTTGAGCAGGTCTGACATGTATTCATGAAAGCAATAAAATTCAACTCCAATTTGGTCGCATCATTTGTCTATAGAAGCCTGGCAACTTCTTTGAATGGTAGTTTATGACTTTCCAACTAATATCCATTTTGCAGAAACCCAAGAAGATATCAAATAATGTTGTAACTCCCAAAATGAACACAAAAAATAAATGGATATCTAGTTTTACTCTAAAGAGAATATTGTACTTACCATGTCCATCTGCTCTGGAGAAGCTAAAGAGAAGGATGCTCTGAAGTAGGGGCAAGGAGCTGAACTATCAAGGTAGAACTTATATCCAGGAAGCATGAATATCTAAGAGAGTTTATGGAAAACAGGTGATGTACCATTAAAGAAAACTAAAAGAAAATATAGATGAATCTAATCTCAGAGTGGAGGATGACTTTTAAAATTAAAAAGCAATGAAAGAAATCACAAGAGAAAAATCAATTTATATAAAATTACTGCATGTTGTACAATAAAACCAAAAGCATAGAAATCAGTGTTTACAATAAATACAGCAATTCTACCTCTTCTCCATATATTATAAAGAATGCACAGAAACAGAGGAAAAACTTTAAAATGGACAAGGACAGCTTATTCAAGAAACAGAAATGGTAATAAACATGAATAAATGTTTAACATAACTAGAAAAGTAAAATAAATCCAAACAATGAAATATATCATTTTAAAAAACATTTTATTTTATTTCATTTTTTTTAAGTTAAACTATAGCTGATTTACAACGTTGTGTTAGTTTTGGGTATACAGAATAGTGATTCAGTTATACATATGTGTATATGTATATCTATCTCTCTATCTTTTCTTTTTCATATTCTTTTCCCTTATAGGTTATTATAAAATATTGAGTATAGCTCCCTGTGCTATACAGTAGGATCTTGTTGGTTATCTATGTTATACATAGTAGTGTATATATGTTAATCCCAAACTCCTAATATATCCCTTCCCCCCTTTCCCCTTTGGTAACCATAAGTTTGTTTTCTATGTCTGTGGGTTTATTTCCATTTTGTCAAAAGTTCATTTGTATAATTTTTTTAGATTCCACATATAGTGATATCATAGGATATTTGTTTTTTTTTCTGTCTGACTTCACTTTGTGTGATAATCTTTAGGTCTATCCATGTTGCTGCAAATGGTATTATTTCATTCTTTGTTTATGGCTGAATAATATTCCATTGGATATATGTACTGCATCTTCTTTATTTATTCATTTTTCGATGAACATTTAGGTTGCTTCCATGTCTTGGCTATTGTAAATAGTGCTGCAATGGAACATTGGGGTGCATTTATCTTTTTGAATTATACCTTTCTCTCTATATATATTCCCAGGAGTGGGATCCCTGGATCATATGGTAACTCTATTTTTAGTTTCTTAATGAACCTCCATACTGGTTGCACCAATTTAAATTCCCACCAATAGTGTACGAGGGTTCCCTTTTCTCCACACCCTCTCCAGCATTTATTATTTGTAGACTTTTTGATGATGGGCATTCTGTCTGGTATGAGGTGATACCTCATTGTAGTTTTGATTTGATTTTCTCTAATAATTAGCGATATTGAGCATTCTTTCATGTGCCTGTTGACCATCTGTATATCTTCTTTGGAGAAATGTCTTTTTAGGTCTTCTGCCCAATTTTGGATTGGGTTATTTGTGTGTTTTTTTTTTTTTTTTATTGCACTGTATGAGCTGTTTCT
Organism: Balaenoptera acutorostrata; assembly: GCF_949987535.1. Taxonomy (NCBI): domain Eukaryota; kingdom Metazoa; phylum Chordata; class Mammalia; order Artiodactyla; family Balaenopteridae; genus Balaenoptera; species Balaenoptera acutorostrata. The sequence goes on from NC_080069.1 coordinate 3,284,964, forward strand.
ATACTTTGGAAATTAATCCTTTGTCTGTCACATCACTTGCAAATATTTGTTCCCATTCCGTAGGTTGCCTTTTTGTTTTCTTTATGGTTTCATTTGCTGTGCAAAAGCTTTTAAGTTTAATTAGGTCCCATTTATTTATTTTTGTTTTTATTTCCATTACTCTAGGAGACAGAGCAAAAATGATATTGCTGTGATTTATGTCAAAGAGTGTTCTGCCTGTTTTACTCTAGGAGCTTTATAATATCCAGTCTTACATTTAGGTCTGTAAACCATTTTGAGTTTATTGTTGTATATGATCTTCGAGAATGTTCTAATTTCATTCTTTGGCATGTAGCTGTACTGTTTTCCTAGCATCATTTATTGTAGAGACTGTCTTTTCTCCATGGTATATTCTTGCTCCTTTGTCATAGATTAATTGACCATAGGTGTGTGGGTTTATTTCTGGGCTCTCTATACTGTTCCATTGATATTTATTTCTGTTTTTGTGCCACTACAATACTGTTTGGATTACTGCAGCTTTGTAGTGTAGTCTGAAGTCAGGGAATGTGACTCCTCCAGCTCCATTCTTCTTTCTCAAGACTGCTTTGGCTGTTAGGGGACTTCTGTGTTTCCATACAAATTTTAAAATTATTTGTTCTAGTTCTGTGAAAAATGACCTTGGTAATTTGATAGGGATTTCACTGAACTTGTAATTGGCCTTGGATAGTAAAGTCATTTTGACAATATTGATTCTTCCAATCCAAGAACATGGTGTATCTTTCCATCTGTTTGTGTTGTCTTCAATTTCTTTCATCAGCATTTTATAGGTTTCCAATTACAGGTCTTTTGCCTTTTAGGTAGGTTTATTCCTAGGTATTTTATTCTTTTAGATGTGATGGTAAATGGGATTTTTTCCTTAATTTCTCTTTCTGATCTTTTGTTGTTAGTGTATAGAAATGCAACAAATTTCTTTGTATTTATTTTGTATCTTTCAACTTCACTGAATTCATTGATGAGCTCTAGTAGTTTTCTGGTAGTATCTTTAGGATTTTCTATGTATAGCATCATCTCATCTGCAAACAGTGACAGTTTTACTTCTTCTTTTTCAATTTGGATTCCTTTTATTTCTTTTTCTTCTCTGATTGCTGTGTCTAGGTCTTCCAAAACTTTGTTGAATAAAAGTGGTGAGTGTGGGCATCCTTGTCTTGCTCCCAATCTTAGAGGAAATACTTTCAGATTTTCACTGTTGAGTATGATGTTAGCTGTGGGTTTTTCATATATAGCCATTATTATGTTAAGGCGTGTTCCCTCTGTACCCACTTTCTGGAGAGTTTTTATCATAAATGGATGTTGAATTTTATCAAAAGCTTTTTTGTCTCTATTGAGATGATCATATGGTTTTTATTCTTCAATTTGTTAACGTGGTGTGTCACACAGATTGATTTGTGGATATTGAACAAAAACTGCAAAAAATACAAACATGTGGAGGCTAAACAATATGCTACTAAACAACCAATGAATCATGGAAGAAATTAAAGAGAAAATCGAAAAATACCTAGAGATAAATGAAAATGAAAACATGATGATCCGAAACCTATGGGATGCAGCAAAATTAGTTCTAAGAGGGAAGTTTATAGTAATACAGTCGTACCTCGGGAAACAAAAAATCTCAAATAAACAACCTAACCTTACACCTAAAGCAACTAGAGAAAGAAGAACAAACCAAACCCATAGTTAGTAGAAGGAAAGAAATCATAAAGATCAGAGCAGAAATAAATAGAGACTAAGAAGACAATAGAAAAGATCAATGAAAGTAAAATGGAACCCGGGTCTCTGACTCACGGCAGGAGGCGAGGAGGTTATAGACCCCTTTTTTGAAAACTGTGCGTGAGTCAGAACTAAGCTGGGTTGTGTTAAGTCTTTGAGATTGTTGTCTAGTAAAATCATGACATTCAGAACTTTAAGAAACTGCTTGTTTTTTCATGGTGTAAATCTGGCCCCTGGATGTTGAAGTTAGGTGAGCTGGGAATGAAATGATTTGGGGGCATTCTGGGGAGAAAATTTCAAGGCTGAAGATGAGTTGTTTTTTTTTTTTTTTTCCTGATTCACAACGAAATGAAAACCGTCATTTCTGCCAGTATTGGGGAGCAGTTTAGGGATGTGTCAGAAGCAAGTTTCTGTAGAGAAGGAGGGGGTGGCAGTAATCTCCTTGCAAGGTGACCAAAATCTGGGCTAAGGCAGCAGTGATAGGGATTACTTAGAAAAGGTAAAGGTACGTGCGACAGGGTGTATGGAATAAAAGAAAGGGACTGAAAAAACTATAATAAAATATGAAGCCTGTGTCCTTATCCCCTAGCTCAGGGATGCAAACAAATAGCCACTTATCAAATATTGTGAATAATAATGGCATTGATAACAAAGCAAAGAAAATGTAATAAAATTGATTTATTGTACTAAAATGCACTTAGACGAGTGAAGTCATTTAAGTATTTATTAAGCACTTTCTGTGTGCTGTTATTAACGTTAAAACAATTCATAAAGCATGAGTCCTGCGGTCAAGTACGATGATTACAGGGAATGAGTGACTTTCCCAGGGGAGTGCATTGGCTCTCGGGTCCAGGCAGCCAGTTCCCAGCTCTGACCTCTAGACTGTCTCTTATGCTCTAGCACAGGAGTTTGCCAACAACAACACGATCTGTTATTTGTACTCACTGCCTCAAGACAAAAGTGATACTAGAAACTGATCTTGGTGTTTACAAAAGAGTGACAAACATGATAAAGGAATTAATTAATGGAGAACGGTTGATTGATTTTGTAAATTGGAAAGCTACACAGAAGCATATTTAGATGTCTCAGCTTAATTAGTGCCTCTGAATGAAATCTAAGTAGACTTATGATTTAAGTACAAAAGGAGGAAAAAAAACCTAGAAGAAATCCTTGCAGGCTAATTTTAAGTGAAAAAAACAGTATATAAACTTTTCTGTGTAATTTTAATCATGTAACATAATTGCAGAGCATTATTAAAAAAAAAAACCCAGACTAAAAAATGGGCAGAAGACCTGAATAGATGTTTTTCCAGAGAAGAAATGCAGATGAACAACAGGTACATGAAAAGATGCTAAACATCACTAATCGACAGGGAAATGCAAATCAAAACCACAATGAGATATCACCTCACACCTGTAAATATAGCTATTAACAAAAAGAACACAAATAACCAGTGTTGGCGAGGATGTGGAGAATAGGGAACCCTCCTCCACTGTTGGTGGGAGTGCAAATTGGTGCAGCCATTTTTGAAAACAATATTGAGGTTCCTAAAAATCTAAAAATAGAGCTACCATATGATCCAGTAATCCACTCCTGGGTGTATATCTGGAAAAAAGAAAACACTGATTTGAACAGATACATGCACCCCAATATGCATTTCAGCATTATTTATAATAGCCAAGATATAGAAACAACCTAAGTGTCCATCAACAGATGAATGGATGAAGAAGATGTGGTATGTGTGTATACACACACACACACACACACACACACACACACACACACAATGGAATACTACTCAGCCATAAAAAAGAAAGAAGTCCTGCCATTTGTGACATGAATGGACTTGAGGGGTATTATGCCTCGTGAAACAAGTCAGAAAAAGAGAAATAACATGTTATCACATATATGCAAAATCTAAAAAAATAAAATGAATAAATACAACAAAAAGAAACAAGCTCACATATAATACAGAACAAGCTAGTTGTTATCAGTGGGAAGAGGGAAGGGAGGAAGGACAAGATAGGGGTAGAGGATTAAGAGGTACAAACTATTATGTATAAAATAAAGAAGATACAGGATTTATTATACAGCACAGAGAATACAGCCAATATTTTATAGTAACTTTAAATGGAGTCTAATCTTTAAAAATACTGAATCACTATGGTATATACCTGAAACTAATGTAATATTGTAAATCAACTATACTTTAATAAAAAAATAATTTCATAGCCAAAATACTAGATGTATACAGCCTCTTCAAGAAAATGTATCACAAGTGGTCATAAAATCTGGGTGGTAAAATTATGGGCTATTTAAAAATTTTTCATTCTGCTTCAATGAAGTATAATGCTATCATGAGTATGCTTTACTTTCATAATCAGGAAAAAAAATCCTTCTATTGTAAATACTAATGGCTTATATTTATCAAGCATTTACTATATGCCAGGTATTAGTCTAAGTGCTTTATCCATATTGACTGCTTTCATCATCATAGCAACCCTAAGAGGGAGAGGTTCTTATTATCTGCATTTTACCCAACACCACGTATAAGGGCAGGGCTGGAGCTGGGGTTCACACCCAAGGACGTGACTCCAGAGTGTGCTCTTAGCCACTAAGCTAATCAGTAGCTGAGCTGAATGACTGTGTTTCCCCTAGTTTAGACCAGGAGACTAATTCTGTAACCCAAACTCTATTATGATCTTAGTAAGGAGATAATGTATCTGGTAGGCAAACATTATGCCTTGGGTTGGCGGGCAGTGATAGACATCTCTCGCCATTTTTATTAAGATATTACTTTAAAGAAAAAATATAGCTTTTCTTCCTGTTTTACCTCTTTCTTAAAGGCTTTCTCTTCGATCAGTTTTCTTACATCATGAAGGCCCTTAATTTTAACCCATAAAAACATTCCAGCAGTAGGAACATGCCATTCTGCCAAACCTACAAACAAAAGAAGAGAAGAAATATTTCCCGAGACCATTTTTGATGATGTCAGCTATATCGCTGAAATGACAAATTGCAGTAACTGTAAACTAGTATTTCCAAAAAAGTTCCTTCAGGGATAGCATTTTTAAAAAATATAGTTTTAGGAGTCCTGAAAATTGGTGTTCTGAGTTTTATTTTTAAAAGTGAGGGGAGGGTTTGAAAGGGAGAGAGGGGACTCGTGTATATTTCTGATTTTAGTGGGTCTCAGGGCAGTGCAGGAAATCCAGTGCCATGCCCACCTCCCTTTCTTAGAACTGTCCCTAAGCCAAACGTGGCTCTTTCAATTTTAGAAGAAGATTCCTCAACTCTTTCTAGAGCCTTCTAGTGTTTCAATAAATCCTATCATTTACATAATCGTTCAGAACTCCAATGAATTGAAGTTTTTATTGCAATGTAATTAAGAAGTACTTAAAATTCAGGAATTCCTGGTGTATTTGTAGGCTTTATATTTCATGGAATATAAGGATAGAGAAACCAAGAAGGAAAAAGAGTTATTTTGATTTTGATTATTACCTTTAAAAAAAAAACCTTGATGTTGATTAAAACCTTTTTTTCAACTTCACTATAGGAAGTGGTAGAATAGTACTCTTATCAAAAAGATAGTAATTGTGTTTTTACCAGGACTACATAGGGAACAAGATATGAGGGAAATAAGAAGTGAATACTTTGTATTTACTATTATTCCTACGAAAGGCATTTTTAGTGGTGTAATTAAAGCCAGGTAATTCATTTTACTTTCTTCCTTAATAGAAAATAAAATCTAAAGCATTCTGAAATCAAATTAGCAATAGAAATACTAATGATTAATGAGGTTAATGATTAAAAGGCAAATCATCTGTAATGAGAAATCCACCTTAGAGTGTACTTAGTTTGTACTATTGTACTATTTTGTCTTTATAGAGTCTAGTTAGAAAAGGAATATGTTATGTCACAATTCCTTTTCTATTTGGAGCAAAATTTTGAAAACCTTTTGAGTACAGATATTATTTAGCTTTAAGTAGATTATTGCTGGTGTTAGACTAATTAGCCATTTTTCTTTAAACCACAGATTCTTTGCAGCAGTCAAGTATAGTAGAAATGCGTAGAATTGTGCCAGGGTTTGTGCTGTTACTTCTGAGATTATTTATAAGGTAACATTTTCTTGACAAGAATACTCCTGGACCCTGTTTCCTTCCCCAGGGTTATTAACAGTACTCTGTGGTGTGTATCACTCACTCATATAAGGGCTACAGTTCATCTCAGGACAGGATATAAGTTCCACTCACCACTTAACCACTTGTCTGCAGCTGCCAATAATGCATCCCTTTGCTTTCTATAGAAATCAATAACCCTAAAAGAACAATAAGACGAAAAGGTGTGTTTAGTACATTGATTGCAGAAATTAAAAGGCTCTGAAGTCCAGTCTGTAAGAATCTGTTTTCTATCTTGATGAAAATGTTGAATTCTTGATGAGGGAATAGAAGCATATTTATTTGACCTGTTGGGTGGTAAACTTTTTACCATTGTGGTTTTTCCATTATTTTGGAATAGTTCAAAAATGAAAATTAATAGACTGAAGTCCATTTCTATATAAAGTATGGAACCTAAAATACAATACCTGTCTACATGAGCCAGGAAGCCTTCTTCTCCCCATTGGTACAGAAGCTGTGATACCAGGAGCTAAAAGGGATGAGACAGTAATAAGGTCATCATTCATCCTCTAAAATGTATTTTTTGCCCAAACGTAAAAGCAAACCACTCTTGATCATGTGCAAACCACCCTCAGAGGATGCTACAAGCTGCACCAAGCTTTGTAGAGCTAGCGATTTATAATAAGGTTGATTATTAACAATGACAAGAATAATAGTAAAAATAACAAATATTTATATGGTCCTTCCTATGTGCCAGAAACTGCTGTACCATATGAACGTATTTCAGCTAAGTTGATCTTCATAATACCCTTATTAGGCAGGTCATGATTTCTAATCTACTGAGGAAGAGACTGAGGCACGAGGTGAAGTTAAATTTCCTGAGGTCACTGCTCCTCAAAGAGCCTGGACTTAAATCAGACTGTGCAGCCTGAGATCCACCCAATAACTGCCGCCCTGGATGGTCTCTAAATATAAAACACATACAGTCGTAGAGGGTTTCTACAGGCGTGTGCTCCATTCGCCATGTTTCTGTTTGGCTGAAGGCTTCCCTAAGCTGTGTGGCTGACAGGGTCTTGGTGCTCCGGCCTGGTGTCAGGCCTGAGCCTCTGAGGTGGGAGAGCCAAGTTCAGGTCATTGGACCACCAGAGACCTCCTGGCTGCACATAATATCAATCGGCAAGAGCTCTCCCAGAGATCTCTGTCTCAATGCTAAGACCCACCTCTACCCAATGGCCAGCAAGCTCTAGTGCTGGACGCCCCATGCCAAACAACTAGTAAGACAGGAGCACAACCCCTCCCATTAGCAGAGAGGCTGCCTAAAATCATACTAAGTTCAATCACACCTCAAGAAACAAGAAAAATCTCAAATAAACAAGAAGAAAACAATAGCAAAGATCAATAAAACTAAAAGCTCGTTCTTTGAGAAGATAAAAAAATTGATAAACCACTAGACACACTCATCAAGAAAAAAAGGGAGAAGACTCAAATCAACAGAATTAGAAATGAAAAAGGAGAAGTAACAACTGACACTGCAGAAATACAAAGGATCATGAGAGATTACTACAAGCAACTATATGCCAATAAAATGGACAACCTGGAAGAAATGGACGAATTCTTAAAAAAGCACCACCTTCCGAGACTGAACCAGGAAGAAATTGAAAATATAAACAGACCAATCACAAGCACTGAAATTGAAACTGTGATTAAAAATTTTCCAACAAACAAAAGACCAGGACCATATGGCTTCACAGGCGAATTCTTTCAAACATTTAGAGAAGAGCTAACACCTATCCTTCTCAAACTCTTCCAAAATACAGCAGAGGGAGGAACGCTCCCAAACTCATTCTACGAGGCCACCATCACCCTGATACCAAAACCAGACAAAGATGTCACAAAAAAAGAAAACTACAGACCAATATCACTGATGAACATAGATGCAAAAATCCTCAACAAAATACTAGCAAATAGAATGCAACAGCACATTAAAAGGATCATACACCATGATCAAGTGGGGTTTATCCCAGGAATGCAAGGATTCTTCAATATACGCAAATCATTCAATGTGATACACCATATTAACAAACTGAAGGATAAAAACCATATGATCATCTCAATAGACGCAGAAAAAGCTTTTGACAAAATTCAACACCCATTTATGATAAAAACTCTCCAGAAAGTGGGCATAGAGGGAACCTACCTCAACGTAATAAAGGCCATGTATGACAAACCCACAGCCAACATCATTCTCAATGGTGAAAAACTGAAACCATTTCCTCTAAAATCAGGAACAATACAAGGATGCCCACTCTCACCACTGTTATTCAGCATAGTTTTGGAAGTTTTAGCCACAGCAAGCAGAGAAGAAAAAGAAATAAAAAGAATCCAAATTGGAAAAGAAGAAGTAAAGCTGTCACTATTTGCAGATGACATGATACTATACACAGAGAATTCTAAAGATGCTACCAAAAAACTACTAGAGCTAATCAATGAATTTGGTAAAGTAGCAGGATACAAAATTAATGCACAGAAATCTCTTGCATTCCTATGCACTAATGATGAAAAATCTGAAAGAGAAATTAAAGAAACACTCCAATTTACACTGTTAGGAATAAACCTACCTAAGGAGACAGAAGACCTGTATGCAGAAAGCTATAAGACACTGATGAAAGAAATTAAAGATGATACAAACAGATGGAGAGATATACCATGTTCTTGGATTGGAAGAATCAACATTGTGAAAATGACTATACTACCTAAAGCAATCTACAGATTCAACGCAATCCCTATCAAAGTACCAATGGCATTTTTCACAGAACTAGAACAAAAAATTTCACAATGTGTATGGAAACACAAAAGACCCCGAATAGCCAAAGCAATTTGAGAAAGAAAAACAGAGCTGGAGGAATCAGACTCCCTGACTTCAGACTATACTACAAAGCTACAGTAATCAATACAGTATGGTACTGGCACAAAAACAGAAATATAAATCAATGGAACAGGATAGAAAGCCCAGAGATAAACCTACGCACATATGTCACCTTATCTTTGATAAAGGAGTCAAGAATATACAATGGAGAAAAGACAGCCTCTTCAATAAGTGGTGCTGGGAAAACTGGACAGCTACATGCATGTAAAAGAATGAAATTAGAACACTTCCTAACACCATACACAAAAATAAACTCAAAATGGATTAAAGACCTAAATGTAAGGCCAGACACTATAAAACTCTTAGAGGAAAACATAGGAAGAACACTGTTTGACGTAAATCACAGTAAGATCCTTTTTGACCCACCTGCTAGAGAAATGGAAATAAAAACAAAAATAAACAAATAGGACCTAATGAAACTTAAAGCTTTTGCACAGCAAAGGAAACCATAAACAAGACCAAAAGACAACCCTCAGAATGGGAGAAAATATTTGCAAACGAAGCAACTGACAAAGGATTAATCTCCAAAATATACAAGCAGCTCATGCAGCTCAGTATCAAAAAAACAAACAACCCAATCCAAAAATGGGCAGAAGACCTAAATACACATTTCTCCAAAGAAGATATACAGATTGCCAACAAATACATGAAAGGATGCTCAGCATCACTAATCATTAGAGAAATGCAAATCAAAACTACAATGAGGTATCACCTCACACCAGTCAGAATGGCCATCATCAAAAAATCTAGAAACAATAACTGCTGGAGAGGGTGTGGAGAAAAGGGAACCCTCTTGCACTGTTGGTGGGGATGTAAATTGATACAGCCACTATGGAGAACAGTGTGGAGGTTCCTTAAAAAACTAAAAATAGAACTACCATATGACCCAGCAATCCCACTACTGGGCATATACCCTGAGAAAACCATAATTCAAAAAGACATGTACCACAATGTTCATTGTAGGTCTATTTACAATAGCCAGGACATGGAAGCAACCTAAGTGTCCATCGGCAGATGAATGGATAAAGAAGACGTGGCACATATATAAAATGGAATATTACTCTGCCATGAAAAGAAATGAAATTGAGTTATTTGTAGTGAGGTGGGTGGACCTAGCGTCTGTCATATAGAGTGAAGTAAGTCAGAAAGAGAAAAACAAATACTGTATGCTAACACATACATATGGAATCTAAAAAAAAAAAAAAAAAGTTCTGAAAAACCTAGGGGCAGGACAGGAATAAAGATGCAGACGTAGAGAATGGACCTGAGGACACGGGGAGGGGGTAGGGTAAGCTGGGACGAAGTGAGAGAGTGGCATGGACATATATACACTACCAAATGTAAAACATAGCTAGTGGGAAGAAGCCGCATAGGCCAGGGAGATCAGCTCGGTGCTTTGTGTCCACCTAGAAGGGTGGGATAGGGAGGGTGGGAGGGAGATGCAAGAGGAAGGGGGTATGGGGATATACGTATGCATATAGCCGATTCACTCTGCTGTACAGCAGAAAGTAACACAACAGGGGCTTCCCTGGTGGCGCAGTGGCTAAGAATCTGCCTGCCAATGCCGGGGACACGGGTTCGAGCCCTGGTCCGGGAAGATCCCACATGCTGCGGAGCAACTAAGCCCGTGTGCCACAACTACTGAGCCTGCTCTCTAGAGCCCACAAGCCACAACTACTGAGCCTATGTGCCACAACCACTGAAGCCCGCGCGCCTAGAGCCTGTGCTCTGCGACAAGAGAAGCCACTGCAATGAGAAGCCCACTCACTGCAACGAAGAGTAGCCCCCGCTCGCTGCAACTAGAGAAAAGCCCACGCACAGCAACAAAGACCCAACGCAGCCAAAAATAAAAAATAAATAAAATAAAATAAATTAAAAAAAAAAGAAAGTAACACAACATTGTAAAGCAAGTATACTCCAATAAAGATGTTTAAAAAAAAATTAGTTCCAGAAATTGAACAAATGTTATGATAAAAATAAAGAGATAAATTGACAAAAAAACAAACAAATAAACCCCCCCAAAACCACATACAGTCGATACATGAAGTTATACAATATATTCAGAGATTTTCTATCCAAAATGGAAGTTCTAAATGTTGTAAATGGATAGTGAAATTTGGTTGATAACAGATACAGAAAATATGGAAAAAGTCCCCAACTTGATAAAACACGGGGACACGTGCACTTTGTGGAGTGTATAATGTCAAAGAAATGTCCATTCTACATAAACTACACCTTTTGAGTTCTTAGGTAGCAGTCCTGTCCTTATCGTTGGTTCTCAAGATTGCCTTAGGGATGGGTTCAATCATTTCTCAAAGCGTGTGAAGAAATTTATACATTCGCCACAAATAATTTTACTGTATTTAATTAAAATACATTCCAGCCGTTGTTTGTAGGGAGCTTAGCACATGGGCAGTGAAGGCAGACGTCGGGCCACCACGCGGGTCTGGAATCCTTGCTCTCAGATTCCAGGACAACGAAGCTAACGGTGTGTTACTTCACCAAACCTCTTCCGTCCTGTCGAGTCCAACACAGTTTTTATGGGATTCCTGAGCTAGATGCCAGGACACAGATGAATAAGATCTCTGACCCTCAAGGAGCTTGGTCTACACTGTGAAACAGCACCAGGTCCATTCAAATCTCTTTTGCCTTTTAGAGCAAACATCTGCTGTGTGTGGTCTCCTAACTGGAACTAGAGATGCAATCAGTGATTTCTCTCCCTGCCATGTTCACTCAGTCTTATTTGCCAACATCTCTTTGGTTTTATGATCTGATTCAAAAAAATTCCTATTTCCAAAGTTGTCCGTACCTGGGCAAAAGTGCTGGGATGCATTGTTGAAACTTGTATGTGTAAAACAATTCTCTCGATCAAGGGCTTTGGACCAGTTATAAACCCTATTCGCAACCTGCACAAAGAGAGAAAAGGCACAATACCAACCCTGCATTAACAATACCACGTTAGTGATTTCATGGGGGAGAATTTTGTGACCTGGGGACAAACACACTTAGACAGTTAACACATTCTAATAAAACTACTTATTTAAAATACACATTTAAACTTAATTGTACACTTAAAATAGACCATGTATTTCTAAATGTGCTCTTTCGTAGATGTAACCAAAAACCTGACCAGTCCCCCTACAGCTATAATTTAATGGCCAAGTATCTTTGACCACAGGGGACAGATTGGGAGAAAAGCCTGGTATTAATAGTCAGTCAAATGGGGAATACAGGCATCTTAAATGAGAAGAACTGTTTGCACTAAAAGATGCTGAGGTGCAGCCTCTGTCACCTGTAGATGCAGCCTGAAGGCACAGCCAGGGCCTTACCCAGAGGACAGGACTTTGGAAAAGGAGTCAGCTCGGATGACACGCCCATCAATGTCCATGGAGAGAAAAGTCGGTGCCCAGGGCTGGAAATGGAAGAAAAATACTGTTGGTTTGGGAAGTCTGATAGAGACCGTATCCCTACTTTGTGCAGAGAGTGGGGAGGAATGGATTTGGAGAACAGTAGGACAAACATCCTTTTTCTTGTCTTCATCTCAGCCCTTTGAAATGGCGTAAGAACCAGAGATGCATGTTCTTCTATTCGTATCTGCCGATCTTCACGGCTTTTCTGCCAAACACACACACACACGTCCTCTCACTTGCTCACGATGCCACTCCCATGAGTTTAGGGAAACCTCACACAGGACCTCCTTGTCCCAAGGCTTGAGATCCAGGATGAACAGATTTCGAGGAAGGATTCAAGAAAAACTAGTTTGGAAAAGACCAAAACGAAGAGGGCCATCAGCATTCAGGGCTGTTTAGAAAGAGAACGCTGACCCTTAGACCAACTAGAAACACAAAAAAGGTGCAAATGAAGATGAGCAGTGTAGTCAGTGTGCAATGCTGAAACTTCCATATTTACTTCACAAGTAAATGCCAACGAGAAAGGGGGCCATGGTCGTGTTGAAGGTGGGCGGCAGGCAGACGTGGTATTCAGGCAAACTAGATAAAAAGCCAAGAGTTCTGTTTCTTCTCCGTAGATATAAAGTGGGGACTGAGTCCCTGTGTTTGTTCTGTGCAGGCCTGAGAGCAAATACAGTGTTGGATTTTGAGGAATTGGGCATTGGGAGTCTGTACCACTACCGTTGTCTCCTAGGAAACCATGCTCGTTCACAGTGGTGTACGTATATAGTGGGAAGGGATCTAAAAGTCCATCCTTCTGCAGGTAAGTCCCCGGCCCTAAGTGACAGGGATGGCGAGTGGGCAGCATGATGCTAGGAACGCCCCTCCTCTGCCCACCGCCACCTCACTGACTGAGCGCGGCCCTCCTTCTCCTTCAGCCTGGACACAGCTCCCACGTCCTCGGCCCATCAGCCACCCGCAAGAGACCGAGGTTGACACCCAAGGAGACGCCCACTGCATAACCCTGGTACGATGTCGAAGGAGCCACGATCTGGATTTGGAGTCCAGACGACCCTCACCCTTGACTCACTCGACCCTCCACGTGCCTGGCACAGAGAGCCAGCCGCTGTTCTAAAGGTAAGGAATTTCTAGAAAGAGCAGTAATACCAGAGATGAAAATACTCAGCAGCCCGGCTAAACTCAAATCAGCGCAGTAACTTACAGCCACTTATCTACTGATTGTGGGCTGAGTTGACACTGCACTTACCTTGTTGAACTGCATAAAATAGTAAGGATCGTCTTCTATGATGAGGAAGTCATATTTTCTTGCGAGCTAAAAAAGTTAAAGGAGCATATTTATTTCTTCAGATCGCTCGAAGATGAAAATCAGTTGGAATCATAGTTCTTTGTACTCATTCATTCATTCACCCAAGAAGCTACTGAGGGCTCCCTGTCCTAGGAGCAGGATGAAGACAGGAACCAGCCCTGAAAGCTCTGTCCTCAGGGAACTTACGTTCTGGTGGGAAAGACAGAACGAACATGCGCCAGTGGATAGTGAACAGAGGACGATTAGGAGGGAGGCTTTGAGGGCTGGGCGGAAGGTTAAAGAGGGTCATGTTTGAGATAGAGAGAGTGACACGGAAGCTCCAGGAGAGCTCAGGCTGGCAGGAAGGCTCAGGCGTGCAGATGACGGGGGAGAAGATTTTAGACTGAGGGACCAGGGGCAAAGGCCCTGGGGGTGAGAAAATACTTGGCATGTTTAAGGGATAGACGTTTATAGAAGGCATAGGTGTGTAAGGGACGGAAGGAAGGCTGTGTAGCTGCAACAAGAAGGATGTGGGAGACCCTAGCCTGAGAACCAAGGCCCAGGTCGCATCACCGTGTGTGGCAGGTGAAGGACTCTCATCTTTTAAGTGCGGGGAAGCAGCTGGAGAAGGGCTTGTAGATCTACACTTGAGCAGGAAGGACGCCACGAGCGGGGGAGGAGCTGTGAGGAGGGGGGCAGTCACAGGGCCCGGGAGGGCGGGCGGCTGAGGGGACGGTGGGTTTGGATAACGTTGGTGGTGGGAGCCACGGGATGGATTGGAGGTGGGGATGAGGGGAAGACAGAAGGAAGAGAGGGGAGGAAGAGGTGAGTTTAACACTACACCAACCGTAACATCTCTTTCAACCAAAATATCAATTAAAGGGAAAGGAAAACCTCATAGTCAGCAAGAGCATAATAGTTTCTTTAAATTCATGGGGACCCTTTTATTAAAAATCATCTTCCTTGAGAGCGAGAGGCTAATCAGAGAAGGAACTTGCAGAGCACTCTTCTAAGGGGTCAGAAAGAAACAAGAGCACAGCCACGGAACCCATTCTTTGAAAATACCTCATAGATTTCCTTTTTGCGGTTAGTTGTTAATGAGTTCCCGGCAGGGTTGTTGCCATTTGGGACAGTATAAAGAAATTTGGGGGTGTTTTTCTCGGGGTTCTTTGAATCTTCTGGTTTCCATCTGGAAAGTATTTCTCTGAGGGAGTCTGGAATAATCCCGTGCTCATCACTGGAAATGTTAATCATGTTGCAGCCCAGAGGCTGCACCTGTGGAGGACAGGAGGAAAGAAAACCCAAGACTCAGACATGATACAAAATATCCTAGTCACTGGTTCTTACAGTAACGAAAATATTACCATTTATACCCTTAAACACAAACCTGCACTCAGCCCTACACCCAAGGGCTGAGGTTGTATTTTCTGATTCCATTGTTGCCCTGGTTAAGCTTCCATTATGGTTCAAAAATATCTCCTGTCAATTCCTAGAGGAAGGGTGGACTTCCCTGCTCATATATGTCAGGCTTGGCCAGGGGTCTGGCTTTGGTCAATGAATTGCGTGCAGAAGTGATGGGTGTTCCTTCCAAGCAGAAGCTTTAAATCCCAGCTTGTGTCTCTCGTTCCCTGTCCCCTCTGCTCTAAGACTGGCAGCGGTCCAGATGATGCTGCTTCTGTCACTCTGGGGCCTGGGATGAAGATGGCCTGGCACAGAGCTCGGGGGCCTGACCGTGGACACGGCATGTGAGAGAAAGACAGGACTTTGCAGCCATAGGCCAGTGAGATAAGGAGTCAGCTATTCCACAGCATAACCCAGCCTCTTCTGACTGTATCATCTTTATAATTATGGTTAGAACTGCTTCATAAAATGGGAGTTTATTAAGGAATTTTTTTACAAAGTAAATTAATCATATAAAGCATCTGTGATGCTAATACGTAAAATAGTTGTAAGCAGAGGTGATATTAAAAATATTGGACAAGTGGTGTAGCATGGGCACTTCAGATACATCCTATAGGCCCCATGCCAGGCCAGCATTAGCTCTGTACCATGGGGGGTTCAGGGTGGTCTTAGGAGAGGGGCCAGGGGAGCCAGGGAGCATAATGGCAGTGGCTCATCAAGGCATGTGGAAGTATTTCAATACTGTACCAACTGCAGAGGCTGAAGTTCAAAGTAGTGGCCTTGCTTATAGACACAGTTTTATAAAAGTCTTGTATTTTTATGTTGTATGTTCATAAAGAAAAAATTGGGACTTA
The DNA here is from genome assembly GCF_949987535.1 of Balaenoptera acutorostrata. Taxonomy (NCBI): domain Eukaryota; kingdom Metazoa; phylum Chordata; class Mammalia; order Artiodactyla; family Balaenopteridae; genus Balaenoptera; species Balaenoptera acutorostrata. The sequence goes on from NC_080069.1 coordinate 3,300,701, forward strand.
TTAAATAACAACCAAAGGAAACCATCAACAAAATGAAAAGACAACCTACAGACTGGGAGAAAATATTTGCAAACAATGCAACTGACGAGGGATTAACTTCCAAAGTATACAAACAGCTCATACAACTCAATATCAAAAAACAAAAAAGCAAAAAATAAACAACCCAATCAAAAAATGGACAGAAGACTGAAGTAGACATTTCTCCAAAGAAGACATACAGATGGCCAACAGGCACATGACAAGATGTTCAACATCCATAATTATTAGAGAAATGCAAATGAAAACTACAATGAGGTACCACCTCAAATGAGTCAGAATGCCCATCATCAGAAAGTCTACAAATAATAAATGCTGGAGAGGGTGTGGAGAAAAGGGCCTCTGACATTGTTGGTGGGAATGTAAATTGGTATAGCCACTATGGAGAACAGTATGGAGGTTCCTTAAAAGACTAAAAGTAGAGTTACCATATGACCCAGCAATCCCACTCCTGGGCATATATATGGAGAAAAGTATAATTCAAAAAGATACATGCATCCTAATGTTCATAGCAGCACTATTGACAATAGTCAAGACATGGAAGCAACTTAAAATGTCCATCAACAGATGAATGGATAAAGAAAATATGGTACATATATACAATGGACTATTACTCAGACATAAAAAAGAATGAAATAATGCCATTTGCAGCAACATGGATGGACCTAGAGATTATCATACTAAGTGAAGTAAGTCGGAGAAAGACAAACATCATATGATAGCACTTATATGTGGAGTCTAAGACAAGGATACAAATGAACTTATTTACAAAACAAACAGACTCACAGACATAGAAAACAAACTCATGGTTACTAAAGGGGAAAGGTGGGGAGGGATAAATTAGGAGTTCGGGATTAACATATACATACTACAATATATAAAATAAATAAACAGCAAGTTCCTACTGTATAGCACAGGGAAGTATATACTCAATATCTTGTAATAACCTATCATGCAAAAGAATGTGAAAAAGAACAGATATATATATATCTGAATCACTTTGCTGTATACCTGAAACTAACATGACATTGTAAATAAACTATATTTCAGTAAAAATTAAGAAAAAAACCCAATAATTGAGTGAAGTTCTCAGAAAAAAAATGCAAACACATATATGAGTAGTCAAATGTAGACTTATGCACTAAGTGAGAATAATCCAGACCCTACTTATGGCAAATTTAAAAGGTCTTAGACTTTAAAAACACATCTACATGAATAAAACGAGTTGATATTGGGCCATGAGATAAACACACATGGACCGTCATTATATTCCCTCACAGTGTGGCATTGGTTTCTGTTTGGGCGTGTGAAAACGTGTGTGCATTGTGCTATTTACATAGACACAAGTTTTACATTTACAGGCATTGTGTAATCTTACATCTTTGGAGTTTAGGAAAATAATGAATAATTAGTATCCAATGATTAAGGCCATTATTTTACTTTAGTTTTAAAAATTGTGGTAAAATATATATAACAAAAAATCTGCCATTTTAACGTGTGGGATTCAGTGGCATTAATTACGTTCATAATGTGTGCATCTCTCACTATCAATTTCCAAAATCTTTTCATCACTCCAAACAGAAACCCTGTAGTCATTAAGCAACAACTCCCCATTTCCCCTTCCCCCAGGCCCTGGTAACCTCTCATCAACTTTCTGTCTCTATGAATTTGCCTATTTTTGATATTTAGTACAAGTGGAATCATACAATATTTGTCCTTTTGTGTCTGGCTTCTTTCTTTGAGCCCCTGCAGTGATGGGCAGTGCTTTACTCCTCAGAGAGCTGGTAAGGCTGATGGTTAGACAGTTGTTACATTGAGTTGAAATTGTTTTCCTGTAGTTTCCATCCTTTGGTTCCAGTTGTATGAACCTGAGGACATGCACAGACAAATCTAACTCCTCTGTCACGTGGCTAGCTTTAATGTACTTGAGGACAATTCTCATGCCCCCGTGGAGTCTTCTCTTTCTGCAGAAAAGAGCATAGTTCCTAAAACAATTCAACCTATGGTATTATTTCCGTTTGTTTGTTCACTCTGGTCGCTCTTCTCCGACTGTGCTCCAGTCTGTACTCACATCGACCCAAAAGTATTGTGCCCCCGACAGTGGTGTGTTCTGACCAGGGTACAGCAGAGCAGGTGATCCGACTCCTCGTTCTGGATATCAGAGTCCCACTAATTAACACTGGAGAGGAAAGTCCTAATCATACCATGCTACTGTACGGTTATTCTCCATTGACATATGGTCATCCTTAGGCGTGTGGTAATATAGATGGTAGTGAAAAAACGTCTTTGTAAATTAAGTCACATTTCAGGTGAAATATTAAGGAATCTGGACATGATTTTGCACAACCCAATTTTAGCACCCCTACATTTAGACTTTGTAAGAAGAAATGTATAAAGCAGAGGGTACATTTCACATATTTTACATATATTAATGATTCTCCCGTTTAAGAAGAAAGATGCTATTTTATGTTTCAGTGGACAGATAATTCTCAAGGTGCAGTGGTTTCTTCTTATTTGTTATAAGAAAGAGAGTGGCCTTTTGTAGAAATGTGTACTCACAGCATGAATTGTTCCTGAATAAATAGGTTCATTTACGAGGATATTATCTCCAGGATTAATGATCATTTCAAATACCTAAAAAAAGAAGCATAGGTTAGCTTGGTTAGTTTGGTTTCCAGTCTTAGAAGCCACCACCCCCCCTCTTTTTTTTTGGTTTGGGCTCACTAGGATTCTAGAGAAGGAGTTGGCAAGTTTTCTGTAAATGCCAGATGGGATGTATTTTGTGAGCCCCGGTGTCTCCATTGCAACTACTCATCTCTGCCTCAAGGTGAGAAAGCATCCGTAGACAATACATCAGCCGATGGTGTGGCTGAGTTCCAGTAAAGCTCTATTTACAGAATCAGACAAGGACTGGCTTGGCTCTCAAGCCACAGTTTGCAAACCTCCATTCTAGGTTTAAAAAATATATATATATATATAACTGGTTTGGCTCCTAAAATTCATGTATTCCTTCTTTGAATAATTTAAAAATCTTTGCTCTAAGCCAGGACCTATGGAGGTAAACTGATGAGTATAGCGGGATGGTTTTTACCCTCATGGAGGTGCTAGCCCACTGAAAGCTAGATTCTAATCAAATAATGACTCAGATAAATGCATATGTAAAATCAGTGATAGGCGCTATTACGTATAGATGCCAATGCTCTAAGTGCTCATTGTAGGAGGACTTGGGCACTCAGGGAACTTAGAGCAATCAGGGGAGGCTTCCCTGAGGAAGTGATGAGTAGGAGGAGGGGTGACAATACCTACACAGTTTGAGAAACTGAAAGAATCCTGTGGCTTGAGGTGGAGTGTGAAGAGGAGAGTGGAAGGAGGTCAGAGGGAAGTGGGCAGAGAGCGTCCCAGGGAGGCCTTTGGGCCAAGTGAGCCCAGTGAGAATTTTAAGTAGAGGGCGGGACCAGGGAGTCAGGTGACCAGACAGGCATTTGAGAAAGTCGTTCTGGCTGCAAACTCAAGGTATCAAAAAGGAATGAGAGGGCTTCCCTGGTAGCAGAGTGGTTGAGAATCCGCCTGCCAATGCAGGGGACACGGGTTCGAGCCCTGGTCTGGGAAGATCCCACATGCCGTGGAGCAACTGGGCCTGTGAGCCACAACTACTGAGCCTGCGCGTCTGGAGCCTGTGCTCCGCAGCAAGAGAGGCCGCGACAGTGAGTGGCCCCCGCTCGCTGCAACTAAAGAAAGCCCTCGCACAGAAATGAAGACCCAACACAGCCATAAATAAATAAATTTAAAAAAAAAAAGGAATGAGAGTACAGGTGGAGTCTGGGAAGTTTTTAGGCTCATTTGGGAGGTTTTTTGCTGCAGTCCTTGGGAAAGGTAAGGGTGGTCTGGATGGGGTGATGATGGCGGGGCTGGAGAGAACTGAGCGGCATTTAGGAAATCAGAACCAGCAGACGTAACTGTGGACTGAGGGGGCGCGAGGAAGGAGAGGTGTCAGGAGGGACCCCTGGATTTCTGGCTGTGCAGGTGGGGAGGTGGTGGGAGGGGTGCCACTGACTGAAAAATACCCCCAACGCTGTCTGTTCTGAGGGAGGAGCAGGTGAGTGTGCTTTGGTCCATCCCAGGCTGGATCAGGTGGGTGGCTGGCTGCGTGGATGTGCAGGGAGCCTGGAGTTAATGGCATGGACGTGATCGCCTGGGTGCGATGCCCAGGGAAGGTGTGTGTGTGAAGGGGAAGGAGGTGTGGGGGCCCAGCCTCACGGGGCTCCCATACATTAATATCCATCCTGGAGAACAAAGTGGGAGAAATATTAAACCAGATTCCCAGGAGGCTTCTGTAACAAGCATGGCTATAAGCCACTGAGTTACTGATGCATTTGGCCATCTATGCTATCTTCCTCTTTGATATGACTGATGCTGCAACAGGCAAAGAAGAAACTTTCTTGTGCATCTTTCTGGAAAAAAGAAAGGCACATAGTGTTCTTTCCTAAGAAAAGAAATTCACCAAAGTCCTTTTTTTTCCCTACTTGTCTGGGGCATCACAAATATTTCTCTTCAACAATAAAACTGAAACAGCAGCTAATCCTTTTGTTTTTCCTAATTAAGTCCAAAAAGAGGGAGGAAAATTATAGTCTTATTACTTTAATACGTTATTATGTAATAATATTTTAATTAAAATTCATTAAAACTAACCAGCTTTCACATTTACATAAAAAAGAAGAGCAAGAAAGCTACTCTGCTTTGAGATAAACAAGAGTCATACTTGCATCTAGATGTGAGGACTGAATATAGAGCCTCTTTATCCAGGACTAATTATTCATGAAAAAGAAAAGAAAAAAAATAGATGAAACAGAGAACCATATATGCAGTCTCTTTATCGGGGGACCCCCCCCCGCCCAGTGGTGGTTACCTCTGTGGAGTCCCTGGAACCCAGGAGAGAGGCAGAGAGACAGAGAGAGAGAGAGAGGGAAAGAGAGAGAGAAAGTAACCCAGAGGAGAAGTCAGCCGCAGACACAGACGTATACGTAGACGTGGAGAAGCACATCCAAGAGGGAGTCAGGCTACAAGAGGCAGCCAGCACAGACGATGACACCAGCAGACACACAAAGGAATGACGTTTCATCTCAGGGGTATCAGGATACACCCTCGAAGAATTTAAAAGTCATGCATTGATATGTCATAACCACAAACATAACTGAAATGTAGCCTGAATCTCCGAGCTAGATGAAACTAAGCAGCGCTCACTAAGCTGCAGGTGGGGGTTGAGTTCTCCCTGAACAGGAATCTTGTCCTAATGACTCAGAGCTCTGGGTCATTGATGGTGGGATCTCTGTTTAAGAGAAATCAGGTTGGTGAATGTCTTTAAGTTCCACTTATGATTCTAGGTGAAGACAAGGAAGCCTTCGTAACCCACAGAACACGATGCTCTGTGGCTAAGGGAGAGATGGCCATCTGGGTGAACGTAGTATTTGATTCTTCCCGCGGGTGCCTTTCCCTCCAGTCTTACCTTACAGAGACCTTCTTGGCTGCCACATGTGACACACATGTCCATTTGTCCTTGGCTGGGTGGATAATGGATGGTGGGAGGATTATGCAATTTTACTTGTAACTGTTTCAGCCAGGATAACAGCTCTGGGAGTCTAAAGCATAAAATGCATTTAAAAATTGACAGTAGTGAAAGTCATAATAATAGTAGACAGGGGCTAAATGGTGGCTTTATAGCAGGCACTTTAAAGGTCCTCAAATGCTTTTTGCCAATATTAATATCTTTACTTAAAAGACAAGGCAACAGACTTAGAGATTAAGAAATCCACATAAAGTTAATCAGCTGGTGATTAAAAGAGCTGAGATTTGAATCTACAGCTTTCTCATTCCAAAGCCTGTACTTTTTCTTTTACGTTAGAGCACTCACTGCGTAATTAATTTTTTGTTTCCCTTAGGGAGATTTCTGTAGGATACCTAAAGTGCAGGTTCAGTAAGTTCTTTCCATCACGGAAAGAAAAGCCTAGGTATACATTGTATACAATACAATTCTTATGCACCCAACATGAATTATTCTTCAATCACAGAGCAAACAGGCTTTAATAAAGTATAATTCATAGACACTCTCTAAGTTACCCTTTATCACTGGAAGAAGACCAGCTAAGGAAAGCTTTAGAATATGTGTTCCAGTTGCCTTTATGAGATTAAACACATCTGAACTGAGGGCAACACCCTTACATAGCTGCCTGTTTAGAAAGGGAACATAATCATTAAAAAATTTCCCCAGGACTTAAACTGGCTACTTCCTGGGTCATCCATTTCCTCCTTTCTCCTACCTGGTTCTTCACCTAGCTATCGTCTCTCTCTCTCTCTCTTTTATTCCAGTCTTAGCTCAAATGGTATCTACTTTCAAAAGCCTTCTCTCCCTCTCCTAGTCATATAAGGTTGAGAAGCAGTCACTAGGGGTCTTAAGCATTCAGTATTATTGCTGCTATTAATTATTCTTCTAAAGCTCTTCCCCAAACCTTCCTCACTGCTGAATACCCAGTTAAAAAACACACACGTCACTTTATCAGCGGGCTGTAGAATACTGCTCATGAAAATGAACCAACAAGGTTACATTATCTACTGATCAGTACCCAGCACTCTGCGAATACTGCAGTGCTCTCTTCATCATCTCTTCATCAAATTGGATGGTCTCTTTGTTGTCTGTGGTGATAACCGCGGTCTTGAAAGGGAACGTGTTGGGGTTTGGTGCTCCAGTCGCCAGGGAGAGGACAGATTTCGATGACTTGCCCAGTAGCTCAGCTACAACAAATAAGGAGGAGAAGAAGAAACACTTTCAGTGAAGACTTTCCTAAACAGAGATGGTTCAGCATGTTGCATTAAAGTCAGTAAAACTTTAAAGTGTAACGATTTCTAGTGATAGAATGCTAGTCCGAAAGAAACATAGAAGATGCCTTTTTTTGTGGACCGACCTCACCGGTGGAGGAACTAAGGAAGAGACACGTGCATCTAAGAAGGCAGAGTGATCAGGCAGACAAGCCAAGGGCCACAGTAACAGAAAACGGTTTTCCACTCGGCCCGTCCCTGCCCGGCTCCGCGCGCACCCCGCTCTGTCCCGCGAACCCGCCCTCCCCACTCCGCACGCGCCCGCACGCTGAGCCGAACCCCGACTCGTGTGCCCGGAAGCGGCCACAGTGTGTCCACATCGGCCTGCCCTCGTGCCCGTTCCAGCGCGGCTTCTGTGCCAGGTCTGCGCAGAGCCGGGCTCAGGCCGCCCCGAGCAGCTCTGCGGGGACCGTCCCCTCCAGTGGGCGAGCAGGGCCGTGACTCACTCATGACTCGAATGGCAGAAGGCTTCCTGGCCGCGCTCGCAGCCGTGATGAACCGTGTGTAATTCATTCTCGGATTCCAAGCGGCAAGCCCCGCCTTAGGTGGTTGAAGACTAGGAAAACCAAGGATCCGCGCCAATCCTGCCCCCTAACGCCTGCAAGGCCGCCTCTGCTGTCCCCCGCGTGTGGTCCGGCGCGCGGAGCCAGGAGAGGCCGCCGAAGGCCCGGCTGGTGGCTGCGCGAGAGCCTGGTTAGGATCCGGCCTGGCGCGTAGCGGGACTGGCAAAGTCCACGGGCAGGTTAGGATGCGGGCCCCTCCCGCCCTGCGCGACGCGGCCTATGGCCACCGGCCGCCCCTCCCGCGGGTTTCCAGCCCTGTGACCACGCCTCCAGGCCCTGCAGCACGCCCTCTGGCCTCGCCCCTCCTGGCCGATCCCCACCCGGGCCGGGCATCCAGTGCGTCCCCGCCCCCGGCAGCGCCTCGCGGCCCGTCCCGCCTTCCACGCCCGCAGACTGGTCTCCGCCCCAGGCCTCGGCTCCGCCTGGAGACCTGGCCGCGCGCCTCCAACCTGGCCATCTGTCTTGGCGCAGGAGGCGCGGGGAGGCTGGCCGCCTGCCTGAACCAGGGCCTGAGTCAATTTAAAACCCAGTCTGACTCCTGACCCTGCAGCTGGAGTCGCCGCAGGAAAGCGCCGGGTTGGCCGGGGCGCCGGCGGGGATCTCCCCGAGGGGCTGGTGGAGGGGCCTGAGTGCTCTGTGCCCAGGTCCTCGAGGGCCAGCCGCACGGCCTGGCTGCCTGAGCAACAGGGCGCTAAACTCTCCTCTCAGAAGGGTAACTGTAGACAGTCTCCTGGGGAGTCACCAAAGCGACGCGGGTGATTTCCAGCGCCACTGTTTCCAAGATCTGAGCGTTTTAGAGTGAGGGTGGAGTGTTGATAGAAATTTTGGGAGAATCACTCTGAGGGTCTCCTCAAATTTTAGTGTCTCCCCTCCGCTTGGGTTTTTTTACCACTCAGTGTAGATTTAGGTTGCAAGTGTCGATGCAAAAAGATGCCCGTCTTTGGGGCCAGCACCTTGTCCCCTTTTCTCACAGAATAAGCCCGTCCTCCCACTCCCACCAGCTTTAGCCGTGATGTCTCCTTCCTGAATCACCCAAATGGAAGGCACAGGGTTCCCTGTGAGCCCTGAATGAGAGAAGATTTGGAGACAATCTCTCTTTTTTAATTCTTAAATGGGTATTAAAGGATCATTTCTTTTCACCAATTTCCACCCTGGATTCATTCGTTCGGTAAACATTATTGAGTTCTTCCTGCATGAGTGAGTATTGACCCTCAGCCCAGGGCTTTCTTAGACATAAATAGTTTGGTCTTGGAGACACTTCTGCCCTTAGTAGGTCCTGGCAACCACAGGATAAGACAACCCAGGGAAATCTTTATGCCCTCAGCTGAGGAACACAGGGAATATCATTAGTAAAGCTACTAGAAACCCAAGAGGGGATGGAGTTCTGGATTCAGAGACTTCAAGTGGTTTAAATCGGGGGTCCCCAACTCCCAGGCCACGGGCCAGTACCGGTCCATGGCCTGTTAGGAACCAGGCCGCACAGCAGGAGGTGAGGGGCGGGCCATTGAGTGAAGCTCCATCTGTATTTACAGCTGCTCTGCATCGCTCACATTACCGCCTGAGCTCCGCCTCCTGTCAGATGAGTGGCATTAGATTCTCACGGGAGCGTGAACCCTACTGTGAACTGTGCATGCGAGGGATCTAGGTTGTGCGCTCCTTATGGGAATCTAATGCCTGATGGTCTGAGGTGGAGCTGAGGTGGTGCTAGTGCTGGGGAGCGGCTGCAAATACAGATCATCATTAGCAGAGAGGTTTGACTGCACAGAGACCATCATAAATCAACTGCTTGCAGGCTTATATCAAAACTCTATCAGTGAGTGGCAAGTGACAAGCTGCATCTGGTGCAGGCTTTATAGTGGCAAGTGAGTTGATGTACTTCAATTGTACAGCTGCAGCTGGTGGCAGGCTATAAGTCAGAATCTGACGCTTATTTTAGTCCGTGTGTGGCCCGCCCATTATTTTATTTACCACTTCCATCCGTGCCTCTTTCCTGCACTGCACACTTGTCTCAGTCACAGTTTTGGTAAGCCCACAAGCTAATGCTAGCCAAAATGAGTGAAAAACAAACGTTGCTGGAGAGCTTCTTTGAAAAAGGGGAAAGACCCAATGATGAGACAGCAGAAGACTCTTAAGACTGCTAACAAGAAGCAAGCTGCATTTAAAATAAAATACCGAGTCCTACTTAAATTACGGGTTCATCGCAACAGGTGATTCACATTCTCCAAGCCCGCTTTATATAATATGTGGCTACCGGCTATCCAATGAAGCCATGAAACCTTCAAAACTGCTTCGTCACTTGGAGACCAAGCACCCTGCATTAAAAGACAAGGCTTTGGAGTTTTTCAAAAGAAAAAAACATGAACATGAAGAACAGAAGCAGTTACTGAAGGCCACCACTTCATCACATGTGTCTGCGCTGAGAGCATCATTCTTAGGGGCTAACCGCATGGCTAAAGCTAAGAAGCCCTTTACTGTTGGTGAAGAGTTGATCCTGCCTGCTGCTGAGGACATTTGTCGTGAACTTTTAGGAGAGGCTGCAGTTCAAAAGGTGGCACGTGTTCCTCTTTTGGCTAGCACCATAACTAGAAGAATTGACGAAATAGCAGAGGATATTGAGGCACAATTGTTAGTCACCATGGTACACAATCCAGGTTGACGAGTCTACCGCTGTTGACAACAAGGCAACAGTGCTTGTTTTTGTGCGATATGTGTTTCAGGAGGATGTGCCTGAGGATATGTTTTGTGCGCTTTTGTTGCCAACCGACACCACAGCACAGCTGCAGAACTAGTCAAGTCTTTGAATGATTACATATCAGGAAAACGGAATTGGTCGTTTTGTGTCGGTATGTGCACAGACATAACGGCTGCCATGACTGGACAGCTTTCTGGTTCCACTACTCGGGTCAAAGAGGTCGCTTCTGAACGTGAGTCCACGCACTGTGTCATCGAAGAGAAATGCTGGCTAGCTGAAAAATGTCACCTGGATTTAACAACGTTTTGCAGGATGTGAATAAAATTATCAACCACGTTAAAGTACATGCCCTTAACTCACGTCTGTTCGTGCAGCTCTGTGAGGATTTGAACACAGAGCACCCACGTCTTCTCTTATACACAGAAGTGAGATGGCTTTCTAAAGGTAGATCACTGGCCAGAGTTTCTGAGTTACGAGAGCCACTCCAGAGATTTCTTTTAGAAGAACAGTCACCACTGGCAGCACATTTCAGTGACACAGAATGGGTCGCAAAACTTGCTTCCTTGTGTGACATATTCAACCTGCTCAACGACATCAATCTGTCACTTCAGGGGAGAACGACAACTGTGTTCAAGTCTGCAGATAAAGTGGCTGCATTCAAAGCTGAACTGGAATTATGGGGGCGACGAGTAAACATTGGGATTTTTGACATGTTTCAAACATTAGCAGAGATTTTGAAAGAGACTGAGCCAGGGCCGCCTTTCTCCCAGCCGGTACATGATCACCTATCACAGCTTTCAATAGAGTTTGAGCGTTACTTCCCAACCACAAAAGACCCCCGAACTGGGAAGGAATGGATCCGCGACCCATTTGTGAAGAAGCCAGGTGAATCAACTTTGTCCGTGCTAGAAGAGGATCAACTGCTTGAGATCGCAAGTGACGGTGGCCTTAAAAGTATGTTTGAGACAATTTCAAATCTCCATACGTTCTGGATTAAAGTCAAGGCGGGATATCCTGAGATTGCCACAAAAGCACTGAAAAGCCGGCTTCCCTTTCCAGCATCCCATCCTTGTGAAGCGGGCTTTTCTGCAGTGATGGCCCCCAAAACGAGATCGCCGAGTAGAGTGGACATAGCAACACACTTCGGGTGTCACTGTCTCCCATCACCCCCAGATGGGACCATCTAGTTGCAGGAAGACAAGCTCAGGACTCCCACTGATTCTGCATTATGGTGAGTTGTATAATTATTTCATTATATATTACAGTGTAATAATAGTAGAAATAAAGTGCAAAATAAATGTAATGAGCTTGAATCGTCCCGAAACCACCCCCCTGACCCTGGTCTGTGGAAAAATCGTCTTCCACGAAACTGGTCTCTTGTACCAAAAAGGATGGGGACCGCTGTTTTAAATCCCACTTAATGATTTGCCAGCTGGGTATTTTGCACAATGTACTTAATCTTTCTGGGCGTCCGTTTGCTCACAGGGCTGTGGGCAGGATTAAATCAGAGAATCTCTGAAGCTTCTCAGCACAGTGGCCTGGTCATTGTAAAAGCATTCAGTGACTGTTAGCTGTTGTTACAAATAGTAACAATGTTCTTAGCAAAACTTAAGGACTCAGCCTCCAAATGGAAATTTTTAAGGCAAATTATGTCCTTAGTTAATTCGTGTACACAATTAAGAATCTTTGTGAGGTTATCTATTTTAAAAAGTGTTGCCTCTGAATGTTCCTAGAAATTAGCTCAAGAAGCTCTAACATCTAACTAAGTTAGAGACCGTAGTTTATTATGAAATAAAACTAGAGATACTGATGTTACTAGAGACTTCAGGATTTTTCTCCCCCTTTTAATTAGTGTGGTTCCCTTAGATACTTAATACAACTTAAACTTCTTCTCTTTGTCAGTAGGAACCTGTTTGGTGAAAGGTGTTTGGTGTTCTGAGCCAAGAAAAAAAGTAAAGTTTAGCCTTTGTAGCCGTATTCATGCACAGATCTGTGCTTATACTATTTATTACATACAGACATTTTTTTAAAGTGTGGAACTCATCCCCTGACCGCCCCCCCCCACACACTTCCAATCAATGGTAACAAAACTAAAGGAGACAAAACTAAAGAGATTTCAGGCCAGCTCGTCATAAGTTGCAGGCTCTCGAGCTTCATGGGTTTGCTGAATTTTCTACTTGGCTGCTGGAGTTGGACAGGTGAGAGGCTGAGGGTGCTGATTCGTTATGAGGTGGTGATGATTTAGGTCAGGTAGGGAGGCAGAGAAGTGGCCCATCAGGGCGGCTACTGGAACGCAGGGGACCTGAGGGTTGTGCTTAGAAAATGCAGGCAGAGAATGGCCAGAGTGGTGGGAAAGGGTAGGCAAGGGCTAAGTTGGGGACAGCTTACCTGACAATCAGAAGCTGAAAACTGAAGAGACAGTTGATTGCCAGAGAAATCCAACAGACCAGACTTTGAAATTGTCAGGAGCAACCGCAGAAGGAGTTCTTTGCTGGGTGTGGGGTGAGTGAGCAAGGTCACAGCTCAGGCTGCCTTTTAAAGACTTGGCTTAGGACTCCTGGGGACAGAATGTATGAAAGTGCCAGGGCTTGTGGACCCAGTCATGCTCTAAACATTTATTGAATGCTTCCTCTGTGCTGGGGGCTGTAACACCTTTAAAGAGATGACGGAGACCAGCCACAGGTCTGGAGGCTGGAAGTGCCGGATGAAGGTGTCAGCAGGGGTGGTTCTCCCTGAGACCTGTGACCAGGAATCTGTTCCAGGCCTCTCGACTAGATGCTGGTGGTTTGCTGGTAATATTTTTAAAAATTTATTTATTATATTTATTTATTTTTGGCTGCACTGGGTCTTTGTTGCTGCGCACGGGCTTTCTCTAGTTGCGGCGAGCGGGGGCCACTCTTCGCTGCGGTGCGCAGGCTTCTCTTTGCGGTGGCTTCAACTGTTGTGGAGCACGGGCTCTAGGTGTGTGGGCTCCGTAGTTGTGGCACACGGGCTCAGCAGTTGTGGCTCTCGGGCTCTAGAGCACAGGCTCAGTAGTTGTGGCGCACAGGTCAATCTGCTGTGGGGCATGTGGGATCCTCCCGGACCAGGGCTTGAACCTGTGTCCCCTGCATTGGCAGGCAGATTCTTAACCACTGTGCCACCAGGTAAGGCCGTTGGTAATTTTTAATGTTCCTTGGCTTGTGTCGCATCACCCTGATCTGTGTCTTCATCTTCACTTGGCATCTCCCTGTTGTGTGCAGGTCCCTGTTTTCAAACTTCTTTTTTTTTAAATAAGAACACCAGTCACATTAGACTAGGGCTCACCTTCATTGCCTCATGTTAACTTGGTTACCTCTGCAAGGGCTCTATCTTCAAATAAGGTCACATTCCTAGGTACTGGGAGTTAAGACTCCAAAGTATCTTTTTTTAAAATTGAAGTATAGTTAATTTGCAATTTTGGGTAGTTTCAAGTGTGCAGCAAAGTGATTCAGTTAAACATATATATTCTTTTCAGATTCTTTTTCATTATAGGTTTTTAAAAAATGTTGAGTATAGACCCTTGTGCTATACAGTAGGAACTTATTTTATATATAGTAGTGTATATATTTTAATCCCAAACTCCTAATCTATGCCCCTGCTATCTGCTTTAGTAAGCATAAGTTTGTTTTCCATGTCTCTGAGTCTACTTCAGTTTTGTAAATAAGTTCATTTGTGTAATTTTTTAAGATTCCACATAAAGTGATATCATATAATATCTGTCATCCACTGTCTGACTTATTTCACTTAGTATGATAATCTCCAGGTCCATCCATATTACTGCAAATGGAATTATTTCATTCTCTTTTATGGCTGAGTAATATTCCATTGTATATATATATATCATATCTTCTTTATCCATTCATCCATCAATGGACACTTAGGTTGCCTCCATGTTTTGGCTATTGGAAATTGTGCTGTTGTGAAGATTAGGATGCATATATCTTTCCAAATTAGGTTTTCTCTGGATATATGTCCACTAGTGGGATTGCTGGATCATATGGTAGCTCTACTTTCAGTTTATTAAGGAACCTCCATACTGTTCTCCATAGTGACTGCACCAATTCACACTCCCACCAACAGTGTAGGAGGGTTTCCTTTTCTCCACACCCTCTCCAGCATTTATTATTTGTAGACTTTTAATGGTGGCCAGTCTGACTGTTGTGAGGTGATACCTCATTGTAGTTTTGGTTTGCATTTCTCTAATAATTAGCTATGTTGAGCATCTTTTCATGTGCCTTTGAGTTTATTTCTGTATATGGTGTTAGAGAATGCTCTAATTTCATTCTTTTACATGTAGCTGTCCAGGTTTCCCAGCACCACATGTTGAAGAGACTGTATTTTCTCCATTGTATATTCTTGCTTCCTTTGTCATAGATTAATTGACCATAAGTGAGTGGGTTTACTTCTGGTTTTCTGTTCTGTTCCATTGATCTATATGTCTGTTTTTCTGCCAGTACCATACTTTTTTGATGACTGTAGCTTTGTAATGTAGTTTGAAGTCAGGGAGCATGAGTCCTTCAGCTTCATTCTTCTTTCTCAAGATTCTTTTGGCTATTTGGGGTCTTTTGTGTTGCCATATAAATTAAACAATTTTTTGTTCTGATTCTGTGAAAATGCCATTGGTAATTTGATAGAGATTGCATTGAATCTGTAGATTGCCTTGGATGGTATGATCATTTTAACAACATTGATGCTTCCAAATCAAGAATCTGCTATATCTTTCCATCCGTTTGTGTCGTCTTCAGTTTCTTTCATCAGCATCTTAAAGTGTTCAGAGTAGAGGTTTTTGCCTCCTTAGTAGGTTTATTCATAGGTATCTTAATCTTTTTGATGGAGTGGTAAATGGGATTGTTTTCTTAATTACTCTTTCCAATATTTTGTTGTTAGTGTATAGAAATTCAACAGATTTTTGTATATTAATTTTGTATCCATCAACTTTGCTGAATTCATTGATGAACTGTAGTAGTTTTCTGGTAGCATCTTTTGGATTTTCTACTTATAGTAACATGTCAACTGCAAGGAGTGACAGGTTTACTTCTTCTTTTCCAATTTGGATTCCTTTTATTTATTTTTCTTCTCTGATTGCTGTGGCTAGGACTTGCAAAACTATGTTGAATAAATGTGGCAAGAGTGGGCATCCTTGTCTTGTTCCTGATCTTAGAGGAAATGCTTTCAGCTTTTCAGCGTTGAGTATGATGTTAGCTGTGGGTTTGTCCTATATGGCCTTTATTATGTTGAGGTGTGTTCACTCTATGTCCATTTTCTGAAGAGTGTTTCTCATAAATGTATATTGAATTTTATCAAAAACTTTTTCTGCATTTATTAAGATGATCATATGGCTTTTATTCTTCAATTTGTTAATGTGATATATCACATTGATTGATTTCCAGATATTGAAAATCCTAGGATCCCTGGGATAAATCCACTTGATCATGGTGTACAATCTTTTTAATGTATTGTTGGAGTTGATTTGCTAGTATTTTGTTGAGAATTTTTGTATCTGTGTTCATCAGTGATAATAGCCTGTAGTTTTCTTCTTTTTTTCATATCTTTGTTTGATTTTGGTGTCAGGGTGATGGTGGCCTCATAGAATGAGTTTGAAAGTGCTTCTTCCTCTGCAGTTTTTGGAATAATTTCAGAAGGATAGGTGTTAACTCTTCTCTAAATGTTTGGTAGAATTCACCTCCCTCCCTCCCTCCCTTCCTTCCTTACTTCCTTCTTTCTTTCCTTCCTTCCTTCTCTTTTGTACTTTGGACAGTACTCATATTTGTTATCTGTAGGAAGTTTGGGTCAGGTAAGAGCATAGTTGGTTTTATCCAAAGTGGAAAACTATGGTGGTGGCCTTTTGAAAGTGATAGAAGGCAGTGTGGTGTGGTGAGTGATCATGGCTTTGGAATCAGACTGCCTGGTTTCAAATCTTAGCTTTATCACTTACACTCTGTGTGTACTTGGACAAATTACTTAACCTCTTTATATCACCTAGGCTGTAAAATAGGTGGAAAATGTTACCTATTTCATAGGCTTATTATGAATATTAAATGTATAATATGCTTTGCAGTGTCTGATATATAAGTGCTAGTAAATGTCAGGTGTTTTCATTCTTATCAGCAATCTTAATAATGTTAAAAGGGGAAACTCAGAATATTCTGAGAAATCCTACTTAAGAAGGATGTATCTCAAATTCTTCCCTCAAGCTTAAGGGGACTAAATCCATTATATTAAAAATGATTATTAAATGTTTACCAAGTGCAAACTGTGGACTGATTTTACTAAGACAAATAACACACAGTTCCTATTATTGATGAGTAAATATATGTGTGGTTTCCAAAAGTCAAAAAATAATGAGAAAACATAGTGAAATGTATAAATTGTCTGAGCATAGTGCACATATAAAGCACAAAGACCAAGTGCTTAATTTTAAAAGAGATCCTCACCAACACGTTTACCCCAGAATCTCTCCATGATCTGAGAGAGATTTAAGTTTTAGACAACCAAGCTTATTGGTAAGCATTCTGGGCTTAAAATCTGTAGTAAAGAGAGGTATGTGATACTATCTCACGTACCGTTGACTTTTTTTGGGGGGGTGGGGGGTGGAAGGGGCAAAAAGTAGTATGCAGGTGGCAGTGGAAACAAGATTCAAGATGGGCAGCAAGGTATTCTTCTTCTTGGCAAGTTGAAGCCCCCAGGGCAAGGACTGAATTGGACAAGGTTTGTTTTACGTTTCCTATGTTTGGTGCTTTGAGACGCAGTGGTGAGGGCTGAGCAGAAAGGCACTCAGTGCATGAGGATATAGGATGACACAGGGGTGCAGTCTTGGGGGGTATAGTCCTCCGAGGAAGATATCTTTCCACTGAGGTCGAAAGGCTGAGTAGAAGTCGGTGCAGACAGAGTGGATGAGGGGAGAGCACCCCCAGCAGCAGGAACAGAATGTGCAAACGTTTCCCAGATGAAGGAAACACGGTGAATTCACCGAAGGGAAGGGAGGCTGGAGGCTGAAGAGCTGAGTGAGAAGAGATGAAAGTAGGCAAGAGCAGAGGCCAAATAATACTGTCCTTGTTGGCTACAGGCAACATCTTCATTCTTATCCCAAGAATAAGGGAGCTATTGAAAGGTTCAAAGTGAAGGATACAGGTCAGGACGGCGGTGGGGTGGGGCTGCAGAAGAGCTGGAGGGGCAACTTGATAAGTGCCTTTTGCCTTTGACACGCAGGATGGATTAGAAGAAGCAGAAGTGGGTGAAGGGAGACCAATTAGGAGATTACGATAATAATCTAGACGAGAATTAATTATGATGGTGGAAATTGAGAGGAATGGACAGACTAGGAGGTGAAACTGACAGTACTTGATGGATTGGAAATGGGTTCCAGGGAGAAGGAAGTGACAAAAGTGATTCCTAGATTTCTGGTTGGCAGAGCTAGGTGAACAGTGGTGCTAGTTACTGAGGCAGGGATCATGGGAAGAGGCTTAGATTCGGGTGGGATGATTGTGGGTCTAGAAGGAATGACAGGACTCCTATTACTTTTACATAAATCAGTGTCCCAGAGGAAAAAATGATGGTGGACACTGCAATCACAAATGTATTGAATGGATTGGGGGAGAATGTAGAAGTGGATTTCCATTGGTTCTTGTTGCCAATTTGGGCAAGTCCTAGAATGGTGGTGGTAAAGAAGAGGAGGAGCATGACCACATTCAACTGCAGAGATGGACTTGTCCTCCAAGCTACCAGTGGGCATTGGGCTTGTGCGCAGCTCTCGGCTGAATGGGAGGAAGGGGAGATGGAGTAGAGGGGTCCCTGGGCAGGCGGAGAATATTGACTTTCTTTCCCTTGTCCTTCCTGTCATTACTCTCTCTGGGTGTGGCACCCTCTCTCAGGAAGGGTTAGGACCTGTGGTTCCCCCCGGCATTCCCAGAGCACATATGTGTGCATGTTTTGCTTGAAGATTTGGCTTGAGGAAAGGCAAGTGGTAATTAACGAACAAGCTTTGAGGTGAGCAAGTTCCTAATTTTAAAGAGATTGTGAGCGGGAGTTCATCTTTTGGCTGATTGAACGAAACAACATTTTGTCCCCCTGGAAACAATGTTCTGAATGGTGACTGGATGTTTCAAACATTATTTCTCTTAAAATGGATTCTGAGTTGAAACTTGGATGCCTGAAAAGATGTATCTGATCAGATTTGGTCTGATGTGACTTGAGGAAATTTGATTACATTGTGTCATTATTCCAAAAAGTGTTTACTGAGCACTTGGTATCTTCCAGGAACACATTTGGTGCTGGACACGTGCTGGTGGATGTGATGGAGGGATTTACGTGTTAGAGACATGACTAAGCATGTGGGGCACCAGAAGGGGGGGGGGCAGCATGGCGAGGTGGAGGAACCTGAAGAATCCATGATGGGGCAGAGAAAGCAGTGAAGAAGGTGGCAGGAGGTCCCTGAAGGGATTGTCGTCCATGTTGAAGCTGTTGGACTTTATCTTCTTTGCAGTAGCTGTGCTTTGTTCAAGGGAGTGGCCCCTTCAGATATGTGTCTTTAATGGTCACCCTTGCTACTGAGTAGGAATGGATGGGGGAGAAGAACAAAAATCAACAGGTGGAGCCAGTTAGGTGCTTGCATAGTAAGGATATGAGAGATGGGAGGGGAAGGGAGGAAACAAAGGGTGTGAGAGTCACTCAGAGGGTAGAATCAGGGTTTGTGATGGATGGACATGCAGGGGAGCAGCCATGGTGGGTGAGTCAGTGTGTTAATTTCCTGTTGCTGCTATAACAAATTACCACAAACTGGGCAGAAACAACAGAAATTTATTCTCTCACAGTTCTGGAAGCTTGAGGTCAAAATCAGGACGTGAGCAGGGCTGCGCTCCCTCCAAAGGCTTAGGGAGAATCTTTCCTTACTCCCCCCGGCTCCTGTGGCGGTGGCATCCTTGTCAAAAGCTTTTTCTGCATCTATTGAAATGATCATATGGTTCTTATTCTTTAATTTGTTGATGTGGTGTATCACACTGATTGATTTGTGGATATTGAAGAATCCTTGCATCCCTGGGATAAATCCCACTTGATCATGGTGTATGATCCTTTTAATGTGTTGTTGGATTCAGTTTGCCAGTATTTTGTTGAGGATTTTTGCATCTATGTTCATCAGTGATATTGGCCTGTAATTTTCTTTTTTTGTAGTATCTTTGTCCGGTTTTGGTATCAGGGTGATGGTGGCCTCATAGAATGAGTTTGGGAGAGTTCCTTCCTCTGCAATGTTTTGGAAGAGTTTGAGAAGGATGGGTGTTAGCTCTTCTCTAAATGTTTGATAGAATTCACCTGTGAAGCCATTGGGTCCTGGGTTTTTGTTTGTTGGAAGATTTTTGATCACAGTTTCAATTTCATTACTTGTGATTGGTCTGTTCATATTTTCTATTTCTCCCTGGTTCAGTCTTGGAAGGTTATACCTTTCTAAGAATTTGTCCGTTTCTTCCAGGTTGTCCATTTTATTGGTATAGAGTTGCTTTTAGTAGTCTCTTAGGATGCTTTGTATTTCTGTGGTGTCTGTTGTGACTTCTCCTTTCATTTCTAATTTTATTGATTTGAGTCCTCTCCCTCTTTTTCTTGATGAGTCTGGCTAGTGGTTTATCAATTTTGTTTATCTTCTCAAAGAACCAGCTTTTAGTTTTTATTGATCTTTGCTATCGTTTCCTTCATTTCTTTTTCATTTATTTCTGCTCTGATCTTTATGATTTCTTTCCTTCTGCTAACTTTGGGTTTTGTTTGTTCTTCTTTCTCCAGTTCCTTTAGGTGTAAGGTTAGATTGTTTACTTGAGATTTTTCTTGTTTCTTGAGGTAGGCTTGTATAGCTATAAACTTCCCTCTTAGAACTGCCTTTGTTGCATCCCATAGGGTTTGGATTGTCGTGTTTTCATTGTCATTTGTCTCTAGGGATTTTTTGATTTCCTCTTTGATTTCTTCAGTGATCTCTTGGTTATTTAGTAACGTATTGTTTAGCCTCCATGTGTTTGTGTTTTTTACGTTTTTTTCCCTGTAATTCATTTCTAATCTCATACCGTTGTGGTCAGAAAAGATGCTTGATATGATTTCAATTTTCTTAAATTTACTGAGGCTTGATTTGTGACCCAAGATGTGATCTGTCCTGGAGAATGTTCCGTGCGCACTTGAGAAGAAAGTGTAATCTGCTGTTTTTGGATGGAATGTCCTATAAATATCAATTAAATCTATCTGGTCTATTGTGTCATTTAAAGCTTCTGTTTCCTTATTTATTTTCATTTTGGATGATCTGTCCGTTGGTGTAAGTGAGGTGTTAAAGTCCCCCACTATTATTGTGTTACTGTCGGTTTCCTCTTTTATAGCTGTTAGCAGTTGCCTTATGTATTGAGGTGCTCCTATGTTGGGTGCATATATATTTATAATTGTTATATCTTCTTCTTGGAGTGATCCCTTGATCATTATGTAATGTCCTTCCTTGTCTCTTGTAACATTCTTTATTTTAAAGTCTATTTTGTCTGATATGAGTATAGCTACTCCAGTTTTCTTTTGATTTCCATTTGCATGGAATATCTTTTTCCATCCCCTCACTTTCCATCTGTATGTGTCCCTAGGTTTGAAGTGGGTCTCTTGTAGACAGCATATATATGGGTCTTGTTTTTGTATCCATTCAGCAAGCCTGTGTCTTTTGGTTGGAGCATTTAATCCATTCACGTTTAAGGTAATTATCGATATGTATGTTCCTATGACCATTTTCTTAGTTGTTTTGGGTTTGTTTTTGTAGGTTCTTTTCTTCTCTTGTGTTTCCCACTTAGAGAAGTTCCTTTAGCATTTGTTGTAGAGCTGGTTTGGTGGTGCTGAATTCTCTTAGCTTTTGCTTGTCTGTAAAGCTTTTGATTTCTCCATCATATCTGAATGAGATCCTTGCTGGGTAGAGTAATCTTGGTTGTAGGTTCTTCCCTTTCATCACTTTAAGTATATCATGCCACTCCCTTCTACCCTGTAGAGTTTCTGCTGAGAAATCAGCTGTTAACCTTATTGGAGTTCCCTTGTATGTTATTTTTTGTTTTTCCCTTGCTGCTTTC
Organism: Balaenoptera acutorostrata; assembly: GCF_949987535.1. Lineage (NCBI taxonomy): Eukaryota > Metazoa > Chordata > Mammalia > Artiodactyla > Balaenopteridae > Balaenoptera > Balaenoptera acutorostrata. Next base: position 3,321,949 of record NC_080069.1, read on the forward strand.
AATAATTTTTCTTTGTCTTTAAGTTTTGCCAATTTGATTACTATGTGTCTCGGCGTGTTTCCCCTTGGGTTTATCCTGTATGGGACTCGCTGTGCTTCCTGGACTTGGGTAGCTATTTCCTTTCCCATGTTAGGGAAGTTTTCAACTATAATCTCTTCAAATATTTTCTCTGGTCCTTTCTCTCTCTCTTCTCCTTCTGGGACCCCTATAATACGAATGTTGCTGCGTTTAATGTTGTCCCAGAGGTCTCTTAGGCTGTCTTCATTTCTTTTCATTCTTTTTTCTTTATTATGTTCCACAGCAGTGAATTCCACCATTCTGTCTTCCAGGTCAATTATCCGTTCTTCTGCCTCAGTTATTCTGCTATTGATTCCTTGTAGTGTAGTTTTCATTTCAGTTATTGTATTGTTCATCTCTGTTTGTTTGTTCTTTAATTCTTCTAGGTCTTTGTTAAACATTTCTTGCATCTTCTCAATCTTTGCCTCATTCTTTTTCCAAGGTCCTGGATCATCTTCACTATCATTATTCTGAATTCTTTTTCTGGAAGGTTGCCTATCTCCACTTCATTTAGTTGTTTTTCTGGGGTTTTACCTTTTTCCTTCATCTGGTACATAGCCCTCTGCCTTTTCATCTTGTCTATCTTTCTGTGAATGTGGTTTTTGTTCCACAGGCTGCAGGATTGTAGTTCTTTTTGCTTCTGCTGTCTGCCCTCTGGTGGATGAGGCTATCTAAGAGGCTTGATGGGAGGGACTGGTGGTGGGTAGAGCTGACTGTTGCTCTGGTGGGCAGAGCTCAGTAAAACTTTAATCCACTTGACTGTTGATGGGTGGGGCTGGGTTCCCTCCCTGTTGGTTGTTTGGCCTGAGGCAACCCAATATTAGAGCCTACCTGGGCTCTTTGTTGGGGCTAATGACAGACTCTGGGAGGGCTCACGCCAAAGAGTACTTCTCAGAACTTCTGCTGCCAGTGTCCTTGTCCCCAGGGTGAGCCACAGCACCCACCCCCCCCCCACCTCTGCAGGAGACCTTCCCACACTAGCAGGTAGGTCTGGTTCAGTCTCCCCTGGGGTCACTGCTCCTTCCCCTGGGTCCCCATGTGCACACTACTTTGTGTGTGCCTTCCAAGAGTGGAGTCTCTGTTTCTCCCAGTCCTGTCAAAGTCCTGCAATCAATTCCCACTAGGCTTCAAAGTCTGATTCTCTAGGAATTCCTCCTCCCGTTACCTGACCGCCAGGTTGGGAAACCTGACGTGGGGCTCAGAACCTTCACTCCAGTGGATGGACTTCTGTGGTATAAGTGTTCTCCAGTCTGTGAGTAACCCACCCACCAGTTATGGGATTTGATTTTACTGTGATTACGCCCCTCCACCCGTCTCATTGTGGCTTCTCCTTTGTCTTTGGATGTGGGGTGTCTTTTATGGCGAGTTCCAGTGTCTTCCTGTCGATGATTGTCCAGCAGCTAGTTGTGATTCTGGTGTTCTCGCAAGAGGGGGTGAGAGCACATCCTTCTACTCCGCCATCTTGGTTCCTCTCTCTTTATTGATCATTCTTCAATGGATTCTTAAATCTTTACAATGCCACAATTGTAATGCCTTTATTTTTGTGATTATGGCATGTGGTTCAAAAAGCATTTTTATAACGTATTAATATACCCACCTTTTGCATTTAAATATTTGAATCAAAGATTTGAAAGGAATCTTTGCTCCTTACTGAAAAGAAAAATCCCTACCACTTGCTTGCCTTTCTGTGAATTAGTACTGACTCTAAAATACATTATTCAAATACCTCATAAGAAATTATGCATTAAGAAAATGGTGTCATATTTGCTTATTCCAGTTAACAAGTTAAAAATAAAAGTGTGGGGTGGGGGGCTAGTGATTACCATCTTTAGTAAAATGCAGATGGTATGGCTGTGTTAGGTCAGAAACATTGTAAAACCATAAATCTACTTCACTGGAATACTGGAATGAATAGAAGCTTCAAATTCCTCAATGAGTTGGCTTTTGCTCTCCAATCTAAGGAAGAGGCAGTTTAAGCAAGGTGAGGCAGTTTAAGCAAGGTAAAGTTTCACACAGAAACTTTGCAAGACATGGATGAAAACCCAAAGGTGAGAATCGGAGTAATGTTTCTTGGAGTCTGCAACTGTGAAATGTGTTTCTGTCAATGTGCATCCAACCTTCATCTCCTTTTAACTGGGAGTTTTATTTCTAAGATAAGAACATGGTTTAGATGATGGAAATGTTTAGACCCAGTTAAAAATCAGGGTTGAAGCCTCAACTCTGTGAGGTAGGTACAATTATTAGTATCATTTCATAAACTGGGAAATTGGGACATAGAAGCTCACATGTAACAGAGCTGAGATTTGAATCCAGACAGTCTGATTCAGAGCCTGTGCTTAACCACCCCGGCAGATACCTTTTTTCATATTATTTGTTGTGTTTGTCTAGGCAAATGCAAACTTTCCAGTATGTAAACTTGCACAAAGATATCAATCTGAGTTGCTGCTGTATCTAGCACAGTATGTTGATATCATGATGAGCATCGAGCAGATGGATGGCTGGGTAGAGATGAAACGTCTGTTCAGGGTAAATTTTCAACTTTGATGAGTAACCAAAGAGAGAGATGGTGTGGCCAGGAACCCAGATACAATCAAAGACTCTACCATCATCATTACGTTTCTGGGGTGGGATGATGGATGGGAACGTATTAAGGCATTTTCCCACTAACCAGTAAGAGTCAGTCCCAATTGCTATTCAGACTATTTGAGTTCTAATGCTAGCCCACACCTCACCTGGGAATAATCATGAGATCACATACTTAGTAACTTGAAAAATTTCTATCTTTAAATGGCATCTGTTCCAGGAAAAATTCTTTGAGTTAGTGTGGACAGCCCTGCCCGTATATATGGCAATATATACCATAAGAAGCACATATATTAGAGATCTCAGAACTTAACTTGGGGGCACAAAATAGTCATCGATCTCTGGTAAAGACAGAAAGGGCCATAGAGTAACCATCATCAATGGAGAACACTATACCCAGCGAAGCTGTCCTTCAGAAATGAGTGAGAGATACTTACCTGTGCAAACAAAAGCTAAGGGAGCTCCTCACCACTAGACCTACCTTACAGGAAATGCTAAGGGTGTTCTTCAAGTGGAAATAAACTTAATTAACATTGTAAAAATGTATGAATGTGTAAAACTCATTGGTAATGATAAAATATAATCAAAGTCAGATTCTTTAATATTGTAATGGTGGTTCATAATTCACTTACAACTCTAGCTTAAAAATTAAAAAACAAATTTATTAAAAAACATAATAATAATTTGTTATTGGATACACAATATAAACAAGATATAAAGTGTAACATCAATAACGTAAAATGTGAGGAAGGGGGAGAAGTAAAAGTATAAGGTTTCTGTATGCTATTGAAGTTAAGTGATTATCAAGTTACAATTGGATATTATAACTGTAAGGTAATTTATGTAAGTGAGGGTAACCACAACATAGTACTGGAATTCCAAGGCAGAGCAATCAGGCGAGAAGAAGAAATAGGAGGCATCCAAAAAAATGAAAGAAGTGAAATAAATTGTCCCTATTTGCAGATGACAAAGTGTTACTTGTAGAAAACCCTAAAGATGCCACCAAAACTCTTACAGCTAAAAATGCATTCAGTATATCTGCAGTATACAAAGTAAACATACAGAAATCAATTGCTTACCTATATGTTAACAGTGAAACATCTGACAAAGAAATAAAGAAAACAATCCCATTCACAATAGCATCAATAACAAGGAAATACTTAAGAATAAATTTAACCAAGGAAGTGAAATATCTCTCCACTGAAAACTATAAGCCTCTGATGAAAGAAGTTGAAGAAAACACAGATAAATGGAAAGACATCCTGTGTTCATTAATATTGTTTAAATGCCCAAGTTTCCCAAAGCTGTCAATAGAGTCAATGCAATCCCTTTCAAAATTCCAATGGCATTTTTCACAGAAATAGAAAAAAAATCCTAAAATTTGCCTGGAACCACAAAAGACCCTGAGTAGCCAAAGCAATCATGAGAAAGAAGGACAAAGCTGGAGGCATCACACGTCCTGATTTCAAACTATATGACAAAGCTATAGTAATCAAAGTAGTATACTGGCTTAAAAACACATAGACCAATGGAACAGAACAGAGAGCCCAGAAATAAGGCCCTGCATTAACAGTCAACCAATATTAGACAAGGGAGGCAACTGCCCTCAATGGGGAAAGAATAGTCTCTTCCATAAATAGTGTTGGGAAAACTGGATAATCACATGCAGAAGAATGAAGCTGGACCCCTTGTCTTATATCACCCACAAAAAATAACTTGAAATGGATTAAAGACCTGATTGTAAGGCCTGAAACTTTAAAACTCCTAGAAGGAAACAAGTGAAAATGCTCCTTGACTTGGTCTTGGCAGCAAGTTTTTAGATATGGCAACAAAAGCACAAGCAACAAAACCAAAAATCAGCAAGTGGAACTACATCGACAAAAAAGCTTCAGCACAGAAAAAGAATCAACAAAATGGAAAGAGGACCTACAGAATGGGAGAAAATATTTGTAAACCATATGTTTGATAAGGGATTAATATCCAAAATATATAAGGAACTCAAGCAACTCAGGAGTAAAAGGACAAGCCAATTAAAAAACTGGTCAAGGCAGATGAATGGATAAAGAAGATGTGGCACATATATACAATGGAATATTACTCAGCCATAAAAAGGAACAAAATTGAGTTATTTGTTGTGAGGTGGATGGACCTAGAGACTGTCATACAGAGTGAGGTAAGTCAGAAAGAGAAAAACAAATACTGTATGCTAACACATATATATGGAATCTGAACAAAAAGGTTCTGAAGAACCTAGGGGCAGGACAGGAATAAAGATGCAGATGTAGAGAATGGACTTGAGGACATGGGGAGGGGGAAGGGTAAGCTGGGACGAAGTGAGAGAGTGGCATGGACATATATACACCACCAAATGTAAAATAGATAGCTGGTGGGAAGTAGCCGCATAGCACAGGGAGATCAGCTCGGGGCTTTGTGTCCACCTAGAGGGGTGGGATAGAGAGGGTGGGAGGGAGACGCAAGAGGGAGGAGACATGGGGATGTATGTATTTGTATAGCTGATTCACTTTGTTATACAGCAGAAGCTAACACACCATTGTAAAGCAATTATACTCCAATAAAGATGTTAAAAAAAAACAAAAAGAAAAACAGATCAAGGACTTGAATAGACATTTTCCCAAAAAAGACATTCAGATGGCCAACAGGTACATGAAAACATGCTCAATATCACTAATTATCAGGGAAATGCAAGTCAAAACCACAATGAGATATCACCTCACACCTGCTATTATCAAAAAAACAAGAGAAGGAAAGTGTTGGCAAGGATGTGAAGAAAAGGAAACCCTTGTGCACTGTTGGTGGGAATGTGGGTTGGTGCAGCCTCTATGGAAAACACTATTGAGGTTCCTCAAAAAATTAAAAGTAGAGCTATCATGTGATCCAGCAATCCCACTTCTTGGTATTTATCTGAAGGACACAAAATTATACCTGTGGGCTTCCCTGGTGGCGCAGTGGTTGAGAATCTGCCTGCCAATGCAGGGGACACGGGTTCGAGCCCTGGTCTGGGAAGATCCCACATGCCGCCGAACAACTGAGCCCGTGAGCCACAATTACTGAGCCTGCGCATCTGGAGCCTGTGCTCCGCAACAAGAGAGGCTGCTATAGTGAGAGGCCCGCGCACCGCGATGAAGAGTGGCCCCCGCTTGCCGCAACTAGACAAAGCCCTCGCACAGAAACGAAGACCCAACACAGCCATAAATAAATAAAATTAAAAAAAAAAAATTATACCTGTATCCCCATGCTCACTGCAGCATTATTTATATAGTCAAGATACGGAAACAACCTAATTATCCACTGATGGATGAATCGATAAAGAAAACATGGTATATGTACACAATGGAATATTATTCAGCCACAAGAGGAAGAAAATCCTGCTGTTTGTGACAACGTGGATGAAACTTGTGGGTTTTATGCTCAGTGAAATAAGTCAGACTGAGAAAGACAAATACTGTATGATTTACATGCAGAATCTAGAAACACTGAACTCCTAGAAACAGATTAGATTGGTGGTTGCCAGGGGTGGAGCTGGTGGAAATGGGTGAAAGTGGTTAAAATGTACCAACTTCTAGTTATTAAATGAATGAGATCTGGGGATGTAGTGGACAGCAGGGTGACAACAGTTAACAATACTGTATTGTATACTTAAAAGTTGCTGAGAGAATAGATCTTTAAAGTGCTCATCAAAAAACAAACAAACAAACAAAAAACCAAAACAAAATCAAAAAACCCAAAAGGTAACTACATGAGGTGATGGATATAACTAACCTTACTGTGGTAATCATTTTGCAATATGTACGTATATCAATTAATGACACTGTACACCTTAAACTTACACAATGTCATGGGCCAATTTTATCGAAATAAAGTTGGAAAGAAATAGAATTATGTGTGCAAAAGATATTTATGAGGCGTGCCACTTTTTTTTAGCAGAAGAAAACGCTGTGTGCTGATTAGGAGAGGGTTGGCCAACATCTGAGTTAACTATTTAAGGTTCTGTTATTTTACAAGATACCAGACTTGGTCACGTGGATTCGTAGGGTTTGGCTGAATTTTCAGGTTCGATCCTGAAAAACACCTTGCTTAGCTAATGTAGGGGAAAAAATGCTAAAACCTGGAATAAAATATTTTAAAAAGGTAATGCTTTAAGAACATCTGTGAGAAGCAGGACAGAAGCGCATATGGTGAATTTTATTATCATAAAATTAAAAAAAGGCAGGATGACATGTTTGTATTTTGTGCATCTCCTCAGTGAGTTTGTGTGTAAGCAACAGTGGAGATTAAAACTGGTGGTGGGAGCATGGCGTTCATCCATGGGAACAGCTTCTCCCTCAGTAGTGTGGGGTTGAAGATGGAGATCAGAGGTGCTGGGGAATGTCTTAGACTATCCAGTATGACGGCGGCTGTTCATTGCACACAGATGGGCAGGATGTGAGTGAGCCGGAGGAGAGGAGGGGGATGGTTGTGTAAGGAGGTGGATGAGAAGCACGTGTGGGGAGGTGACCCGGAAAGATGGCTTACTGGAGCAAAGGGCACGTGCATAATGATTTATCTCACAGTTCACCTACCTCTTTGAAGCTTATCCTCCTGTCCTTCCTGGGTTGAAGTTACCACCTCCTACCCTTAACCTTTGCAGGTTTATCACAGAGTCTGTTACATTACTCGTAGGTCTGCCTCGCTCCCGCAGCTGGGAAATTCCTTGAAGGTAGCCACCCTTTTCTTATTCCTTTCCTGTTGTTTCCAGAACCGACTGATTTCTTAGTGCCTGGAGCCTCTGAGTAATACATAACCACTTATGGAATAAATGAATAACTATTTTACACTGTAAAATAGCAACTGGGTCACATAGGTAGGGCAGACCCCATCAAAGAGAAAATTAGAGTCTCAGACAGAAAAGTCACCCAAGAGTCACGGTCCGTGGAAAGACGCGGGCAGCAGAGTGCAGGGTAAATTGTGTTTTTGGCCTGGTCATGTCACTTATAGGCTTTGTGACTTCAGGTGATGTGAATGAATTAATTCCTCTTCGGAAAATTAGGGAGTCTTCATTGAGAAGAAATAGTATTTTATTTGAAAGTGAGTATCAAAATAAATGCTCGTAAAATTGTAACAGTTGTTAAAATGACGTTTGATATATACCGATTTGGAGAATAAAAAAATAAGTGCAGTGACTCAGAGACAAACACGCCTCTCTTATAAAGAGACAATGCAGTGTTCGTAGCGAAATGGTTCTTTTACACCAGTTTCACCCTTGCGCTGAAACAAGGCAGAGGGGCAGGCCGTAGGGCACAGCGGGAGGCCCCCGGGTTTTGGGGAGACCGACCTGGGTTCCAATCTGCCATTTAGCCGTGCGTCTGTGTGAATGACTCACGTGCTCTGAGGTTTCCTTACACGGAATGTATGTATATATAACAACGTCTGAATTTCAGGGCTGCTGTAAGGGTCCCGGGTGGAGTGTGCATCATGTACAAAGGACTCAGTGACCGGTAGATGTGTTTTCTAGGCCATCGTGTGCGGTCTGCCGCACTAGGGCTTTCCCTGGGGGCATCTCACCTTCTCCAGGCCCCCTGGTCAGTGCTGCTGTGGAGGGATGGGTTGACTGGCCCCGGTTCACGGAGGTGTGGGTGAAAGTGCCATCGCTAGGCGTCTCTCCCGTGCTGGCTTTCAGCCTGGACTCACCAGGCTGCTTTGGGCTGCGACCTGCCCTTGAGGTCCGGTTCTTCTGAGTCTGTCCCCTGCACTGAAACGTTCTTCTCTGATGTCTGTGCCCGCCTCCCACTGACCCGTGACTCTGCTCCAACCTCCTTCCTGCCTCAACCCCCCGGTTCTCTCCATGTCACTGCTTTCCAGGTTCCCACGTTCTTGCTCTTCTTTTCTAAGAAGCGTCCTGCACGGTCTCATTCCTTGAGGACCCCCAGTCCTCTTAACTCGCTCCATCCAAAACATCTCATAGGCTGCACACTGAGTCGCTGATTCATTCACTGAGCAAACGTTTCTCGAGTGT